>NC_141687.1:632747312-633211312 GCF_964263255.1 Lissotriton vulgaris
CAGCACAAACAATTCTGGTGTTTCTTTTTCTTGTTAAACACTTGCTGCTACTGATAGTCACGTCCAATTTACTCTCACTCTGTTTTTATACTTCGATTTACCCTGGATTTTAGGTGGAGGTACAATGGATTGCAAAATGGGTGGACCAGTGCTTAATTTGAGCCGGTGCTTTCTGGTGCTCAGCACCGGCACTTAATTCTCAGCACCAGTGCTTAGAGCACCAGTTAAGGACACAATTATTTTGAAGTCACATGATTGCAAGTGATTTTACCCTGAAGTTGAGCCACGCCAAGACTCGAACCAGGTTCTCCAGCTCCGAAATCGGCAGTTCTACCCATTAGGCCAAGTCTTTTCCAGGTTAATTAGTGCCGGGGCCCTAGCCAGGAGGCCGTTTGCAGCAGCACATTTCTCCTGTTAGAGCTGCCTCCCGAGGAGAGCCCCAGCACTTTTTATTTTACAAATTAACCACTGGGGTGGACTGACAAGATTTAGTGAAGTCAACATGTCTGAACTAATTCAGAGAATACGCACTGGATGGCTCAATTATTCAGTGAATATAAACAATGGCATAGTGTAAATACTTTCCCAGATTTGCCATTAGCAGTAGACCTAGGAAAAGCATCAAAATGCTACGCCTCCCCAGGTGAGCTGCCTGTGTTGGCGGTAGGCAGCCAAAAGTGCGCCGGCGATAGAAAGGACAGGAATGTGATGTGGAAAGTGAAAAATGTGCATTCCTGCCCTTTCACACAGCACAGCAAGGTGGCTGGTTGAGCTGCATATAAGATTGATAAATATGCCCCACAGTGTTAGTCAAGGGCAGCTTGTCTTGTCAGCAACAATACGATTGCTCTATTCCACCTCTGACCATGGCAGAACTCTTGACTGCTAACCTTAGTAGCAGATGTTTTGTAACAATGATAAATACGAATCCTATCAGGTCATCCTTTTTCATATTTTTGCTACCATTTAGTACAAAATATTCTGTACTAGTTTGGCTTCAAATAAAGGTCTATAACTATACTAGTCCAAATGTACTGAGTGTGAGCAAATCCAGGATAAAAGATGAGGAAACCAAAAAAACGTACCTGTTGGTTTAAGCGGGTCTGTTTGTACCTACTATGGATGGTTTCTAGTTAAGTTGTGGAAAAGGTTCACAGAACATCAGTCCATTTTCCCGCCCCAAACTGTAAGTTGGTGTGTACATCCACTGTCTGGGGACCAAGGGACACCTACTGGGTTCGCCCATGATGGGCAACACAACAGCAGTACATCCAGGTATGCCCTGTTTGGGGAGTTAAGAATATGGCAGGACAAATGTGTAAGAAGTTGGCGAGAGGTTATGGTAAGAATCAGATATTGACTGGGATTTAGGTGCAGGTAGAAGGCTCAGTAAAGTCTGTGATATGGGGACATGCTTTCTAGGATATTTTGCTGTGGCGGAGAGGCGGCAGCACAATGCCAGGTATTTGCTTCTCTGGAAATTGGAGAGAGCATTGCAGGGTGATTGGAGCATTGCCAGGACTCCGGTACTGTGGAGCTTGGCGTGGTCTGCGCTCTAGAACGTTAACGAAAAGGGATATATTACTAAATTAAATGCCATTTTAAACACTTATTTGAAAGCATGACACTCCTGCTCGGATATCTTTTGAGTCTAAAAAGTATTAAAAATGAATGATTTAGTAAAATAAATTGCAGCAAAAATGCAACAAAACAATTGTGACAATGTCTTTGAGGGATGGTGCTTTCAGTTTGAAAGTATCTTCTCTTTGCGACTGAGGGCCTCATTACGATGTCAGACGGATTTTCCTAACCTGAGTCGGAAGCCATGTTTACGACCAATTCGGAAACATTTCCAACCGACCGATTACGATGGAAGGTAACAGTTTGCAAACAACTCCATTCCCAAAATCTGTCGGAAACTGACTCTGGGGGCCCGTAGCAGGCCCCCCTTCACTCTGAGCCCTCCGGTTGGGGCCCTTGGGGGTACCCATGGGACCCCTCTTTGCAACTATGCACAGTGTGGTAGGCACCATGGGGTGCCCACCACAGGGTGCAAGGTTTTCTGCAACCACCCCTTTCTTCAATGGGAGCCTGTGTTGTTGGTCGGAACAAAGGCTCCCATTGAAGTTAATGGGAGTCTGACTGAACGATGTTAGGAACCATCGTAATCGGTTGGTCGGACTCCCTGAACCCGAGTTGGTAAGAATGCTTTCCAACCGACATCGTAATGAGGCCCTTAATCACTTATGTTAAACCTTGAAGAAAGTTGCTGTTTTCATAAAATTGTGCCTTACTTATTGAGGAGCTCTTTTTTCACAGAACAATGCCCATATACAGACTTTAAAATGTCCCTTTTTAGGTCAAGCGTAGCGAATGACCTATTGCCGGCGTGTTCAGGGGAATGTGAAGACAGGGAATGTGCACGAGTAAGCCATCGGAAATTTCAGATTTCATCTCGTGGGCGCGCACGCCCAGCCCGGCGCCGTGCACATCTCCTGTCTCATATGCTACTGGGCCGTCGCACAGGGTTGCCTCTGATTTCAGCGTTTGTGCGCGCTTTCGGTAATCTGGCTCAAGCCCTCAAGCCCCTTCCCCTTCTCTCTCGATGCTTCTGACGGCAGCCCCTACTGATCGCAAAAATACATACATTGCGCAGACTTCATGTTTTCATTACAGGTACATACATTGCATTACAGGGTGCGGGTGCTGTGGCCGCGCTGGCGGTTATCTCAGCTTTTTATTATTTCCGGTGGATCACGTTATAAGTTGTGGGGGTCATGCTTGACACTGGTGCTGCAACAAGTGCACAACCCCCCCCCCCCCCCCCAAAGAAACAAGAGTTCACTTGCATACACGCAGCTACTACTCCCCCACCTCACCCAGAGGCTCACAGGCATACACACAGTTACGCACGCACACTGCCCTACCAGTCAGTGAGGCCAACCCCCTCCCCCTCCCTCTCCATCCCGGTCTTTTGCGATTTAGACACACCTCACTCTCTCTCGGTATCGCTCACGTCTTGTTTATAGTGTGCTAGGGGCCGATTTCGAATCCCGATCCAACCTTGATATTGACACGCTAAAATGGGCCCCACCGCAAGTTAAAGTCATAGTCAGCATGTTTGTATGAACTATGATGCATGTCTGGCTTTAAATCAATGTCATATTAAAAGTGGTAATGCTGCAAGCTAGGGTACTTTGAGAGATTTGAATGAATCAAACGCGGGTGATTAAGTGATTTGCCGAGAATCACAGGACGTTAAGCCGACACGGACACTCAAACCCGGATTCTCAGCTCTGGAGTATGCAGCTCTGTACGTTAGGCCACATCCTGTGTTATCTATAGGCATTACCTAAATGTTGCATCACTTTTGTGTAATTTGGCATAGACAATTGAGCCTACCAACCAGTGCTAAAAAACATGTGCACCTATCCATTAGTGCAAGAATGAAAGTGACCAGAGTTAAAACTGCACTTTTGCGGTAGTCGTGTAAATGTTTATTTGTTCACTGGACCGTCGCTGCAGATGTTGTTGCACGCCTGGGCTGCACATGTGCAGTGTTCTATAGCCTGGCCCCGCGATCCATTCTCAGCAGGTACCATTAACATTCCCGGCATGCCTTGCGCCAGTGACAGGCTGGGGGCCTCGGCGGCCGCAGGTCTCCGTTTACTGACTCTGGGAGTGACAGACGCAGAACGGGCTTCGCTATTTTTCTATCACGTGCTGACAAATAAATGAAGCTGTAGCCGCTTCTAAAGATAACATTTCCTTAAACTCTCAGGCACGCGCTCATGCACCCTGACAGGAAAACATGTCATTTTCCCCAATTAATATTCGTGCTGTCTGGAGAGGGCGTCTGCATTGCGAGCGCTGTTTAACCAGGAGTTTATAAACGCTGCAATTTTCCATCCCACTGGACCACAAATAAAGCTCTCCTGGCTGCAGAGGAGGGGCAAGTTAGTACGCCAGTCCTGCCTACCCTAGGGCCTGGTTCTGGCGGGAGTACACTTTGGCTATCGACGTATATAGACCTTTGGTTAACATATAATGACTCTGAGCCACCCTCTGCATTCCTTAACACGTGCCTTCCCATTGGCTGGGCCACCCCTTATTAAGTGGCGCATGCCTCTGCCAGTTTGCATTTCATTACAAGCGTGCATGAAGGTAATTTCATAAAAATTATGGTGGTAGTGGAATTGACATCACATGTCCTTTGCTTATTTCCCAGTAAGTGCATTTATTTGACAGAAATGACAGACCATTGTATATTTAGGCCCTGATGTGTGCATATTTACGTCATAAATAGTGGGTGCAAATTGCACACAAGATCTTTGCTACCTGCTGGTCGTTTTGAGATGCAACCTATTCCCATTTGGAGAGGTTTGTAAACAACCTGCCTAGGGGTCATTAATTTCTCACAGTTCCCCGATTTTATAAAACAGCGAAGGTGGGGGGGATGGGAGGGGGGTCCTCTTTCATTCAGAGCAGCTAGCATCTGGAATCAGATGCCGGCACATCTAAGATCTTTCATAGAGGAGACTAAATTCAACAAAGAGCAGAAAACCTATTTATTCAAACTGCAGGGATATTAGAACTTCCGAAGAACCAGACCCCTATTTCCGTCACTAACTGCCAAAGTGCGAGGGCACTCCTGGAGTAGCCAAGCGCTACATAAGTAAACGTGGCCCTTAATTCTTAAACAATCTAATTTGAACATTGTAGGCTTTACCACTTTAATAAATAGTCACTTGCCATAGACCTCAACAACTAGGTTCTAAAACTAGCAAATTCTATTGACGCTTGATTATGAATGTATCATTAGTTATGATCTGTAAAATGACAAGTATTACAAAGTAGCCTAAATGGATTTTTAATGTTACCATAGAGCCCACCTAGATACTGTCAAACGGTAACTACAGAAGGCACCCACATTATCGAGTTATCTTACTGGAATTCTAGTTCTCTTTCATCACAACCCACTGTGCACAACCCACTGAGTTACCTTAACAATGTTTAAACTTGTGACCTGCACGTTAGCCCAACGGCCAGAGCTGCCGACTTTGGAACTGGGAACCTGGTTCAAGTCTCGGCGTCGGCTTAACATCCTATGGTTCTGGGCAATTCATTTAATCTCCTTGTACCAAAAAATGAATGTGTCCTCGTGTAATGTAAATGGTGCTCATGTAAAGCGCTCCAATACCTTCGGGTCGAGTGCACACTATATAAGAGTACAAAAAGAAAAGCATTTGTAATGCAATCGGTCTTGCATTTATTAGAGTTTGAGCTATTGACAAAAATAAATATAAAAGGCATTGTCATTTACAATGTCAATAGCTCAAACTTGTGTACATGCGAGACCTATTGCATTGCAAATGCTTGTTTCCTTGTGCCGAAGGACAGAGGGCTTTTTCTCATCCTCGGTCTTTGCCCTCTTAGCTTCTTAGTTCGGCAGGCCAGGTTCAAGATACTCACCCTAGCCCAAATTCTGTCAGGCCTGGACCCAGGAGACTGGAGGGTTTGAATCTGCAGGACGCCTACCTCCACATCCCCATCCTAAAATCTCACAGATGTTAAATGTGGTTTCAAGTAGGCCAAGAGCACTTTCAGTTCCCCATTCTATACTTTTGCCTTATGAGTCCAGCTCAGGTCTCGCAATGGAGATTGTGGTAGTCTCAGTCTATCTGTCGGGTTTGGGAATACCAGTCTTCGACTGGTTACTGAAAGCAGGCTTGCCTCAAACAGTTGTCAACCACCTCCAGGTAATGGCCGACCTGTTGACATTGTTGTGCTTTTCTATCAACTTGGCGAAGTTACACCTCACTCAATCACAGCGACTCTCCTTCATCGGAGTCATCTTGGATACAGTTCTCTTTTGAACCTTCCCTCCACCTGAACGAGTACAGGAAACTCACGCTCTGATCCCAATGATTACCCCCTTGGTCTTGTTCTTAGTGATTGAGGCTTTGAGGGTTCTGTGGCATTTTGCTCATGGAACACCACAGGTGGCAGATGAGGGCTACGCTATGGATTTTGAAGTCTCAGTAGGCTCAGCAGTTAGAAAAACTGTCCGATTCCATTTAGTTGTCATGAGACTGTCGAAGACCTGCAGTGGTGGCTGCTCAACCACAGTTTGTCAGAGCCGGGCTCTCTACTCGACCTAGAGCTAACAGTTGTAAGTAAGTAATTTATATTTCCTAAAGCTTACGAATGCCAAGGTGTCTTGGCCCTAATGTCCTATAACAGAGCTGACACATAGAGGGAGGTCTACTTGGTACAAGGTGTAAAAGCCAAGTTTTTAACGATTTCCTAAAAAGTGCTCAATTTGATTGTGATTTCCGAGGTAAGGACATGGAAATTCCAAGCTTGCATGCTGAGTAAGAAAAACTTCTACCTCTCCAATTGGCCTTCTTTATTTTTGGGATGGCCACTAATTTGGCCGTGCCTGATCTTGGGTTACGATGGGGCACATGCCATAAGGAGATCTCCTTAAAATAGAGGGGAGGGCCCAGTTTTGTACAGTACTTTATGGGCCATGCACAGAGCCTAAAAGTTGAACCTCTCACAGATAGGCAACCAATAAAGGCCACAAATACTCTTTGAAGTATGTCTGAATTTGCGAATTCTTAAAAGCAGACAAGCTCATGTGTTTTGCAGTGATTAAAGCTATGATTGTAAGCTTTTTGGAATTCACAAATATAACGCGTTACAATAGTCTGTCTTGGCGAGAACCAAGGCCACTATAATCATTGTTTGCATAGCTGGGAGAATGAATTGAAAGACTTTAGGTGTCTTAAGTAGATGGAAACAAGAGGATGTAATATGTTTAATTTGTTGAGAAAAACAGAGGTGCCTATCATATATGGCCTCCAAGTGCTTCACTTTCCGAGCTGGAGATGGAAAAGGGTGAAGATTAGAGGGTCACCATAAATCATTCCAAAATGAGATATCCTTGTCAAAGAAGATCAGCTCAATTTTCTGGGTATTTAATTTAAAGCAATTTTCCTGCATCCAGATTACAATATGTGCCAAACAGGTTTCAGATTTTTTTGGCAACAACGTGGACGTCAGATGAAATTGACACGACAATTTGCTTGTTATCAGCGTAGGAAAACAGTGAAATCATGTGATCGAATAAATTTGGCCAAGGAGGTGACATAAATGTTAAAAAGCATGGGGGATAACGATGAACCCTGAGGCACCCCAAAGGGAAGAAAGAAACGTTTTTGAGGTGAAGCCTCCAAATGCCACAGTCTCTATTGGCCAGGAACAAACTGAAGATGATGAGGGCTGCACCCCTAATCCCGACCTTCTCTATCCGACTGATGAGCGCTGAATGATTAACCGTATCAAACTGTTGTGTAGGAATTCAGGACCCTAGTTTAATTTTCCCGATTCATGCCCATATATAGGTATAAATCACCCTATCCTTATATAGGCATAGAAATCATAACCATATTAAGACTTAGCCTATGCAGTCCAAATACGGCATGGCTACTTCCACTAGTTCCTAGAATCCACAACGATTTCTTGGGAAAACCCGCCTTCAGCAGTCAGGGACTTCCCCCTGCTTGAATACTGATTTATCCAAGAACTCCTGGAGTTTTCAAAGAAATGAGTCTTTGATGACGTTATTATGTCCAACCTTACGTCAAACTCTGCACCTTCAAGGTATAAATATACCCACACTTGCCCAGACAAACACACAGTGGTTTGGAGCAGTTTGACCATCTACGGGCCCTACATGCCCTGCAGCAGCAAGTGCCAAAGGAAGCCGACCCGCCAGCTGACGCACTGAGAGACGCTGTCTTTTCTCCTGCCGAGAAATCCAGCTCCAGTGTTTCCAGGCTACCCTTGCGGGTTGCTGGGAAATCGAGTCCTGAGAGAGAGATACAAGACCTCCTTCATTCTAAACCAAGGTACAGAGCTGATAAGACCCTTAGAGAATTCTTGGCATAGATTCTTGGCAAAAGAATACTAAACTTAAGCTACACCTCACTTACTTCTTCCCTCGTACTAGACTTAGGTTAGGTAGACCAGGGTAGGCGTATTTTAGAAGCACCAGTTGAGTACTTTTAGTCATTATTTATTAATGTATGTATTATATATTATTTTATATGGCTTAGAAACCATACCATGTTTTTACAGTATTATTTCACAATACACTTGGTACTATATGGATTGTACTTTATTACCAGTATTACGATTGTAGCAGTACATTTCTTATGCTTGAGAAAGAAGACTGTTCAATAAATACTTTTTATTGAAAACGCCCATTTCTCTATTTTCTCAGCACCTCGGGTGAAACGAAGCATGCACGATTGACTGAGTAAAATAGCTATCTATTGTTTCCGTGACTCTAGAGATTGATTTCTTATTCAAGGGAAACAAAGTTGTCATGTTTATGCGGTTGTCAGAAACAAATCCTTTCTTGTGAATTGGAGAAAGTTTCTAGTGACCTCTGAGCTAGCTGGCTCTCACAATTAAGTTTAATATATTCGATCGAGATCTAGTCGACCTCAGACCTACGTCTAAACTATAGTACATGTTATTCCAATGCGCAGAGCCTATTGGGAATATAGGAACTACACTACAAAACGCAGCAAAGAGGTCGAGCAGAATCAGCGCAGCCCTCCCTTCCTTATCCACCAGCATTCATACCTCCTCAGTAGCAACAACTAAGACTGATTATGTGCAATGCTGAGGCTGAAGCCATATTGTGATGAATCCAAAAAATGATTTGAATTCAGAAAATGCCATCAGATCTTCTTCTATAGCCTTTTCCAGCATTTTCGCAGGTAGGGGTTGGCAGGAAATGGGGCAGTAATGTTTGGGATCACCTGGATCAAGGGAAGTTTTTTATTTATTAGGGCAAACCGACTCCTTTTTTCCTGCTTCTGGAAATTGACATGAGGTCTGCACATTGTTCAAAAGTTAGGCAAAATGCACTGAAATCGTACTGGAAACCATTTGCATAACATATAGTGGGCAGGGGTCCAGAGGAGAACCTGACTTGGTGGTTTCAGGCTTATTACTCTATCTTCAGTTAGAGTGGTAAAATTATCAAGACTATTCTGCACTCCATCAAAATTTCCATGCAACCCCAAAGGAGAAGAACAGAAGGACAACTGTGTCTTGATTAGCCTAAACTTTCCGATAGGTGCAGTTTATATTTTCTTAATAAAACTCTGCCAACTTGTTACAGAATGCTTGGTCCGGTGTGAAGAGCTTACTCTGGTCAAAGTTTGAGAGAATGGTAACAGCTTTAAAGAGTTCCCTCGCAGAGTCTTTAGCTATACTTAATTTTTCCAGTAATTTTTTTTTTCCTGAGATAATTAGCGCTTAATACTCGTCAATGACTAATTTGTACTTATTTTGCTCTTTTACGTTGTCTTCTTTCCTCCATCTCTGTTCCTGAGCCCTGCATATTTGTTCAAGTTTTTTAGTTCAGAAGAGCATGACTGATTAGCTGGATTTTTCCTATGACTTTTTATAGTTTTTTTCTGGAGCTAATCGAGTGACTGCAGAGTGTATAGAGTCTGTGAAATTTGAAGCAGCAACTTTAATATTAGTGTCCAATACTGGGCTACGATTTTTCAAAACTGTATCCAGCTCAAGGTTATCAATTTCGCACCAGGGGCATGTTTTGGTGGGATTCCAAGAATTAGGAGAGCAAGATTTACTACCTTGAATGGCAAGTTTGAAAGACTGCTCTGTGATCTAACCTTATCCGAGGTAAGAATTTGTTGAGGCTTAATGCTAGATTGTTAGTAAAAATCCAATCAAGAGTGTGATTAGCCTTGTTGGTAGGTAGATTAACTATCTCCCAGAGGTCAAAACTGCAACGGCAGTCGAACAGATGCTCTGTTTCAATGCTTTCCTCAAGCAGCAGGGTGAAATTGTGAAACTCTATATACGACTCCATGAAGGTCTGGACCGATGTAACAAAACTATCTATTGGATCAGGTGGACGGCATACCAGGTTACCATTAAACATTGTGGTGTTATTAAATTTAAACACAAGCATTGGGGCTTCACCGTCCTAATGAACAGCAGGAGTGAACACTAACTTAAAGTGGTTGCAGATAATCTCGATTCATACCCCCCCCCTCCTCATTTTACTTTCCTATTTACTCTGTACAAATCATATCTGTCAAGAATTGCAATTTTCAGATCTGGGTCTGATGAAGCGTCAGTCCAGGTTTCCTTAAGGAATACAAGAGGCCTGATTAGGAGTTTGACAGTCTGACCACCGAACCACCGTTGTGGTGGTCGTGAGAACGGCACCACGCTGGCAGCATCCCGACCACCACATTACCATTTTACCGCCGGGCTGGCGTTTTTGTGATGGCAGTGCCACGGAGGCGGCATGCTGCGGCTCATAGAGAGCCTGCAACACATGCCGCCACCTTGGCACCACCACATGCATGTGTGTGCACTGTGTACCATGCACCATGTTGGGAGTCACAACATGTACCCCTATGCACAAACGCCCAAGGGCAAAATCGCCCTGTGGCCCCTTCCCTGTCTTTCCGGCAATCTTTTCATGGCAGAAAGGTTAGCAATAATGCAGGTCGTGATCAGCACAGTGGTGCCGGCATCTGCACTGTTGCCATTGATCACTGCTATCACCACCACTCCAGGATCCTGGCGGTGGCAGTGTTCTAGCGACTGTTCGACTGCCATGGTCGAGATCTGAGAGCCGAGGAGGCGGCAGTCGGACCGCCACTATGGGTACGGTTGCTTGGCTTGGGATCGCCGTACTCCGAATCGGGCCCTAGGTCTGGAACATAACAGTTTATAAATTCAGCAAATTCATATTCATGTTTGACAAGGGTCCTGGTGTTTAATAGCACACAAGAAAGCGACTCAGAAGACTGTCCTAGGACCTGGGTGGAATATGTGGGAGTTACCGGCATGTTACTAGTACGCCATGTTGGATTTGAGCTAAAGGCATAATTGCATGCAGGGCAATGGAATTGATTTTTATTAACATTGCAGTTGTAAACCTCATAGCAGCTTTGCCTACCTTTCAGCAGATATCCATCAGCTCGTCCCTTATGTAGGCCAGGTTGGAAAAATGACCAGGTGTCTTGGCGCACGGTGCAGTTTGGACATAGACGGGTGCAGACAGGCTTGCCTTTGCTACCGGGTCCTCTAAAAGGGATGGCATAGAGGGCCCGTATCGCGGGTGTGGCCGGCTTGCTAGGGATGTAGACATGCCTCTGAAGGCGAAAAACGGGGGACAAACTAAAAGGCAAACTGGGGTCCAGCAACCCCTTTCTTACCTGACAGGCTCCCTTGCAAGGTAAGAGGTACTGGGAATCCAAAAGCAAACAAAATTAAGCTTTGAAATCCAAATTCATAAACCCATTAAAACTAGGCGAACTAACCCAGGAATCGGTGAGATTTAAAAACAGGTGTTAGGCCCCTCCCAAAGATGGCCACAGTGCATGCCAGTACAAGAAAAGATGGCCACAGTGCATGCCAGTACAAGGTAATGAAACAGCCGATTTCATGTTAGCTCAGAGGACGCTGCACGGACACACTACCCTTAAAGGGCTGGCATAGAGGGTCGTGACAGTGGCCGACTTGCCAGGAATGTGGGCATGCCTCAGAAAGTGAACAATAGGGGGATGGGGGCAAACTGGGTTTCAGCAACTCCGTTTGTACCGGACAGGCTCTCCTGCAAAGTTAAGAGATACTGGGAACTAGAAGCAAACAAAACATAAAGTGTGAAAATGCAAACTCTAAACTCATTAAAACTGGGCTAACCAACTCAGGAATCGTCGCTCTTAAAAACAGTAACCAGGCACCTCTCGATGATGGCCACAGTGCATGCCACTACAAGGCAATGAAACAGACAATTGAGTGTCCACTCAGAAGACGCAAGCTTTGTTTCTGACTTGGGTAGGTCTTTTGGAAGAGGTGAAGATCAAAGAACTGTTGTCTCTGGCGGAATCTCTCCTTCACATCAACATGCTGGAGTTGGGGGATTCACTTGACATTGAAGGCCTTCCTCCCAACTATCAGGGCTAACAAGCACAGATTCTCATGTACAACACAGCCGATATGTGGTCCTACAGCAAACAGGGCAGTATGGGGTCCTGAGCTCTGACTGAAAACTCGGAGCATCTCTCTGACTGCCCAGCACCTGGCAGGATTTTTACACACCAGGGCTGACTAACTCTGCTGATGTTGCTTAGGGGATCACGAATGTCAGAAGCACTCAAAGGTAACACAGGCCGTCTTCCAGCAATGGAGAGAACCCTAGCTTGATCTTTTTGCCACCACAAGGAAAGTGTTGGAGTTCCCAATGCTGTTCTCCTTCAGAGACGCCTTCCATCTTAACTGGGGGTCCAGAATTCTATTTGCCTCTCCCGCTCCCCTTACAGAGTGCTGACAAAGTTCAAGAAAGACCAGGCCCAAGTCAGCCTTGCGGCTCCTAACTGGGTGATACCCAGAACTTCCGGCCATGAGCAGCTGTCCTATGATCACTTTTCCCTTTCGTTAGGCCCTCCTGTCGCAGCTGCAGGACCAGGTACTTCACAACCAACACCTCCATGCATGGAAATGTAACCGTGGCAGCTGATGGCTCCCTCCTGAAGTTATTGATGTAATCTTGGGAGCCAGCCGCCCATCCACCAAAGCTGTGTACATAGGATGCCAGGAGAAATTTGTTGTCTGGTGTTTCTCATGTTCTATCCTTAAATGCACATTTGTCTGATGTACTCTTGTTTTGTCTTTCTTTGGCCCAGGAAGGCCTTGCTGTGGCAACAGTTAAGGGTCTTCCTTCGGCTATTTTGGCCTTCTTAAGTTCACCAGATCAGTTGCCTCTCTACCAGTCACCTGTTTTGATGTGTTTTTGAATTGGCTGATACACAAGTTCCCACCAACACCTTTTGTGTTGGCTCAATGGTATCTTAATTTGGTTCTCGTCTATCTTATGTTTACTCCCTTTGAGTTGATGAACAGCTGTAATCTGTTAACTGCATTGTGACGGCATTCCTTATCTGCATGACATCTGCCAGGTGAGCAAATGAACTTCAGTCATTGTCGATGATACAACCATACACCTCATTCTTAACCGAAAAGCTGGTCCTCAAGACAAAACTGTGATTTCTACCAAAGGTAGTCACACCCTTCCACATAGGGCAATGTCGCAGTGCTTCACCCCTCCAAGGAAGAACAACAACTTCACTACATCCACCCTAAGAGGGCCCTTAGTTTCAACATTGATCGAGTTAGAGAGTACCAAGAGGATCACGAACTGTTTGTTTCTCTGAAGCGAAAAAGAGCATTTCACTGCAAAAGAGTACTATCTCCTGATGGATTGGGCTTTACATCAAGATCTGCTACAGGATGGCCATAACAAAAAGTAACCCCCAGAAATGTATGCAATCTCATTCCACCAGAACAAAAGCAGTTACCACTGTGCTGGTGCACTGTGTGGCAGTTCTGGACATTTGCCAGGCCATTACGTGGGCGTCTTGCCACATGTTCGCAAATTACTGCCTGGACAGCCAGGTCTAATGGGGATGGGGATGGGCATTCTGCCCGATCTGTCCTGCAGGATTTCCTGGTCTGAGCCATTCACAGACTCACCACCTGCAAAGGTACTCCTTTGGTATCTATTCACAAGTTACAAAATTTGCAGTGCAAGTCTCTATCAGAAGGACAATTTGCTTTTCTTCTGTACTGCTTTTTCAGGTGGAGACTCTAATTACAGATACCTTCCTGACCCACCCTAGTCAACAGACTGGAGGAAATCGGGGTGGCCGGCCTGGCCCGGGACTGGCTGGTCTCCTATCTCTGTGATAGACATCAGGTGGTAGCCCTGCCGCCCTACAGATCTGTCATCAAAAAAGTGGGACAGGGCGTACCACAAGGTTCGGCCATCAGTCCTATTTTATTTAATTTGTATCTCCGCCCTCTGGTCAGGTTGATCAAGTCCTTTGATATAACAGTCACCAACTACGCTGATGACACGCAGCTTATTTTTTCTTTTGAAGGTAGGGATGCAGTATCCCAGGAGACCTTCCACTGCTGTATGACAGTCACTGCGGAATGGCTTCGTCAAAACTCTCTGAAATTCAACAGTTCAAAAACTGAGGTACTGCACTGTTCCTTGGATCGTACCCCACGGCCTCGGCCGACGGATTTTTGGCCATCTCCCTCCCAGGGTACTGTTATGGCAGCAGATTCTGTTCGGAATCTGGGTGTGATGTTTGGAGCTAATTTACTGATGGATGTGTTTGTGAATAAAACAGTGGCCACCTGCATGATGTTGCTTCGCACATTACGCAAGGTACTCCCTATGCTCCGGTCCACTCCCGCCCAGAGGTAGTGCGTAGTATCATCTTAAGCAGGCTTGACGATTGCAACGCACTACTTCTGGGGGCGCCAGCTACTCTGGTTGGCAAACTGCAGCGAGTACAGAACATGGCTGCTAAGCTGGCTCTCTCACGGCTGCGTTCTGACTCTTCTTCTCTGGCGCTTTCTCATCTTCGTTGGCTGCCAATTCACCAGCGCATCCATTTTAAAGCAGCAAGCTTAGTTTTTAGGGCCCTTCATTGGCAGGGGCCTGTTCCGCTGCAGAAGCTGTTCTCATGGTACATGCCGGCCAGAGCGCTACGTTTTTCATCAGCATGCCTGGTGGCAGTTCCCAAGATTGTGAGGACTCGGATGGGCGGGCGCGCCTTTAGATTCACTGCGACTAAACTGTGGAATTCTTTACCTTTTTCCCTCAGAATTGCTGAGGATCTTTCCTCCTTTAAAAAAGGTTTAAAAACGTATCTCTTTCCTAGGGAAGTGTAACTTCCGCAGCAGCATAACATCACGTATGGTGTTCTAAGTGTCAAAGCGCCAGGATACCCTTTGGGTGACAGTATGCGCGGTACAAATAAGCGATACATACATACATACATTACCTCCTTCCTGTTCTGAGGAATGGACTTCTACAGTCCATTAATAAGATCCGAATCAAGACAAATGCAAACTGAACATATTCTGATTTATATGGGATCCGTGTTAAATGGTGCTGACATAGATCAGAAAGAAACTGAATCAGTGCACAACGTCAGAAACAGGGTGGGACAAATCCATCTGGGTGGCATATAGCGCTACTTATCTATGCCCAAGGGAATTGCCTTCAAAATTCTCCGGATCCAGTCTGGCGCCTGGGGAAATTTACAAGGTGAGGAAGCTGCAGTTTTAGAGTCTCTACTAGAAAAGTACTTACCGTAGGCAAGTACTATGTTCGTTTAAACTTTCTTAGTGGTCCGCTTTAACAGCCTTGAGTGAATATCTAGTTTTTTCCCCTTTATTTATCTTAATTTTTTATTTCAGGATACTGTGGTGGTCAATGATCGGTGGTGCCAAAACTGCTCTTGCCATCATGGAGGATTCTACAATTGTGCAGATAAGTACAAGCCTGGTGTTCTGCCGGACCACAAGTGGGAGATGTGTACATCAATTGATACGTATTCTTGGGGCTATCGGAGGAACATGGAAGTGGATCAGCTCATGAGTGAAAGTAGCATAATTCATGTGAGTTGTTTACTGTTCAAAACATTATGTGTGTATGTACACATGTCAGCAGGGCGTTGTAGGTAAGCAAAATCTGCGTGTGTTTGTTGATTTTCGATGGCGTGGCAAACTGTAGCTTTTTTGTGGGGCCCCATGATTGTTCCTTTAAGATGGTTGCCATTTCCTAATAGTTGTCAAAACACACCTTGGTTGATTCCTGCACATTGGTCTATATGCACAGTGATTGTGTGCATGTAGTCTTCCCATTTAGCATCATTTTCATCTTTTTAATTTAAGCCCAAAAAAAGCTTTGGCTGCTGCTAGTGCAGTGCCCTGTGATGCTTTAGGCGGTTTTCTTGCATTTTGGCTTTTAATGGAATCTTTACAAGCTGCCTTCTGCCTGCTGACAGACTACTTTGGGCGCATGTGTAGAGATTCTGGATCCAAAAGAACATGGACAAGAAGGCCCTTTCAAGCATTCTGTGCATGGTTGTGAGAAGTTGGCCTGGTATATGCTGTCCACTAGTTATAGTGAGCAAGTTGCACCAGTCCAAACAACCCTTATTGATGATTAGGTTAAAGATAACCTTTATTGAAAGTTATCCTAGTGGTAGCTATGGAGAGCAGCCTTCAGGCTAAGTCTTGAAGGAATGTAAAACAGCTTGGTTTACCAGATTATAACCTCTTGAATGACCAAATGAAAGGAGAACCACACAAGGTATATATAAAATATATGTATTTATTACTAAATACTCTATACTAACATCTTTATGAGATTAGAGAACAAGGTACACAATAATACAGTAATAGAACAACAGTAAATAGCTTAATACACAGCAGGCTCCAGGGGGAGACCAAACCATATAATAAGAAAGTGGTATAACAACCACGACTTGACTAGGAGCAGTGCCTAGAGAACGTAGAATCGCTGGGACCCCAAGGAACCACCCAAGGAAGTGACATAGGGGACCCAAGGGGGACATGTGCAGTGTGAGAACACAGCCGCGATCTCCGTACCATCCTATGGGAAAGTCGCGGTTGGAATTTTAAAGTTTAAGGACATTTCGAAGAGGACTTTGAGCAAACCCTTTCAGACTTAGAAGCTTCTAATGCTCACCGGAGTACTCGTGTTACCTAATCCTGGGAAGCCAGGTGCTAAGGTGTCAAATGGTGTTGGGAATCTTATTCGTTTTCAATGGCGTGATGCTGCAAAGTACTGCTGCCATGAAGAGGAAAAGTGTCCGGTGTGATCCAAGCCTAGATCGGAGCTGTGAAGAACCTGAAAGCACAGGGGACAGAGTCTAGGTCACTTGCCAGTGACCAGGGGCTCAGTAGACGAATGCCCACTGAATTCAGGTGCAAAGAGGTGAAGCTTGACTCTGCTGCCACGGTGACCAGGACATGTCGCCGATGACCAAAGTCCGCAGACGAGCTGTCTCATGAAGGATGTTCAATGCTGGGGGGGTCGGTGCCTGGATTGAAGACAAACAAGCCTTGGCAACTGCAACCCATGCAGTGATAGAAAAGATGCTTTTAGCAAGGTCGTGGGGACTCCTCAAGCTATGGAGAGTCAGGGCATGTCTGGAGCAACAAGGAAAGCCCACGGAAAGTCAAAGTTACCTTCACAGGGACCCACAGGTCGACGGACCAGGGATCGCGAAGGGACCTCAAGATGAATCGCAAAATACCAGCCCACGGAATTCTCGTGGAGTGTAGGCCGGTAATCTTCAGTGGAAACACGGCTCGGGCGTGTACATGTAGCCCAAAGCACAGCCTCAGGGATCGCCAAAAAGCATATGCTACTGTAATGTGCACGGTGTCCAGGGGTTCGGGTTGCACGGTCCCCACGAGGGCTGCGGGTCTTGGGTTTGCTGAGAGCACTAGTCTGCCTCGGGGAAGCTTAGGAACCCACCTCCTTCGGAGTCCGTCAGGAGCTGCATAGATGCAAACTGGTGCGGACTCGCCCCACTGAGGACCCCGCCCAGCAGACCCGGCAGCAAGAAGGCCCCATGGTTCACAGACGAACTCAAGAGCTCCAAGAAGAACTGCCGAGCCCTCGAGAAAGCCTGGAGAAGGGAACCAACACCGGACAACATGACCACCCTCAAGCTTGCCACCCGGAAGCACCACCAACTGATCCGCGCCACCAAGAAAACTGCATTCAAGGACCGGCTGGACAACAACGCACACAACTGCAAGGAACTCTTCAACATCGTGAAAGAGCTCTCCAACCCCAACGCCGGCAACAACGACATCACCCCATCGCAAGACCTCTGCAACTCCCTCGCCTCCTACTTCCACAACAAGATCGCGGACATACACAACAGCTTCAGCACTCAACCGACGCACGCCACGACCGAACCACCGCCCCCCACCACCACCCTCCGCGCCTGGACTCCGATCGACACCGTCCGCATGATGAACTCCATCCACTCCGGATCTCCAACCGACCCCTGCCCTCACCACGTCTTCAACAAGGCCGACGCTGTCATCGCACCCCACCTGCGGGACATCTTCAACACCTCCTTCGACACCGCCACCTTCCCGGAGAGCTGGAAGCATGCCGAACTCAGCGCCCTACTCAAGAAACCTACAGCGGACCCCACCGAACTCAAGAATTACCGCCCCATCTCGCTCCTCCCGTTTCCAGCCAAAGTCATCGAGAAGACCGTCAACAAGCAGCTGGCCGCCTTCCTCGAGACGAATGGATCCCTCGAACCCTCACAGTCTGGCTTCCGAGCCAATCACAGCACCGAGACCGCCCTCATCGCTGCCACCGATGACATCCGAGCCCTGATGGACAACGGAGAAACAGCGGCCCTCATCCTCCTAGACCTCTCCGCGGCATTCAACACTGTCTGCCACCGCACCCTAGTGCAGCGCCTCAGCAACGTCGGAATCCAGGAGAGGGCACTGGAGTGGATCATCTCCTTCCTCGACGGAAGAACACAGAGAGTCCGACTACCACCGTACAAGTCAGAGGCCACCGAAGTCATCTGCGGCGTCCCTCAAGGATCCTCGCTGAGCCCCACCCTCTTCAACGTCTACATGAGCCCCCTCGCGGCCATCGCACGCCAACACAACCTCAACATCATCTCCTACGCTGACGACACCCAGCTGATCCTCTCCCTGACCAACGACCCCGCCGCCGCCAGAGCCGACCTTCACGAAGGGATGAAAGACGTAGCCGAGTGGATGACGACCAGCCGCCTGAAACTGAACTCAGACAAGACGGAAGTCCTCATCCTGGGCTCCTCGCCCTCCGCCTGGGACGACTCCTGGTGGCCCCCCGCCCTGGGCACCGCACCCAAACCGACAGACCACGCACGGAACCTGGGCGTCATCCTGGACTCCTCCCTCTCCATGACCAGACAAGTCAACACCGTCTCCTCGTCGTGCTTCAACATCCTGCGCATGCTACGGAAGATCTTCCGGTGGATCCCCACCGAGACCAGGAAGACGGTCACCCAGGCCCTCGTCACCAGCCGACTGGACTACGGCAACGCCCTCTACGCCGGAACCACCGCTAAGCTCCAGAAAAGACTCCAGCGGATCCAGAACACCTCAGCCAGACTCATCCTCGACATCCCACGACACAGCCACATCTCCGGACATCTGAGAGACCTGCATTGGCTCCCCGTCAACAAAAGAATCACCTTCCGTCTCCTCACCCACGCACACAAAGCCCTACACGATCAAGGCCCGAGCTACCTCAACAACCGCATCAACTTCTACGCTCCCCAACGCCATCTCCGATCAGCCAGTCACGCCCTCGCCGCCGTCCCCCGCATCCGAAGAAAGACAACAGGAGGAAGGTCCTTCTCCTACCTGGCCGCCAAGACCTGGAACTCCCTCCCGACCGACCTGCGCCTGACCCAAGACCACCTCTCCTTCAGGAAGAAGCTCAAGACCTGGCTGTTCGAGCAGTAGCAGCAACCCCCCCACCCTCCAGCCCCGCCCCCCAAGCGCCTTGAGACCCTCCGGGTAAGTAGTGCGCTCTACAAATGTCTTTGATTGATTGATTGACTAGGCAGATGCGTTGAGGTGCCTGCCTTGCAGGGGAGTAACTCCTTTACTCCAAGGGAGATTCTTCAGTCGTCCAGCAAAGCGTAGATCGTCGAAGGATACTTGGTTTCTGTAGCAGAGTTTAGTCCAGGTAAAATCTAAAGTTCTGTAGCCAGGGGTTCCTACTTTATACCCAAGGAAGGGGTGGGACAAACTCTGGGGACCCACCTATGGGAGGGTCAGGACAGGAGGGTGGCTACATCCATGTCCTTTTTCCAGTTTCGCGCCAGAGCAGGGGCTGAGTGCCCCTGCAACCGGTTTGAGCTGGACTATGCACAGGGACACCAAATGTGCCCCCTTGGAGTACACCCGCCCAGCCCCAATACACTAAAGCCTGTCTGGAAGGTGACAGGAAACCTATTCTCCCCTGCCGAAGTTTCGTCCAGCAACAGGAGGGCAGACTCGTGTCTGTGGCTGGCAGCATCCATCTTGTGATCCCAGGGTCGAGAAAGCTGGTACCGGGTGTATCGGTGCTGTCATATTTCTCCCTCTAGGAGGGTGGAATCATACCTCCCCCGCCAGTATTGGCGGGGAGATATGATTCCAAGGTGTATGACACGAAACACGACATGTTTCCTTGCAGCCATTTCAAAGTTAGCATTTACCGCAAGGTTATAATGCACTCAAGAGTATATGGTTGGCTGCATCAGTCACTTAACCGCAGACTAACAATTGCCTCATACTTCTATGAAACTCCTTTAGCATCCTCCTCTTGGCCACTAACTGACCGCAGCATTCTCTCCATCACTGAAACATTTCATGTAATGTCCCTATGAAGGCATGCCAAGAACTATTGGGCTTCTTGGCACCATGTGTTCCACCAGGGAACTATTTACGACCCTAGCCATAGTAGTCCCACCGAGGTGTTCCCAAGGACCACTTTGTACATCGTAGACCTTCTCCACTGTGGCTGTACTTTCTGATGGTGGATGGCATCCGTTCCAATCAGTACCTCCTCCAGCCCTAGCCAATATTACACTTTTTCATCATTGTCCATCTCTGGTTTTAGTTTAGAAGATTCGTAAAAGGTTTGGTTGTGTCTTTTTTTTTTTTTTTAATCCAGATTAAAATATAGACGTTAATTCTCCACCTTTCTTTAGGAGGCATCATCACTAAAATGGAGTAAAGGCCTTGTTGTTTCAAGCCAACTATTTATGGGGGGGCAGGAGGGGAGGGGATCTCGAGACACAGCTAATCATTTTTTGATTTATTGACATTTGAAGTATATTTGTATCCTTTGGTTTTATCATTTGCTTTGCTTTTATCAAGTATCATATTTGTATCCTTTTCTTTTTTAGCTACTGAAATGAAGGGAGTCCCTAATCATTTTTTTTTCAAAAACATGAATGTCAAACTGATTGCCACCCTAGTCTGTGATTGGGCAATCTTTACCTTGCGAGTAGCAAGACCAAGTGTATTGCAAATGTGGTGAAATGGTGCAATAGATGGTGGGGTGTTGAGGTGTCAAATGGGTCAACTAGGTGGGTCTGAGAAGCAAATGGAAACAAAAAACATATTAATATTTTGTTTTCTATTGGTAGGAGCTAATTCAGACTGTGAGTTATGGAGGCAACTATCTACTCAACGTGGGACCTACAAAGGAGGGCACAATTGCTCCGATCTTCCAGGAGAGACTTTATGCTGTTGGCAAATGGCTGAGCCTAAATGGTGATGCAATATATGCTTCCAAGCCATGGAGAGTTCAGCAGGAAAACGACACATGTAACGTGTGGTAAGAATTTAGTGATCCTCATATAGGCCAAGAAACAGAAATAATCTCTTGTACTAGAGGGTCAGTCTCTTAAGGTTTTTACATTTTTGTATGATCATCCAACTAAGGCCATTGTGAGTGCGGGATGCGGGAACGTGCACAAGTGATGTTTGTATTTTTCTTGCGTTACCTTTGTAAAGGATTGTGAGAGACACAGAATGCTCTGGTATTTCCGGTGTCAGTGAAGCTTGCGAATGGCAACTGCCCCTGTCTGGAAGGGTGCATGAAACTCCCAGGTTGCTGGTGGTATTGCATTTCCCCACACCACAATCCATGGAGCCCCCGCCACGCCTGTAACCAAGCCCTCCTGACAACCCCAATCTTTCTCTACCATGTAACTGAAAGGAACAGTGTAGGTTAAGCTTTACATCAACTCTCCTAGTGTGATGAATTGGTGATAGCTTGTCATGCAATAAACTGTAGAAATGTGCACAAGATTGCTGTTGGTGGAGCCTAAGGCCTGGCTTCAGTGGGAGCATTACTTTAGTCAGTACTACCTTATGTGCCGGTTTTGTAAAAGTGTTCTATACATGGCACATCACCTCAAAGACTGAACCGGTTTTGGCAGGAAGACACTGAATAAATCTTCTGGTACTGCTTCCATCTGGTGTGTTCAGGACAGCCTGTGGCACAATTAATGTTTTGCGTAAGTCACATAACTGCCATTGTGGAGTCAATGAGTAAATTAATGATAAAATGAGGATCCTGGTGTGTTGGATCTCGGTGGCATACCTTCCCAAATCTATGATCTGGTTAAAGTTGGGGACAGAGCTGAAGGGGTGAGCTTACTAGCAGACACTGCAGTAGCTGAATGGTGGAAGAGAATGGGAGGAGATCAAGCAATTAGAAGGCATAAACTATTTAGTAATCTTAAATAGTATGTAATAGGTTACCGCACCTATTAAACTTGGCTTACTGTTGGAAACTAGGATCCATTTTATCATTTAAAAAAGTCTATGTAAAAAATTCACTGGGCAGACTGTGGGCGAAGAGCTGGCGAAGACGTAAATGTTTGTCAAAAGTTTAAAAATAAGTTTAACACCTACTCCCAGATTAATGGTAGACCCAGGTTATTTCAATGGAAATGCTTAATGTTAGTCAGTGGGAAAGGGTACATTTTCTGTATTGTAAATCTTCTATATTATGAGCGTTCAGTAGGGCCTTGGACATGAAAGGCCAGCCTGCGTTTAAACTTTGGCAGTCTAAATGAGAGTCAAAGATTTTGCCTTTAAACGTATGCTTTGGTATTGAACACAAACCAGTTCCTATGGAAGAAGGCTTCTCTAGTAATCCACTCAAATTGTTGGATTAAGATGACTTTTATTCAGTACAAGTCAAGTACAGCAACCATCAGCAAACCCACAAATACTGGTTTAAATTGGAACATTCACATTGATGCAATTCCACTGCATCATGACCGCATCATCTAATTCTAAGCATTACTACATATCTTCCCCCCTACGGAATCAAAAAGAAAGAAAATAAGAAAACATTAGAAAATGTAACACATTGCAAAGTACAATACATATCAATGAACTGTTTCACAAATAAATCACATTCACAGTTTGCATTGCATCAAAATATACTTACAAATGAGACACTCTACACAAACTACCAAAACTCCATTTCTTCCCATCATCTAATTCAACCACAGAGCCTTTAACTGAAACAACTTTATGTGGCTGAGAAAACTTACTTTCCCCTTTTCTTACAAAACCAAACTTCCTTACAACAACCCAATCACCTTCTTTGAAAATTAAATCCTTCACATGTCTCCTACTATCAAATTCTATCTTGTTGCGCCACTGACAATCAATAGCTCTCGATATCATTTTTTCCCTATCAACCCAAACTTGATTTTTTTCCTTCAACCACATTGGAGACTCCTTAGTACCTGGTTCTCTTCCCTTCAAAGCCACAAAAGGAGAAACTCCAGTAACTGAATGTGATGTAATTCTATGACCCCACATCATTCTTCGCAACTCATCCTTCCAAGATAAACCATTAGCCAAAGAAAGTTGTATGGAATCCATTATCATTCTATTGACCCTCTCTACAAGTCCATTTGCTTGCGGACGGAACAAAGCCACTCTCTCATGACTAATGCCCAGACTTAGAAGAAAACTAGTCATATCTGAAGAAACTAACTGAACACCATTGTCAGTTATGAGAGTTTTGGGTACCCCTTCTTCCAAGAAAACTTCTTTCAAGAATGCAATCACATTTGAAGTGCAAACTTGCCCCATAGATTTCCAAGTAAACCACTTGCTATGGTAATCCACTAACACAAGCAAAAACCTATTATTGCAACCCAATTTGTCAATTGGACCCAAAACATCCAAGGCTAATTTCTCCCAAGGTTTCATGGGCAATTCCACACACCTCAACGGAGGTTCCCTTGTAATCTTCACTTTATCACTATTGCTACAAGCATGACAATCACGCACAAGATCCTCCACATTCTTGTCCATTTCTGGCCACCAATAAAATTCTCTCAATCTACGTTTAGTCAGACTCCTACCTAGATGTCCCTCATGTACAATTCTCAACAACTTTGACCTCAACAAAATTGGTGGAACTATCCTATTTCTTCTTAAAATCTTGTCACCTTGCAAACTAAGTTCATCCTTAACAGAAACAAATTGCTTATGTACAATCTCTTCACTAGATCCATTCCAAGAATTCATTATCAACTCTTTTATCTTCTTGTATTCCATATCCAACTCCAAAGCTTCTCTCCACTCTTCTTGACTAACAGCAAATTCACTGTCAATATTCACCACATAATCTTCTAATATTTCTACACAAATATCATCATCTACTGGCATCCTAGAAAGACAGTCTGCAATGACATTCCTACTCCCTCGCACATATTCCACCACAAAATTGTAATCTAAGACCGATAGTAACCATCTTGATATACGGGGAGTCACACTTCCATCCAGACCTCGTCCCCCTTTAAAAACATGAACTAAAGGTTTATGATCTGTCTTTACCACAAATGGCAACCCCCACAAATAATACCTAAAATGTGTTATCCCCCAACAACATGCCAGTGCTTCCTTCTCTATGGTAGAATACGATCTTTCTGCTCCCTGCAATCTACGTGAAGCAAACCCAATGATGGTTTCATTACCATCTGACACCTGTATCAACACCGCCCCCAATCCAACATTACTCGCATCTGTGACTAATATGGACTTCTTCTTAAAGTCAAAATGTCCTAATGACGGAGCCTTTGCAATACATTCCTTTACCTTAACAAACGCGTCCTGACATCCAACACTCCACTCAAATAACACTCCTTTTTTTTAAAAGAAGTCTCATTGGTTCCACTAAGTCAGCAAATTTAGGCACAAATTTAGCACAATATTCTGCGAGACCTAAAAATGACTTTAACTGTTCCTTATTAGTGGGAGATGGAACATCCCTGACAGCTTTCACAATACTACCTTTTGGTCTTATACCATCTGCAGATATTTGATGACCTAAATAATTAACTTGACTTAGCCTTAACTGACACTTCTCTTTTTTTATTGTCAAACCATGCTCCAAAACTCTACGCAACACATCATTCATCAACTGATCATGTTCTTCAAATGACCTTCCAACAATCATAATGTCGTCTTGAAAGCACAACACTCTGTCCATTCCCTTAAAAATATTCTGCATAACGCGTTGAAATACTGCTGAGGCTGACGCCAACCCAAACGGCATCCTACAGTACCTACATGCCACCAAAGGAGTTACGAAAGATGTTAAAGGCCGTGAGTCAGGATGTAAATTCACTTGATGATAAGCAGAAGACATGTCAAGCACACTAAAAACACAACCTCCACCCATTCTACTCAACATTTCTCCAATATTCGGTAAAGGTTGTCTATCTACCCAGATATTACGATTCAAATCCCTCAAATCAATACATAAACGAATTTTGTTCCCTTCCTTCGGTGCGACAACAATTGGAGACAACCATTCTGATGATTCAATTGGTTCTATAACTTTAGCCTCCAATAGCTTATCTAACTCCTTGCTAAGTGGTTCCCTCATCATGTGTGGAATTGTTCTAACTTTATGAACTATTGGCTTAGCATTGTTCTTTAAAATTATACGATGTGAAAATCCTTTCAACATACCCAATTTATCAGAGAATATCTGAGAATGCTTTTCCATTAACTTTTTACCCCATTCATTCTCCAACTCCCCACCATAAGATACATTATCCACATCTTGTTCAATAATCATCACAGGTTCCACAGCATTTGGATTGAGTACAATACTTAAGTCTTTCTGATGACGCCATCCGAGCAAATTAGATCCTTCCTTGGTAATATATACCCTTCCATGGACTCCATTCTTTTTAAAAACAATGTCCATACATTGCATTCCAAGAATATTAATTTTTGATCCGTTGTACCACACAGCTCTCATAAGGCGCGCCTGAAGAATTAGGGACAAAACGAGATATACTCTTTAAGAAAACTCTTTAGCACGTATCCAAAATGAGCCAGAGCAATTACAGTCTTTAAAGAAAAGTGCTCAGAATGTAATATAAGCGCTCAAAATAAAACGTTTCAAATATACAGTATTAGCTTGCCATTTAAAAAGATTTATTAAAGGCTTCAATATACTGCTTTTAAATTGTTGAATTTAATCTTCATTTGAAATCTTTAAAATTGTTGAATTCAATCTTCATAGAATTTAACTCCTGTTGGTTATTAATAATTAGAAAGCACTTACAATTTTCAGATGGAATCTCTTCTTTTTTTGCGTTTCTTTGCGTTTCTTCAATAGTGCTAAATTAATATAGCATCGTTCCAGAGGTGATGGTTGTCCACTACCTGTCCTCTGCGCAGGTCCTCGTCGCCAAAATATGTAGTAATCCACTCAAATTGTTGGATTAAGATGACTTTTATTCAGTACAAGTCAAGTACAGCAACCATCAGCAAACCCACAAATACTGGTTTAAATTGGAACATTCACATTGATGCAATTCCACTGCATCATGACCGCATCATCTAATTCTAAGCATTACTACAGCTTCCATCTATCATAATATTTTTGGTCGAATTCTGTGTTGAAGTACCAAAACTTTAAATTAAAAACTTCAGGTACCTGTTGGTGGCTGATGCAGAGATGCTGGTTTCCATTGCAGCTTCCCAATGTTGTTTATCAATTTGCCGATTATTTGAAGTTTAGGCAGGCTCAGCCGACTATGTGAATGTAGAATGCTGAATAGTGCTCTTTAGAATCTGCTTTCAAGTTTGTGAAGCAACTTTGGTGGGCCTTTGAGAACTTTGATTTGCTCTGACTGGAACAAGGTCTGTCTTACAAACGAGGAGGTTGTATCTTTCTTATTTGTTGGTCATTGGCCACCCAGTACTCTGACTCCCCCAACAGATACCTACTTGTTTTTGTACAGTAATTTTACCACCTTAAAGATAGTAGCCTTACTATGTAAACTAACTTTCAGAAATCATAATGACTGGAATCAGGAAATGCAACCCTCCCAGCTAAACCAACTGTGCAGCAGATGTACTGTATGCATAGACCCCAGAACACATGGTAACCCAGTGCCAGTGTTGCTGCTAAGGATTATATAGTTCTACGCTGCTCCATCTAAATCACTACCAGACAGACATTTGGGCTCCAAAGAGAAGACTTGATGAAAGGGAAGAACAGACCACTGAGTCTGGAAGAAAATCAGGGAACTGACTGTTACAGTTCTGTAATTAACTTGTAAGTACATCAAGGTCTCTTGATAAATAGAAGTATCTATTCTCATATTTGTAGCATGTGTGTTAGAATATATACTTTCTGAAATGCTTACGCAAAGGTGAATGGGCCCAGCTTGCGAACAAATTGGGAAAAGCTGTAATCATATCGCTGGAAATCTTAAGCCTAAACTACATTTATCATATGCTTTCTCTAAGATGGCCTATACCTTGTTTTCCTACATTGTTGGTTTAGGTTGTTCTGACAGTTAGACTAATATGGGCCAGAACGCTCCCTCTAAAAACGGAAATATTCAAGATAGGGCAAACAAAAACGTTCAATGCTTTACCTGCCAAGAAAAGGGAGAACAAAGCAAAACCAAAGGGGATGATGGACGAAGTGTTGAACAATGCAAGCACTCACCCCAAGTCACCTGTTCTGGGTTTAATCCATCATCATTCTTTAGCTCACTCCGCCACCCCAGTTCAGACATGGCCTTCTGCAAATCAGTCTGACCCTGTGCCTCATTGGAACAGTCCAGTGTTCTGCATTCCGTCCATCAATTGTGTGTCTTTTGCTTTCTCAAGAAAAGGGAGAGCAGCTGTGGGGGTAAGGGGGTGTGTGTCCACATGTCTGAGGTTTGGGTCTTCAGGGCTGCCCTATACCCCGCGATAACAAAGGATTCACCCTTTGGCTGATCCTTAGCTAAGAGCATGTACTGAGCACAGCAGGAGAGAAATTCTAGCAACCCTTTTGTAAGGAAGTTCCATTAGCATAACATATCATTTTAAAACAGAATCTTTCAGAGCATTTTCAGAAGCCAGGACACCATCAGAACGGAGACAAAGTCCAAAAAAGAAAAAACTATCGACTCAGGATCTGGACCAACATACATGTGTCTACCAGGACCACCCAGAGCCTGCTCTGATTTAGGAAAGAGCTGCAGACACATCTCTTTAAAGGATGACACACAACAAAGCATTAACACTCCACTCACCCCTCTTAGAACCCAGCTACGCATCCAGTCACTCATTGACTTTATCTGCCTCTAATCCTGTACAGCTGTCCACTGTCTTTGGCTTATGTTCAGCTGTACAAATACCACATATGTACATACACATAGGTGTCCATTTTCCAGCCTTTAAAGTGTCTTGGATTTTTCCTTGTGCCCTGTCTCAACCAAAAGTGTCACATGTTTTTCAGCTTTAAATTCTAAAGAGAATAACACTTTTTACACCTTGATAAGAATGCAACACTACATTCGAATTGCTTTTACATTTTCTGACTGCTTTCGGACAATGCTGTTTTTGTTGACCTTCTAAATTAACACCCTTCTCCACTCCAAGATATTCTTCACTTTTCTAAAGCTATTTGCTCGCTTTGCCCTAGCTCATTTATGAATCTCAGTGGCAAGCCCCCTGAAGTTGCACAAAATAGGGCACCCTGTGTTCCCTAGAACAAGGGTTATAAAGTTTGTATAAGAAATTATTCTACTAGAAATGGTTTGATGCAATTTAGCATGTAATGGATCAAATATGATATAGCAAACAAATAAGGATCCACAGAAATGAGGGTGTTCAGTTATGTATTTGAAACGATTAATTAAAAAGACTGATTATCATATCCTAGTCAATCAAAGTTGCTTAAAGTGAAGGCGCAGTGAAAGTCAGTGAGCCGTACAAAATCATAAAAGAAGTTTAAAACAATTAGTATTTACAATATGTACAAAGGGCCAGTACCCATGAAGTTTAAGACTAAATCAATTACGAACCCGGTGATATGGGCATTTGATTTTGATTGTCCATCAATGAAAGATATGGGTAGGCCCATCGAGTGTCAGCGTTTCAACCCCTATTAAGATAAATCATGTTATGTTATGTTATAACCTCTTGTATAGCGCACAAATCACCGGGGGGCATCTCGGCGCTTTTTCTCAGTCACAACCGAAGGAGACAAATAGCAGGACAGCAGTGTTAGTACAGGTGCCCTTTCAGATGTTTCCTAAAGGCATGGTAGGAGGGAATACCTCGAAGGGTAACGGGGAGACTATTCCAGTACTTGGGGGCCAGATAGGACAAGGCCTTGCCCCCAGACCTACTGCGTTTGATGCGTGGGATGTGAAGCAGTTGCAGCGTGCTAGACCTCAGTGGGCGGTTAGGAATATGTTTTATCAATTTCTTTTGAAGATATGCTGGGCCAAGACCCTGGAGAGCAGTAAAAGTCAGGCAGCACACTTTGAAAAAAGGTCTTTGTTTCACTGGAAGCCAGTGCAAGGTTTTCAGCAATGGCAATGATGGGGTGCCCGCTGGCTGATTCAGGACCAGCCTAGCGGCCGTATTCTGAGTAACCTGCAGTTATTATCATCTGGGGTCTTCATTGGGACCAAATAATTGGTAGTGAGATGTGCAGATAGTCTGGACTCGGAAGAAAACATTACTGAGTGCATGATGACATAAGGGAGATTGATATATCTTACCTAACCAGATGAATTTGGGTCAAGTTCAAATGATAGAATATAAGTTGTCACTTTCTAAACAGAGAAAAAAGAAACCCCATACATTTAATGGAGAGGGGATGAATCCCCAAAGGAAAGTTTAAAAGTGGGGCATATTGATAAACCATGCAAAAAGGGGATACATGAACACACCGAAAGGTGTGCTTAAAAACATACTTGCGCATCGTCAAGATGTGAGAACTTCAGTATTGACTAAAGACATGAGGAGATAATGCGTTCAGAGGTTCTGAGCGGAAAGGCTCCAGAAGTGCCTGTAAGGTGCATGAGCACAGGTATTGCACAAACGCAGGTCCTATAACAACAAAGAAAAAAATTACTCAAAGCATGGCGTAAAGAAGCGCTTGAAAAAACTAAGCGGACCGGCCCAAGAGGTGTCTGCACATGCTTGCACAAACGCAGATCCTTCAATCACAAATGCACAAGATATCAAGCCTATAGGGGAATCTGGAGGAGCTGGTGGAGTAATTTACCAAACCAAGGGCCAGACTAAATGGCCAGTCAGTGTAACCATAGTGAAGGCAGGCACAGAGTGAACATAATAAACACCACATGTGCATGACGCACCAACATGAAGGACCTAACCGGTTTTGAATAAGTAGTGAGAAACAATCACTGCGTACTGTCAGGCAAATGTAATGACACAAAATGAATTAGGTCACAACACCTTCTGGCACCAAGATCCAATAAATCGGGTAAAAAAAGCTTGTGAAATGGGGTCCAGGAATGAAGGCATACAGTGCATGTCTCAAGTGGCACTGACCCGCAGAATCCATACCTTAAGAACACGCTGAAGCAGCCGTGTTCTTTAGCATGTGATCCTGTCCGCGCTGCACAGCTGACTAATGGTTGCAGGGAGCAGGCTTATTTAAAGAGGTGCGATTGTCTTGAGCATCAAAAAACTATAGTGGGCTACATGGTTTCAACGTGAGGGCACACTGACTTAGAGCCTGCTACGTGAAGAGACTAGACCTCTGACCCAGATGGGGTAAAGGACTGTGAGCAGCAGATGGCTAGCTCATGTTAGAGCAGGTGGGCATCTCCCAGCGACGTGAGTCTCTGCGTTTAGTAAAAAAGTTGAACCGAGTAAAAGGCACATATTAGGTGCTTTGCATCACTGTCACGTGTAGTTGCGGTGTAACAAAACCTACTAGATCCGATGGCCATAACAATAAACCCTAAAATACCAACCCAATGTGAGCGCCAGTACTGCAATGTGAGTAAACAGGAATGCCAAATGAGAGAACAAAACGAGGAAAAATTAGAAAGTGCACAAAACACTCAAAACAAAGTCTGTGTGGTAAGTAAACAAAGCATCTGATAGAGACTTCTAGCTGCAGATTCCTTACCTTCGAATTTACCAGGTATCAGGCTGGATCTGAAAACTTTTGTGTGAGCATTACCCCTTGTGCATGACATCTGGTGGCTCCGCTTGACGTTATCGGTTATGACATCGCAGCCACCTGTATAGGCACTACCCAGGCACGTGGACATCAGTTCTTTTTATCCATGCCAGTTAAGCGCCGATCCGGGAAGAGTTACCCCTCTGTTGCTTTTTGACAGGCCTTTTTTGACGACTTTGGAATTTTTTTCCATTGTGTGCGAGGAATGTCTTCGAGGAAGACAGGGTTTAAACCGTGTTGCACTTCTCACAGCGCGATGTTGGTTACCAATCCCCACCTTGTCTGTCTTTGGTGTGTCGAGCACGACCACAACTCAGTTGTGCTCGGACTGTCGGGCCATGGCTCCGAAGGCCTTGTGGGAGCGAGCTTTGCATCTCCTTGTGGCCTGGCAGTCGACACCAACCAGCGAGACTCCGCGGAGATCTGGTCCCAATCGAAGAAGAGGTAATTGCGGGACCGCTTCAGGAGCCCCAAGTCTCCTTCCTCCCACTCGAGGTCCTCTGGATATTTAGGGAAGTGTCACAAGAAGAAGAATAAGTCCAAGTGGACTTCGTCTTCACCTCAACTGTCATCCATAGACTTGAGAGGTAAGGAGCACCAACACTCTAGGCATGGTACTGCACAGCCGCTGCCAAGGTTGACTTTCCGCCTCCCTCGTTCAAATTAAAGAGTTCCACGAGGCCATGTGCAGCGTATATGAGTGGGCTGACTGTTCTGGGTCGGAAGGGGCTCCATCCCGGGGCCAGAAGTGGCCCAGAAGGGGGGCCAGGCGGCGCACCTTCCAAAAAAATAAAAAATTTTAAAAAGTCCGGCCCGGGGGATGGGGTCCCCGGGGCCCTAAGGGGGGCATAGGAGGGGGGCTATGCAGCCCCACTCCACAAATAACAAAAAATAAAGTTGGCCATGCCCCGGGATGGGGGCCGAAATAGGCGACGGGAGGGGGTCACGCGGCCCCCTTCCCGATTTTTCTTTTTTTTTTAAATATATAAAAATTGGGGGCAGGCCCTGGGGCGTGTGGTCCCCAGGGCCCAAAAAAAAGAAAAAGAAGGGGGGCTACACAGCCCCCCTTCTTAAGTTATTATTATTATTTTTTTAAACAGGATCGGGAGGAGGCCATGCCTCCTCCCTGCACCTCTCTGCAAATGCGCCGCCTAGCGCGTTTGCAAGGGGGGCCACGGCCCTTTTTACACCTCTCTGGAACGCAGCCCCCTGGCGCACACTGGAGGTTCCTGGTGGGCTAGTTGGCCTCCAGGGACCCCAGTATGGAAGGGGAATTAGTTCCCCCTCTGCAAACGCGCCAGGGGACTGCGTTGCAGAGTGTTGTAAAAAGGGGGCGTGCCTCTGAACACCTCTCTACAACGTAGCTCCCTGGCGCAAACTGTAGGTTCCTGATGGGCTAGTTGGCTCACAGGTGACCTCAGGATTTAAGAGATATATATTCCCCAACCTAAAAAGTGCCACAGGGCGTGTTTGCACAGATGTGTCCTCAGGCCCCGCCCCCTTCCTTCACTATTGAGCGAAATATTCCTCTAAAATCAGCCGAAGTACGAATTCCGATTTACTCACCTGTTATCCCGAGAGACATCAGTGATGCATCTTTGAGCCCAGGACGGACCCTGAAAAGTAAATGTAACCATACTTGCAGTAACTTGAATTTCCTTCCATAGGCTAACATTGACATGTTTTACTTGGAAATTCTTCTAAGTGTGGAGTTTTGGAACTTTAAAAAATTCCACTAAAGTCAGTCTAACTACGAATTGGGATTTACTCACCTGTTATCAGGAGAGACCTCTGTGCTGCATCTTTCAGCTCACTACTGTTCCTGAAAAGTAAATTTAATTGTACTTACTGGTCCTTGGGACCATGGCTGCCTTAAAGGCACGGTGCCAGTTTTTGTGTGAAAATGCTTTCATTTTCTATGCTGTTGGTTTACAATGCAGCCTGTAGGCTAACAATGTCTTCTTTTTCTTTGCAGTGTTTTCATGAGGTTTACTCATTAAAAAGAGTTCAAGTGCTACTTGCTCTCTTGTGTTTTTATGCAGAGACAATGGGGGTCATTAGGATGGCGGGTGGACTTTGCCCGCCCGCCATCCTCGTGGTAATCTGGCCCGCCCGCCAGAAGGGCGGGGTCCCGTGGAGAGTATTAGGATGTGCCCGCCACAGTGACGGGCACATCCTGTATTTTAAGCATTGTGGCGGGCGGTGCTCTCTGAACCACCCGCCACATGCATTTCAGCATTTGCATAATTAAAGCCTGCCGCTTTGATTATGCAAATGCAGGGGGGTACCACAGGTACCTCCCTGTGTGCACCTCCCTACTCTCCTTCACTCTGGGGGCCTGCAGGGGGCCCCCAGAGTGAAGTCCGCATGCCTTTCCTTGGTGGCATTGCCGCCATGGAAAGGCAATGAAAAATGCCTATCATAATATGGCTGGCGGTGTCTGATAGACACCTCCACCATATTATTCCCTCTCCGCCCCGGCCGCAAGGTGACCGGGACGGAAAAGCGGCGGACGGTCTTTCCGTCTTCCGAGGTCCCCCCCCCCGCCATACTAATATGGCGGGGGGGAAAACTAGTGTGGATGTCGGGCAGATTGCCTCCACCAGGCCGGCGGTGGCTACCGCCAGCCTGGTGGAGGCAATCCGCCCGACATCGTAATGACCCCCCTATGTGTTTGCAAGAGCAATTTATTTGTTATTACATTGTTTGGCCTCCTAGATGGGTGCTACATTGGTATGAGGAAAATGATATATGTGTATTTTATTTATTTATTTATTTATATATATATATATATATATATATATATGTGTTTTTCCATATTTAAATGTTTATTATTTCCTGGCTCTCCGCACATGGGCGGGAATATTTAGTGCTTATGACTTTGATGAGGATACCCCTGGAAGAGAACTAGGGTTACAGGTAAGTAACTTATCCTTCCTTGGGCCTCTCTATTACACCCTGTGGCCAGTTTAGCTTTCACCCCTTTCGTTGCAACAGAAGGGTGTTACAGTCGTGCCAGCCCTATCCCAGCCACCATCCTACTTGCAGAGTAAGACAAGGAGTGCTTGGAGGCAGCGGCTGCCAAGGGCAGGGTGGCTGATGACTTCTAGCTTCCATTCCTAGAACAGAATGATGTGGATACCATTTTCTTTTTCTTAATTTACCCATCCAACACCGCAGACACCCCTTGGATCCGTAAATGAAAAAAAAATTAATGTATTTGCTCAAAGCACTTTTTGCAATGTAGCTCAGGCAGTCCGCAAATGGGTCCTGTAAAACAATTAAAACAAAGCATTTTCAATAAGGACCACAAAAGGCAGTGGAGCAACGTGGGAGCGGGTGTAAGAGAAGCAAACGGGGAGCAGGTCTTTGCAAGAAGAAGCCGCATTTGAGAGGTAGCAATAAAACACATGCACTCTCATGGAGAGTTTCATGAAAAAGAAAATGCAGTTCCTAATATGTGAGCAGTGGAATTATACAAATGAGTCACTCAAAAACATGGCAAAGTAGCTTTGATCGAAGGTAGGCACAAACGCAAGAAGAAGGCAAGCAAATGAGGGACAATAAAGCCGACCAATGGAAAGCCACAGATGGGCTCTAGGCCCACTGTAAGGTTTTGGTGTGCTCAGCAAGAGGTCTTTCGCAGAAAGTTAAAAGCTGTCTGGTAAGTGAGACCTCAAAAACAAACGTGCCCATACAGAGGCCCTTTCTATTTTGACATTGCTCTCAATTTAGATATAATCATCTTCCAGCCCATATTAATAAAGTACCCGTTCAAAAACGAATATCAATTGACTGACACAGAAGACTTCCATTATATAGAGCTATGACACGCCATACACCACCATATATCGGAAGGCGAATCTGTCCGTGAGTACTGCCACCCCCCCCCCCCCCCCCCCCCCCCCCCCCTTGAGGACCGACTACTACTCTATCCTATGATAGATAAGGCAACATCTCTTGCGTATAAAAAAAATCATGAATAACCTTCCAGACCGCCTTGCCTCCCTGAGGGCAGATTGGGAGACTGATCTGGGATTGATAGAGGATAATGACTGGCAGGAAGCAATCCAGAGCCCCAGGGAAATTGCCATTAGGGCACGATTCCGGTTGGTTCAGCTGAGAGTACTACACAGGTCCTACCCTACCCGGACATTATACCATAGGCTGGGCAGATTCAGAATTTAACGTCAGGGGCTGCTGCGAGGTGGGCACATTCTTACATATAATCTGGGAATACCCTGCAGCGCAGCGATAGTGGAGACGAATCACCAGAGTGATGTCTGAGGTCCTCGGTACAGAAATAACCCTCGACACTCGCTGGCCATCATAGGCGAAACTCGCTGACCACCTCGTGTGAAGACTTGGCTAATTTAGCGCAACATCGCTAGATTATGGGGTGTACAGGACATAGGAACTCTCAATGCTTGGAAACGAGATCTAGACTGGTGTTGCCTGGCTGAAAAAACGTTATATCGGAGCAGGGGATGCCCTAAAAAATGTGAGAAGATATGGAATGCATGGGACAAGTACAGATCCTTGACACAAAGGGATGCAGCCGAGGGGGAATAATGGTACAAGCAAATTAAACAACTGAGGAAGTGGTGGTTCTTTCCCCCAAGCCAATTACATGTAATACTCTACCCCTGACCTGCACTACAGATGATGTACAACATGTTAGTTACATGCAATGATGGGATGTCTACATGTTTGTTTAATAACTTAAATAATAATTTTTTTTCTAATAAAGTACCTGTGCTCCTTCTACCTAAGATAAGTTGAAATCAGTGTGTAAATCTTTCATTGTACTTGCTCCCTAACTTTTCCTATTCCCTCTCCCCCTTCCTTCCTCTTTCTCCATACCTTTCTTGCTAGTTTATTTTCTTTTTTTTTTTGGTCCCCGTGTTGGTCTAAGTATTAAACCTATACTGCAGTCTATGAATAGTTAGAGCAGTACTGCTTTAGGTCCTATGTCATTTAATCAATATTTGTGGCTTCATCCTAGTTCGTTTTATAAACCCAATTATATTTTCTTCACCCTGGAAAACACATTGATTGGTATTTTAATGAAAAACATGATTGCTGTGCAGTCGAACAGTGAAGTGCTAGAACCGTATAGCTGACTGCCTACTACTTCCGAGCTTTTTCATAGTAATGTCTCCACTCCCATTAAGTTTAGCTTTTAAACCGTTCTATGTTGCCTCTTAACTCCCTAACCCTGTCCCGGCCAGTCTCCTTCTTCCCTACCTCTTGACAGTACTTCCCTCCCCTTCCCTCTCTGTCCTTTGACAGTCAACCTCCAACATCCCTGCCTCTAAACAGTTCTGACCCCATTGCTGGCAACACCATATTGATCCTTCCGGGCCCCACATATTAATGTAGTCCTTGAAGTGGCAGAGAAGTATTACACGATCTATTGACAACCTGGCACTCTTTTAACTCTGCAGGAGGCACTCCCAGAACAGTTTCATTGTTCAAGAAATAGGGAGAAAAAACACTATTTAGTTTGTGTTTTCGAAAAGTTTTATTTTTGTACTTTGCGTTTAGTTTAGTTTAGTTTAGTCGTGAAAACAAAGTTTCGTCTCGACAGGTGGTGCACTTTTACTCCCTGCTATCAGGGTGGAGAAGTCCAGCCACATAGGGCCATGCTAGCTATAGTCCTATCAGATTTGAAGCTTTTCTGTCCTCTTTCCAATGCACATCTATTCAGCTTCTTGTTTCCATGCGTAGTAAAGGGGCATAGATTAAATGGAAAGATCCAAATCACGTATCCGCTCTTGCTGTTTTGGATGCTTGCTGGTTAGGTGATCACTGACCACTGTGATGTGCTAAAAGGGAGACAGACACTGGCCACATGTTTCAAAAGGTGCTTACTGGGATATTTGTTACGTCTGGCCCTGCGGACTCCCCATGGTCTTTTGGGCTGCCTCTTGCACCTCATGCTGATCAGATACAAAGACTTCTGAGGAGAGTACCAGGCCACCAAAGCAACGTATGTAACTAATTAAAGATCCTTATTCGAGAAATTTGCTGTGCTGCAACCTGGACTGAACCTGCCTTGGGCAGGTGTTAAGTTGGCCAAATGAGAACGTTGTACAGGAGTGGTTTATTTAACTCTGCCCTTGAATAAATGTGCCCCTTTAAGTTTCATCACCCAGCCCCCCACCTCCTCCATTACCCTTGGTTTGTGGCAGTGCATCAGGTCCCTTGATTGGAGTGGATGGGAATGTACTGTGGGACAGGGTGGTGTGGCAAATAATTGCGGATATGGGGTGCATGCTTTTGACCAAGGACGGTGCTTAATCTTTAGTAAGAATACAAGTCGTGCTCCTAATGCTACAAATGGTTCAGATGTATAGCTTCTTATAATCTGTTGAGGGAAACCTGTCGGTATGACCTAATTCTAGCCAAGGTTATTTCCAGATGCAGCGTTGTATGTGGTGTCAAGAAGTGTAATGCAGAGGAATTATTAGGATGCTATGTAAATCTCAAGAAAACGACATACTGATGTCCAGCCCTTCTTCAAAGATGTATCTTTTGCATTAATTTCAGGTACACCTCAAAGGACTCCAAAGTTTACGCCATCTTTCTGAACTGGCCACAGAATAATATGCTGAACTTGCAGTCGCCCAAGCCTTGTGCACAAACAAATGTAAGCTCCTTCTGTTTTTTAAATAAATCATTTTAGTTTGTATAATTGGTGTACTTCAAATAGTATGCAGGTGAGCAACGGAGTTAAAAAAAGATGTCCATGTGTGTATGCTTTTTGTCTTTGATGCTTTTACTGTTTAAAGGTTTTATTGAGAATTTACATTCATAACAGTAGCACGGCAAAATGCCTCATGTTTATTGGTCACATAAAGGTAACCTGGATGGATCTTGTACGTTTGAGACTAAATCATGTACAAAGTAAATAACTATGACTGATTACAGCGTTAGTTGTACAGTAGGTTGATGGAGAAACATAGCCAAATAAATGTTTATAATACGAAATTCAAATAACCGAGTAGGATAGGCATAGAAAGAGAGCAGAAGGGAATGGGAAAGAGGCAAGGAAGGTACTGCTTTAGCATATACATCTGAGATGGATTAGATTTACACTCCTCTTACACTGAACACACTCCAGGAAATAATTTGTGATATTTACAAAATACTGACATTTTTGAGATGGAACGGGCAAGTGCTCGCATAGTCTTATGGCTGAAGTTAGTACCTCATACAATATCTTAAGCTTCTGCAGTTCCCCTTCCTGATCCCCACACAAAGTTGTTTTCCTAACGTGGACATTGGGAGAATAGGGATTCTACTTTTACAGATGCGGTCAATTTATAGATTGAGTTCTTATCAAAGGCTATATGTTTATCCAAGAAATATGTGCCTGTCTGGGTTTTCTTTCTGGTAAGTTTAGTGGGACTATACTTCCTGCTACTGTTGTAACATGTATGTAGTTTTGACACCTGTTCTCTTGTTTTCTTCAGATAACTATGCTGGGGTTCTCTGGAGACCTTAAGTGGCAGGTGTTGCCGGATAAAGGGCTGACTATCTACCTCCCATTCATCCCTCCAGGCTCCCTGCCTGTGGAGGCTGCCTGGACCATCCAAATGGAAGGTGTAAAATAGTGCCTCCGTTTCTCTGGACGTGCCTTGTAGAAAGAGGATCTGCTGGCTTGGCTTGCATCACCGGCACTATGAATGTGAAGGTTGCGGAGTTTTCATAATTGAATGCTCTTCCTAGTGTGCCTTTGAGTTCATAAGAAAATGCCTTCACCAAGACTCTAAAAATCTCAGCACTTCAATTCACAGTTGAAAAAAGGGACCCAAATCTACAATCATGTCAAGTATCCGTAAAGAAAACTGTGATCAGCGCCTTAAAAATAAAGTTAGATTCTATCTTTAAAGATCAGTGTGAAGGAATTTCCCATACATATGAAGTCTCTGCGTTGGTTTGTCCATCAGAGGCAGCAGCCTTATTTCCCCGAGTAACCCTGGTCAGGCCTTAAGTTCTGTTGATATTGATCTTGTTGGAAATCCCTAGTTCTATTGAACATAGAGCACACAATTACTTTTTTCGCATGGTAGCCTGGTCTAGCTGTGCATTTTGTGTTCAGTGGTTTTCTCTCTTGTCTGGAAAAGTATTTGGCTTAAAATATGCATGTTATTTGGGGATTTCGACTCAATCTCCCCTTTAAGTACCACTCAAAAATAGTTACCAATGTGTGCAATGTATGTGATTTTTAGAATACCGAAGCCAGGAAACATACTTCCACGTTTGTGAATGAGTTCGGTATTCTAAATCATTGAATTTATCAACACTTCTTGCCATTAGGCACTAAAACATCAAAATGCAAGTTTTGATAAGCTTTGTATCGTGGATATAAACCTTCTTTCTACACATGAAAACTTGATGATGCTGGCTGTACTTGAAAAGGCCAGTTAATTGCATGATTTTAGGTGTATTTTGTTTTTGTGTTTTTTAATGAGGGGTGGGTAATTGAAGTCTAATGTTTCCTATACTCAACTTTTCTGTTTTTCGAGCTTATGGGAACTTCTATCGCTTTGAGTTTGGGCCCACAAATTTTCGTTTTAAAGCATTCCATGTCATGTTAAGTCTACACCTGGTATGGTGGGTATGCATCTCACAGGGGCCGCTGTTGTGCTGCCCTCCATTTTCTGTTCCAGTTAATGATATGGACTGGAGCCTTCTACCTTCTCATTTGTCTGTCTTTCAAGCATGGAGCTTAGAACCTAGGATTTTTTTTTAGCAATTTGTAGACAGTAGCTTCTTGTAGCCAAAATAAATACTTGTGCCTGCACAGCGCTTGGAAAATCTCTTGTAAAGAAAACCTAAAATATTAAAAGGTGTTTAGAGCCCGCACATTACTTACCTTTAATTACTCCAGTATTGGAATCTTTCATAGATACCATGCTTGGATCATTCCTTCTGATAGATACATCTGCCGTGTGGATTCCTCACCTTGTGAATATCCCCCTTGCGTCAGCAACATTCGGAAATTCTTTTTTGTAGCTTCGCGCCGACGTGGACGCGGACGTCACAGAGACACGGCTCCGCTCGCGACTCCGCTGACGTCACCGACGCCTACAATAGGCCCACGCCGGCGTGATGACATCAGTTCCCTTTTTTCCGCGTCGTCGACGCTAACGGTTTTCAGGGATCGTGCTGTAGCTTTCCAGTAACTTTGTTACTATTTACTTGTTATTCTGTATAACATCATTTTCTTCGGGATGTCGTCGAAGAAGACTGGTTTCAAGGCTTGCGGCGAATGTGGCAAGACTATGTCCATCACCGATCCACATGACTGCTGTGTCTGGTGTTTAAGCTCCGACCATGATGTCGAGGACTGTGCTTGCTGCAAGAAGATGACTTCGAAGGCGCTGAGAGAGAGAGAGGCGAAACTCCTTGTGGCTAAGCTTAAGAGTAAGAAAGAAAAGAAATCTTCGAAGTCTCGAACTCGTCGTTCGAGGTCGAGGTCTCGATCGAGGTCACGCTCGGAGTCGTCTTCAGCTCACGCGTCGAAGTCTTCGAGGAAGAAGCACAAGAAGAGGAGCCACGAGTCACGCCATCGCTCCGGGAAAGACTCTGGTTCGAGACCGAAGTCCCAGGTTAAGCTCCTGAGTAAAGAGTTGGTGGTTTCGGAGTCGGAGCATGTCTCTGTGGGTGAGGCTTCACAACCAGGTTCGCCCGAATCACAGGAGCAGGTCCATTCTCCAGTTCCATCCAATCCTTCTGGTCAGGAGGATGAAGGTGAGGAGCAGGGGGCTGGTGAAGTCGAGGTTCCAGTGCCTGCGGGTTCGTCGACCCCGGTTCCAGGACTCGTTGAAGAGGTCGACGTCGTCTCGACTCCGCCTCCTCAGGAACGACCCAGAGATTCTTATCCTGAGTTTCTAGCTCCAGGTCAGGATCCATCTCAGTTCCTGAACGCCATGTTTGGTGTCTATTCTAGGGCAATGTTCCCGTCTGGTGCACCTGTTGGTCCCACGGGTCCTATGGCTTTCAACTTGGGTGTTCCCCAAGCTTATGCCCCTGCGCCCTTCATGCCTTTTATGCCGGCTATACCACCGCATTGGCATTTACCGACACCTCTGGTGTCGACGCCGAAGCGCTCGACGCCGACTCCGTCGACGCCGGTCCCATCGACGCCGATGCCTACGGCTCCGAGGCAAGATTCTGTCCGACCTCGAGCTGAGAAGCCTCGTCCGACGTCGGGTTCGACGCCGGCGCCGTCTGAGTCGATTCCGAACCCGTTGGCTTCGATTGTGAAGGAAAGGTCTCGGAGAAGGGCTCAGAGACTCCTGGAAGAAGATAGGTATCAGTATTCGGATACTGAAGAAGGAGAGTTACGAGATTTTGAGGATCCTTTTGAGGATTTGTGTGAGGCCAGTGGGCTTGAACTGTCACCTGAGTGGGAGTTGGCTTCTGTTTCTAATGTGCCATCAAAGGATGTGGTGCCTTATCACACTGTTATTAAAAAAGCAGCGAGCCTTTTGAACATTACTCTTCCTACTGCTGACTATAAGCCTAACATCTTGACTGAGGTTCTTCATTCTCCCTCGTCAGTGGTTGAGCCTGTGTTACCCTTCAACGAGGCCTTGACTGAGCCCATCTATGAGGTTTGGAAGAAGCCTTTGTCTGCTCCTGCAGTTTCAAGATCAGTTGCAAGGAGGTACAGAGTGGCACCTGAGGACCCTGCATTTTTATCTATCCATCCCTTGCCTGAGAGTTTGGTGGTGCAGGCTGCTTGCTCTAAGAAGTCTGCTGGAGCTTTCCCACAGGTTCCTGGGGACAAGGAATCCAGGAAGCAAGATCAGGGTGCCAGGAAGGTCTTCTCATCGGCCAGTATGGCATTAAAATCAACCAATGCAACGTGCCTGATGGGAAGATATATCCATGCCTTGATGGATTCTGTCAAGCAGCTAGTTCCGAAAATTCCTGAGGATGACAGGAAGGATTTTCAGGAGGTGATTTCAGACACTCAAGCAGCTGCGAGACAGGTGATTCAGAGTGGCCTGGACACTGCTGATTCGGTGGCAAGGGTCATGGGTTCATCTGTGGCCACCAGGAGGGCCGCCTGGCTTAAGTCATCAGAGTTCTCTGCGGACGTCCAGTCTGCATTGTTGGACTTACCTTTTGATGGCTCAGGATTGTTTGGCAAGAAGGCTGATGCTGCCTTGGAACGTTTTAAGGACAGTAGGGCCACTGCAAAGTCCTTGGGTCTTCAGTCCAGAGGAACTACTGGTAAACGCTTCAGGGGGTTCGGAAGATCTTCCTTTCGCTCTTACAGACCTTCCCAGCAGCAGCCTCAGCAGCAACAAAATACGCTGTACAAGTCGTACAGGGGCAGACAAAGATCCCGCCCTACAGGTCGTCAGTCCACCTCCTCCTCCTCCTCCTCCTCTCCTTCCCAACCCCCAACCATTGCAGCAAAGCAGCCCTAGATCCGCCATTCCGGATCATGTGGGCCCAGTGGGGGGTCGGCTTACTCCTTTCCTACAAGATTGGGAATTAATTACATCGGATCTTTGGGTTCTCAATCTTGTAGGGAATGGGTATGCACTTCCTTTCCGGGAATTCCCTCTCAATTACCCTCCTTGCCAGGGTTATTGTTCGGAGGACCACCTGCTTCGCCTGCAGGAAGAAGTCCTGGCTCTTTTCAAAAAAGGTGCGATAGAGGTGGTTCCAGAGCAGGAAAGGGGTCAGGGTTGCTACTCCCGGTATTTCCTGATCCCCAAGAAAGATGGCAGGCTTCGGCCAATCCTGGATCTCAGGATCTTGAACCTTTACCTGAAACAGGAAAAGTTCAAGATGCTCACTCTTGCCCAGGTTCTTCAAGCGCTGCTGGAAGAAGACTGGATGGTGTCGATCGACTTGCAGGATGCGTATTTTCATATTCCCATCCTGAAGTCGCACAGAAAGTATCTCCGTTTTACGGTTGGGTCACAACACTACCAGTTTGTGGTCCTTCCGTTTGGACTTACTACTGCGCCTCGAGTCTTCACCAAGGTGATGGCAGCTCATCTCAGGAGATCGGGGATACATGTGTTTCCGTATCTAGACGACTGGCTGATCAAAGCGGAGTCGCCGGAGAAGGTGCTCCATCATCTGCAGGAAACAACTCCGTTGTTGCACAGGTTGGGTTTTTCGTTAAATGTACCCAAGTCTCACCTGGTGCCCTCACAACGCAACCTGTTCATAGGTGCGGTACTGGACACTACTGTATGTCGCGCATTCCCTCCCCCTCAAAGGATTCGCGACATACAGGAGATGATTCCTTTGTTTTACAATGGAACGGTCATTCCAGTCCTGAAGGTCCTTCGCCTGCTCGGTCTGATGGCTTCATGCATCCTGTTGGTCAACCATGCACGCTGGCACATGAGGGCACTCCAGTGGTGCCTCCGCAGGCAGTGGTATCAGCACAGCGGAGATCTCAGGGAGTCAGTGAAGATCTCCAGAGAAACTGCAGCGGATCTGTCTTGGTGGAGTGTGGAAGGCAATCTGTCTCAAGGAAAGCCTTTTCAGATTCCTCCTTCGGTTGCCACAGTAATATCGGACGCGTCCACCCTCGGGTGGGGTGCTTATCTGGGGGACCTGGAGGTCAAAGGTCTTTGGTCTCCAGAGGAAAGGTTGCTTCACATCAACCTTCTGGAATTGCGGGCAATTCGTCTGGCGCTCAAGGCCTTCCTCCCTTCCCTTCGCGGTCAGTCGGTCCAAGTCCTAACGGACTACACGACCGCGATGTGGTACATCAACAAACAGGGAGGAGTAGGGTCGCAGTGTCTCTGCAGAGAGGCTCTGCGTCTCTGGTCCTGGGTTCGGTACCATCAGATTTGTCTGATGGCAAATCATCTGGCCGGAGTTCAGAACGTTCGTGCAGACAGTCTGTCGGCAGTTCTCTGCCGATCACGAGTGGAGGCTCCATCCAGAGGTAGTTCACGACATCTTTCGGATGTGGGGGACTCCTCGGGTGGACCTGTTCGCCACTCACGAGAATGCTCACTGCCTGTCATTCTGCAGCCTCCAGTTTCCGATGCAGGGAGCTGTTGTAAATAAATAGTCCAAGGGGTAGACCAGGTGGTTGTTCCAAGTAGTTCCTTTATTAGTTTCAGTTATAGTTGTAGAAGATGAAGGTAGGATGGTAAATAGGATAGAAGTAAAGATGTACAGCAGCCCCACCTGGAGCAGTCTCCCTCTGCTCAGCCTCTCATCCTCCAACTGACGCTCTCCACAAGTCCACACACCAACATTCCATGACATCATACATTAATCTCCTGCCATGCAGGCTGAACAGAGAGAGCATTGATGTGAAGAAAGAAGAGGGGAATTAACCACTACAGCATATCCTCTCTCTTCACAACAAAAGGAAATAGAAGAATAAGAAGTAAAGAAACAGAAAGAATACAAAGTCATTGCAATAATGGAATGCAATAATGCGATGAATTAAAATGGAACATAGTGCAATAATGCAAAACAATGAAATGCAATGTAATAATAATGAAAATGCAAATGTGCAATGAAATCATGCGATAACCTAGAATGCAACGTAATTAAAGAAATAACATGACAGCAATGAATGCACAATGAAATATAAGCAACTTAAAGGCACGCACACCATCCCCATTTCTCTCAAAGGAAGGCAAAACCAGACCTGTGCCATGAAAATACCCACACTGAAAGAGACAATACGTCACAAGCAAAAGAAAGAAGAAGAGAAACACACGCACAACATAAGTGAACCTGACGTCTCAGGCTCGCCTATGCATCAAAGATCCAATCAACGACAACAAAAGAAAGATGGATAAACAAGAGCGGTTGAGTAAACAGCGAACCAGCGCTGAAACTGGACTGGACCATAACCAGAATGTATAAGAATGCATGCGTGACAACTAGTACTCAACAAAGAAGACACCAATGAAGGAATACACCTCACATAAATAACAAGTAATGGGATACACTCACACGTAATCAAAATACCGGGATACACTAACCTATGTAAAATAAATGCATCAAGCAATGAGATACACTCACCCAAACATTCAAGAAATGAGATACTCACCCAAACTGCAATTTTAACTTTGTCACGTAAATGTAGACATTTGATAATACTCAGCACATAAGCAAAAACATTGATAAATCATTACAATGAAATAACATTTTAAATAGAACAAGAATCGGTACTGAGCTTGTTAAAAATCAAGGCATGAGCGATTCCAAAACATGCCAGAAGATGGCGCACCGTGTATATTATAAAGAATAAAGGCCGAGTAATGAAAGTTTTCCGAATAATACAAAATCTTATCTGTGCCAAACTGGAAATCAGGAATCAGAAAGGAGTGTTCAAATAACCGGCAGACAAAACGACGAAGTAACTCCTTGTATTTTAAAAAGCATTTTCACACATACCCACGGAGAGGGAACAGTTCTCAGGAAGACATGAACTGCAACGTAATTCTGAAGAAGTCTCTGTCTGTGGTACATTTTCCACACGTGCTCTTGGCTAAAACTTGAATATTGTAACAGCAACTTACTGCGGGGCAAGAAACAGAACTTTGGTGACAAGAAGGGCGCAGCTGGTGTCATGCTCGATCTTCATGACAATCTTCCCTATGAGCACAAACGATGTTACTGCAATCCAAAACTGCAGGCACTGGAGCTCGCAGCATTTCCCAAAACACGAAAGGCTGAACATTAACTCCATGTATGCTCGCTCGTTGAGTGCGCACAGCCTCTTCCACAAATTACGTGATGCGCAACAGAAAGGGAGCCTTCCGCCACGTTAGAAAGAGATGACAGCGTTGCCATGGTAGCGATAGCCTGCACGCACATCACGTTGCTCCGGATGGCTCACGGCGGCACCAAGGAAACAAATAGACGTGATGACGTGACATTCACTAGAGAGAACCCAATTGCAAGGTTCCATTGCGTCACCAGAACACACAGGCAGTGGAGGAGAAAAGAGCTCCCGACCAACGGAAATGCTGGCAAGGAGAAAGCAGTTGGCTTGCAGACTTGTACAGGTAAAAAGCGTTATTCCAGGAAATAAAAATATGATTGCCAAGTCACAAAATAAACGCATATCCAAATAAAATGGGCTCCTTTGAGAAAATGAAATCTCACTTAACACGAGTCATTTATAAGGAAAAACAGAAAATGACTTTGTATCGGCATAAACAAGTCGGTACCTTCAATGAAAGATGCAGGTTTCTGTGGATGACTGATAAGCAGTGTGGCAGTCACATCTGGACACAGGTCAGAAAAGAAGAATCTGGCACGCCCAAGTTGGAGGCTGACCGGTATCAAGGTCACTGGTGGGGCTGGGGCTGCCAGTTTCTCTAAGTAGATTGCTTGAAGCTTGTAATTCATAAGTTGTACTTCTCCAGTTTGTTTCTTTTCTTTAGTTGCAGTTTCAATGTTCCTTGTAAAAGAAAATTCCAAGTTTGTAGGTTCAAGAGTCCAAACGTCGCCAAAATGTTGTAAATAAATAGTCCAAGGGGTAGACTAGGTGGTAGTTCCAAGTAGTTCCTTTATTAGTTTCAGTTATAGTTGTAGAAGATGAAGGTAGGATGGTAAATAGGATAGAAGTAAAGATGTACAGCAGCCGCACCAGGAGCAGTCTCCCTCTGCTCAGCCTCTCATCCTCCAACTGACGCTCTCCACAAGTCCACACACCAACATTCCATGACATCATACATTAATCTCCTGCCATGCAGGCTGAACAGAGAGCATTGATGTGAAGAAAGAAGAGGGGAATTAACCACTACAACAGGAGCCATGAGGGATGCGTTTCAGTTGAGTTGGAGCTCGCAACTCCTTTACGCGTTTCCTCCCATACCCTTGATTCCTCGGGTTCTGAGGAAAATTCGCCAAGACCGGGCCCGAGTCATATTGATTGCCCCGGATTGGCCAAGAAGGGTGTGGTACTCAGACCTTCTCCACCTCTCCTCTCACCCGCCGCTCCGTCTCCCTCTCAGGGCAGATCTCCTCTCTCAGATGGAGGGGCAGGTTCTACACCCCCACCTCCAGACCTTACACCTTCATGCCTGGAGATTGAACGGGGCAACCTGATTTCTTTTTCTCTCCCTCACGATGTGGTGGATGTCATTTTGTCAGCCAGGCGTGACTCCACTAAGTCCATCTATTCTTATAGGTGGTCTAAGTTTGTTGTTTGGTGCAGGGAGAAGTTCATAGACCCTTTGAGGGCCCATTTATCTGATGTTCTCCAGTTTGCCCTTTCTCTGGCGCAGCAGGGGCTTGCTGTTGCCACAGTGAAGGGTTATCCGTCAGCGCTGTTGGCGTTTATTTGTTTGCCTGACCAGCCTTCTCTGTTTAAATCTCCTATAGTTTTGAGGTTCTTGAAGGGCCTTGTTAATAAGTTCCCTCCTGTCCCTTTTATTGTGCCTCAGTGGGATTTGAATCTAGTTCTGACATTTTTAATGGGTGCTCCTTTCGAGCCTCTTCATAAATGTACCATGAGGCTCCTGACTTTCAAAACTGTTTTCCTTGTTGCGATAACTTCGGCAAGGAGGGTAAGTGAGCTTCAGGCTCTTAGTTCCAAGCCCCCATTCCTGTCCATTCATGCTGATCGAATGGTTCTAAGGACCAGGGCTGCTTTTCTGCCGAAGGTGGTGTCTTCTTTCCACCTTGGTCAATCCGTCACCCTCCCTTCCTTTTATCCTCCCCTCACCCTTCCAAGGAGGAGGAGAGGTTGCACCGTCTGGACCCCAAGAGGGCGGTGTATTTCTATTTGGACAGAACTAGAGACTGTCGCATGGACGACCAGCTCTTTATTGGCTTTGCTGGCTGCAAGAAGGGAAGAGCGGTCCATAAGAGGGCTTTGTCGAGGTGGATCGTCCTCTGCATTAAGATCTGCTACTCTTTGGCCGGTAAGGAACCACCAGAGGGCATAAGAGCTCATTCGACTAGGGCTAAGTCTTCGACCTCTGCATTGGCTAGAGGTGTGCCTGTTGAGGATATATGTAGGGCCGCAACTTGGTCTTCCCTCCACACTTTCGCGAAGCACTACTGCTTGGATACCGAAGTGAGGAGGGATGGTCATTTTGCGCGCTCTGTTCTTCAGGATTTCCTGGTCTAGAAGAGTGGACACCCTCCTCCGGGAGTGGGGACTGCTGTGGGACTCTATTCACAAGGTGAGGAATCCACACGGCAGATGTATCTATCAGAAGAACAAGTTACTTACCTTCGGTAACGCTTTTTCTGGTAGATACTATATCTGCCTGTGGATTCCTCACTGACCCACCCACCTCCCCGTTATCCAGTCTTCTTTGCCAGAGTATCTCTAATGGGTTGTTTTATTGTTAAATGTTTTATTGCATTTACTTCACACTGTGTGTGTTACTTTGATTTCTATACTGTATATATTGTGTACATTACTACTGTCATCGGTCCGTCCGTGTGCCTCGAAGGCACGGAAAAAAGGGCGGAACTGATGTCATCACGCCGGCGTGGGCCTATTGTAGGCGTCGGTGACGTCAGCGGAGTCGGAAGCGGAGCCGTGTCTCTGTGACGTCCGCGTCCTCGTCGGCGCGAAGCTACAAAAAAGAATTTCCAAATGTTGCTGACGCAAGGGGGATATTCACAAGGTGAGGAATCCACAGGCAGATATAGTATCTACCAGAAAAAGCGTTACCGAAGGTAAGTAACTTGTTCCTCTCGTCTAGATGGGAGTCCCCGGTACCTTATAAAAGCAATGTCGCTATAGACATAGAACATAGAGGCCTAATTCCCTTTTGTTTAGTAACATATCAGTGTCCTTAATACAAAAGTACCAAACTGAAGTCAACCAAACCAGATGATACTACCCTTTGGAACCTTCTTGAGAGAAGTTGCAGTGCTTCAGATTTTCTACTGCACATGGTGCTAGGGAGTCTCCTCTGAGCTCTGCTCAGTCTTCTTCAGTCACAACTCTCCAAACAGATTTTCCCCAGCATTTTCTAATCTACTTCAGTGTTTTACTTCTTTAGCTACCAACTCCTGGTCTTTTGGTGCTTCAAGCTGGTTTCCACCATGCCAGAGACACCCAAATAAGGGGCTCTTTACATCCTGTGGCACCTGTAAGAAGAGGCTCCACATTGATGACCATAATAAAGATTGTATTTACTGTCTGTATCTAGAACACAACACTAGTGACTGCAAGGTATGTCATGCGTTTTCTAGTAAGACCTTTAAGTATAGAGAAGGACGTCTTCTTCTCTAGCTGCAAAAACTCCAATCCAGAGACAACCATCTCTCTGGTGCAGAAAGCAACACCTCCTCTATGTCCTCTTCTAAAACACCTGTTAAAAGATCTAGAAAAGAGTCATTGCCTCATACCTCTCTAGAATCACCTATAAAGGCTCAAAAAAGACTTCTGAAAGTGCTCATAGACACAGAAGCTTCTCCAAATTGCCTCAGGACTACCTGGCTTGCATCTAAAAAGGAGAAAAAGAGGTTGGACTTCTCTTCAAAATCTCTTTAGAAGTCAAACTCCGAGCCACCAGTGCCTCCTCCAGTGATAAAGCACATTTTCAGAAAAACGGCGTCTGCACCACCGACAAATGGCTCGTCGACAGAAGACATTGACATCTTCCACAGCATCCTCAACGGAGTCTACAATTAACAGCATAATGGTGTCAATGGCGGCATCTTCGCTGACAATGCTTCAGTCGGCGACTTCCGTTCCAGTGCTGTCTATAATAACCTTACAGATTACGTCGTCAGTGGCAGTCCTTCCATCAACAGAGTGCTCGTCTATGCTCCCACGGTTGATGACAAAAAATGTCGACAGACCCTTCGACCACAGCTCCCTTCTTGTCTACGGAGCATAACCAGTTGACGACCCCACTGCGGACGATTGCTAGACTGTCTAAATTGGACTTATTTGCATATGGCTTGGTCCACATTGGAATGGCATGGTGAGCAAAGAAAAGATGGATTTAAGCCCAGATCTCTGAACTCCCTGAGTAAGGTGTCCTCGCTGCTTCCTGCACACCTCCTTGATCAGGAAGACACCCTTTATGGAGCAACTCAGTCCCTCTGAGTTTTATGTAAAATGCCAGGAGTACTCAGATGAAGGGAACTATTATGAGCAGGACTACAACTCACTGGACTATCGTCATCAGCAGTATCAACAAGATATGTTATGTGTGCTGTCCACTCTCCTGACAGATTTATAGACCATTTTATCAGATTACTAAGCTTGCTTCCCTCTGGCCTCTATGCCAAGTCAACCAGCTCCTATTATTGTAACTTCTGTACCTTGTCAGCGGGTTACTCCTCAGCCTTCCATCACTCTGTATCCTCCTCCATCAGAACACAGATCTCAGTCTGTGCTACCCTTGCGTGACGCAACTTCATCTGATGATGACAGAGGAGAGGATGAGCTTCTGGGCCACAATGATGAATTGGATGACTGTCATGCCAACGCCAGCATCTCCGTCACCTCAAGTCATTGACTCACCTCATAAAGAAAAAGGAGGGTTTCATTGCCTTCTAGAAAGAACGGGCAATTGTTTTGACCTGCCCATGCCTGCCACGCAACAGGATTGTTTCCTGAGCAATTTTAAGGAGCCCTGTTGCAAGACAGTAAAAGTCAAAGCCATGCCCATCATTGACTATGTATGGAGTCAGGGCTTAAGGATGATGTGCACCCGCCAACAGTACCAGCAATATTACCCAAATTAAACAAGAAATATAAGGCCCCGGAGGACGCACTTGCTTGCCCCATGGGCGAACCTAGGCCACACTCAGTCATTTCCCAGGCAACGAAGATCACGGAACCCCTCTACAACCCTGACTACACCTCCAGACAAAGATGGTAGGCGCTTAGATTACATCTGCAAACAATTTTCATCCAGGTCATCCTTCACAGTACAAGCTGCCAATTCTTTAGCCCTCCTTGGACGCTATGACGGCCAAATGTGGTCCATATAGCCCCATTTATCAAGACACTTCCAGAGCAGGTTTGAGGAAAGTCAAAGAAGGTTTTACTAGAAGGTCAGCATTCCTCCTCTGAGATAATCACCTGTGCCATGGATATTGCCTCTACAGGCTTTAGACAGTTTGCAGGCGCAGTTGTCTGATGCCATCAAAGATGCCACCAATTTCCATCCGGAAGTTCAAACAAACGTATTGTATCTACCATACAATGGGGAGGCTTTGTTTGGAAACAATGTTGTTTAGGCCCTTAAAACAATCAAAACGAACACAGACACCGCTAAATCTTTATGCATTTTACAGCATAAAAAAGTGCCCATTTTGGGGCACCAGAGGAAACAGTCAGCCTTTGTTTTGCGGAAGGTATCAGCAGGACTGTTATCCGCATACACACAGCAATTTCCCTCGCAGTATCAGCAGCAGCAATCACTGTCAGCGGCATATCACCTCCCTGCCCTCTGAGGAAAATCAGGATGATAGAGCAAAGAAACTAACGATAGGCAGTGACTTCCACCAAACGCTAACTATGTCCCTTTCCATCCAGCCCAGCGTACCGGCGAGAATTACCAAGCACATACATCGTTGCAGACAAATGACAACGGATCAATAGGTCCTAGAGTTCATCCAATTCAGTCACATTCAGAAACATTTACCTATTTTCAGATCAGAGATAAAAATGATGCTACAAAAGGGGGCAATAGAAAGAGTTCCCTACTCCCAGAAAGGGAAAGAATTCCACTCCTCTTTCTTCTTGGTACGCAAGACGTCAAAGCAGTGGAGGCCAATTCTCGATTTGAGGGAGCTCAACAAATCTTTCAAGAAGCAATCCTTTTGGATGATCACGCTCCAAGACATATTGCAGCTCCTCAACGACTGAGATTACATGTCCTCCCTGGATCCAAGATGCCTACTTTCATGTGCCCATCCATCCCAAACACTGAAAGTTCCTCACGTTTACAGATTAGCTGGCAGCCACTTTCAATTCCAGCTGTTACCATTTGGTCTCAAATCTGCCCCATGCATATTTACAAAATGCCTGGTTCCCGTTGCAGCTTACCTCAGACAGCAGCGCCATTAAGTCCTCCCGTATCTAAACGACTGATTGGTCAAGGTACAATGTTGCCTTGGCCATCTCATAGCTATAAGAATTATCCTGCAGGGCTCGGACTTCATCTTTCTGAGATACCTTGTGAAGAGAGGAGTCTGAGGAAAAGGATAGGCAAAACTTTCTGACCATGCAATCAGAAATGCATTCCCATATGACCCTGGTTGTGGATGCCAGCTTTACTGGAGAACTGCAGTTACAGGTAAGTAACTTATTTCCTTTTAAATCTTTTAAACCCTTAAGTTCTAGTTGGCCTGTTCATCCAGACCCTGTACATGTGATTCTTGATAATTCAAAATCTGATCGGCCTAATTGCTTAGGGTTGTGGACAGCGGTCGAAGTGGGGACAAAAAAGTAGGGGAACTGTGGGCGGAGACTCAGGGGGCGGGAATAAGCAGAGGATTGGATTAGTGGGCGGAGTCGGAGGTATGGCTAAAAATAGCAAAACATACCAATTTTTAGTGCATTTGACATTTCACTGACCAGTTACAGCTTATAACGTTATTTAATTCAAACAATCGATACACGTTTATTTGAGGTTTAATATATAAGTTGTTTATATTTAATTCATTTACAATGTGGGAAATGTTTCCAATCACAGAATATTTCAAATACGCTTATAAGTGGAATCATAAGCCATTTGTCTCCGAGCTATGCAGTTTCTTTCATTGGCACTTCTCCTCCCTTTTTCTAGCCACTTCTGAACATAAAATTCAGGTTTAAATTCTATGACAGGAGGCCCCACGATGTTTATGAATTAAAACATTGTAGAAGACAGACAATTTATTGATATTCTGTTCTGCAGTGGTGTGAGCACATCATTCATTACACTAAAGCCCCGTTCACATTCAGCAGTTGAGGTACAAAAGGTGTTTATAATGTGCACTAATAGTTTCAGGCTTTCAGGGATGCAATTTTTATTTTGTTTGCACTCTCTGAAACCAAGGATGTACTGCCTAGTATCAAATACAGCGGAAGTAGTTGTACGTGTTTTCTGTAGCATGAGATTAGTTAAACGTCCAACAATGGAGTAAGGCTTCCTTTAGACTCCATTGTTGGACGTTTAACTAATCTCATGCTACAGAAAACACGTACAACTACTTCCGCTGTGGGATAAAATACTATAGATTGATATGATCAGAATACCTTTTACCGTAACACGATGCTGAACGAAATGTTTTCAGAAACACGTGCTGCTGTACTTATCGTGCCAAATGAAAAGGTTTGATTGGGCAGTGGTCATAGGGTGAGAGGTCATGGAAGAAGACTAAGAGCCAGTAGAGGGGATGGTCAGGGCAGTGAACACTGCACCCCGGGCATGCTCAGATACAAGGGGAGAGAAGCAGACTAGGCTGGCGAAAATAGAGGGTTAAAGCAGCCGGAGACACAAACAAAATACCCAAATAAAATAATGAATAAACAAAGTACTCCGTGAAAGAACAATGGCATTATGCAGCATCCGTGTTCTTTCAGTGCTGTAAGATTATGACTGTGCACACAGCAGGCAGATGCCTCATTTTCGCATTGGAAATAAAACTCGGGGGCTTGGTTTAGAACCGAGTGATGATGAAAATCCCTTGATTTTTGGAGTTAGTAGTAATTCTTTTGCCGAAGAATTCTCTGCTGGAGAATGTGCTGACAACATTTCTTCTGTCACTGGGATAGTATGGTAGAAGTCAGTCTGTTTGAGGATTGCCCCAAATGGTGAACCCCCTGGGGCAGGATGTACCACGCCACCTGACTCTAATTCTGTCCCCTGGCATGGTGGCCCCACAGTACATAACCTTGCCACCACTATTGCTCATCATTGTCACAATTCTTCTCATACTCACACAGCTGAGACAATCCACACCAGTCACATTACTCACCCCACCCACACCGATGAAATCAGTCTATTCTCTCATACAATGACATCATCCAATAACGCCACAAAATGCCCCTTTCACTTGCGTCCTATTTTTACTCTGCCCACATAATTTGCACTACTTACACAGCTCAACCTGATTACCCCTCTGCGTCATAATGCTCACACAATTCCCAACACCACTCTTTCCTTATCATTCATGCAGCGCAGAGTGATTCACACACAATTTATAATTAATACACAATCCTCTGTGCCACCATGCCCACCAAGCCCTCTCTTTGGCCTGTGACTGTCATTCCCTACAATCCCTGACACCATTGCATAGGATTTCAAAGGCGTCATCTGTTAATAGCATTGTTGAAATAATGCAGACTGAAAATCCTGCCATCTTTTAGAGTGAACCATGGAAGTTGTAAATGACATAGCATGGTCTGTAGAGACTTGGGCTTGGGTGTGCAAATAAACAAACACGCCATAGAAGATATACACAGGCACTGGTAGAAGTGAAGAAGGATTATACCAACATCGGTTCAGAGATTTAGAAAACTCAACTGAGAAATGCAAGTTTACAGACACAAACTTTAACATAGAGGCAGTGTAAATAGAACTATGTTGGAAGACAATACTAAATTATCTGTCAGTGTTCACTGAATTATGGAGGAAGAATAGAAGCGAATCATGAAACATGTATGAATAAACATACATTTTGTGGTTAAATTATCCATTCCTTGTCCTGCTTCAATGCACATAGATCATGATGCAAAATGGCATTATCTTGTGTAAAGGGAGAGAAACAATTTTATTAAAACCGCCCTCTCTACTGGATAGAATACATTTGTTTTGGTCAACATTAAGTATCCGAAATTGCACACAGGGGAATACAGACATGGAAACAAAAATAGCTTTTAATAAACGAAGTTTCTCATAATTCTGTACACCCCAGTTATTTGTGAAATATCAGGTTTTTTGCCTTTACATCCTTGTGCTTGTAGAAGCACTGCTTTCAAAGAAGAACCAACCTTACATATTGTAATGCAGGCACTCGAAAGAGGGGACCATAAGATGCAACACACTAGACATTAAAAAGAAAGGTGAAGTTTTGACAGCCGCCTTGAAATAATCGCTTCTTTCAGAATGCTGCGATCTTTTATGACAAATTGGCAAACAGTGAAGAGAGTAATTTCCAGGAGAGGCTGGTGGGGCTGGGTCAGCTTTTCAGTGGCTGGCTGGAGAGCAGATTTATAGCAAGTTACAGAGTCCCCCAGGTGGAGTCCGTCAGTCTGCTTGACACCAAAGAATAATTGTCACAGGTCACATTGGGGGCTGACAGCGTTGTGAGGTGTGAATCACGGGCTCACAGCAGCCGCAGGGCCATCAGAGTAGCCGTTTTCGCACCATGCTACACTGATGGCCCTTTCAGTCTCACTTTGCAGGCCCATTAGACACAGCGGGGAAGGGGAGGAGGTCGGGCGCACTGCAGAGGACTTCTGAATATTCACGTTGCACCACTCATGCGGGAAAAAAGGTTTACTTTTAAAGTATGGCAATTTTACAGTCCCCCGTACGCTCTTTCAAAAGTAAGAAGTAGGGGAAAGGACTAACATAATTTTAAGAAGTAGGGGCACGCCGTGCCCTTCCGTCCCCACCCACTTCTAAAGCTGATTGTGGAAGATCCCAGATCCTGCACGATAGAGGTAAGGCTATATGAAAATCATTTGAGCTCTGTTCTTAGCAGTGGACCAATAGCATAAAGCCTGATCCTTCCTAGGGATCCAATACGTGCAAATATGTACTGGTAATGTCTGAGATATATAAAGATACAATTAAATCCCTCAAATATGCTGTTTTCAGAAAATAACAAGGACATTTGTTTTAGAGCCTTTAGTATCTCTCTTGCTGCAAATCTACCCCATGTTATTCTTTTTCACCCCTAACCCCTCCGACTTAGCATTTGCCTGAGTGAAGGTAGAGGGCAGGAGGTCATGAGGAAGGAAGCATCTGCCTCTGTGTCACCTAAAGAATGAAGTTCTCCAGTGCTGCTATTTGGATAATCATTCGATGTTTCTCATCCTGATGTGCATTCTCGGGTATCGGTTAATTCCATTTCCCTGCTTGACTGGTTTACAGTATCTAGCTTTGAAATCAATGGGGGCACAATATTGGAGCCAACAGAATAACACTTTACCCAAAGGGATGCATTGTCTTGCTTGAGTTTAATGTGTTTTGTACTGATTACATGTAATGGAAGATGCCTGATTTGTTGACACCATAGTCCTTGCATCATCATTACCTGTTGAATGTCTAATCCAAGATTGATACAGTCAGACTTGGTGGTTTGATAATGTTTGTTGAAGCCTGACTCGAGCCTTTTCTGTCTCCTAGACCTGTTAAACGTGTGAGAAAGCTGCGAAGGGCAATGTATCTTTATAGAGACCTTGTACTTAGGGGATCTTGGAATAGTGCTTACGTCATGATTGCAACACCTGCACTCCAAAAATAGTTAAAGCACCACTTGTGGCACTTGTTATTCTTCTATTAATAACACCTACTGTTTCCCTAGTTCATCTCTAACTAATGGTCTTGGACTCATGCCCTACGTATGTGTAACATAAGGCACTATAGAGGTGCAAAGACTGCTTCCTAAGGGGATGCACACATGTAGTATCCCCTTTTTTTTTTAATACTTTCCCCTTGAAATCTGCAATTTCTGTGTTTACTCCTGCCTTAAAGTTGCCTTAATGTTATGTGGTTCCCTAGAGGAACTATTGGCTACTGTGTAGCTAATCTTTCCTATATGTCTGATTTTAGAAGGTACGCCTATTTAGTGAGTAGTTGTTGGAACATTTGGAACATTTAATTTAATATTTTATATTTTAATTACAAAACATGTTGGGGTTGGGGCTATTTCCTCATGGCATTTGATTTAATTTTTTTCTGATCATTTGGTTTTAAATGCAGTTTGTGCTGATTTTGCACTCTTACTGCCAAAAGGTGCAGTTTGCCTGCTCCGGTAATCCACCAGAGCCCATGGCTTTGACATACATGATCTTGGGAATGGTCCGCTCATGACAGTCTATAAAACCAGTTGAAAGGTCTTACAACCATGCAAGTTCCTTTGCCTGCGTTATAAATAGTGAAAAAGGCCACCCAAAGCATGCATTCCGGTGTTCCATTGCTTTGACATACATGATCTTGGGATTGGTCCGCTTATGACACGGTTAGTCTATAAAACCAGTTGAAAGGTCTTACAACCATGCAAGTTCCTTTGCCTGCATTATAAATAGTGAAAAAGGCTATCCAAAGCATGTATTCCGGTGTGTATTGGAGATGCAAAAGGCCCACTGTCTGCACCAGCATCTATTGTAGATGTGCTGGCCTCACTCTTAGCATAGATATCTCCCCCCTATTCCGACAAGACTTGGGATTTTGTGGGATGCAATCACAAACTTACTGGAGATACTGGTGGCTCATTGCCTGTAGCCTCATTGTTATTGTAAATGGCAAAAACGAGTGTAGAACCAACCCATGCCTTTATAACACGCATACTAAACGAAATGTTGTAGCCAGTGTAACCTCCTAGTCATAGATTTTGGGATCTTAATTGCACTTACCAGTGCCAGCAATTGGCAACATATCCATAAGACATTAGGAATCGCAGACAAAGCCATGGGTTTCACAAAAAACGTATTCAAATAGATATCAGTTGTGGCTTCTCTACACATCCTGCTCAGGGTGGCATGATTGCCAGCAGTGAGATATTTCAGGAGAGTGAGAAATGCTACTCAGTTGAGCTGAAATTGCTTGGTCATCAGACAATTACTACAGAAGAAATGTTTGAGTATCTTTTCCTTGGGTCAGTCCTGACTGCTACTGCAAACCTGCATGAGCTACATGCTCCGTCTATCTGTCCAATGTAATGCATTTATAAACAGAAAAGTTTAATGTGGATGGGTAGTTTTAATGAGGTTAGCAGGAAAATAATTAATTTCTTTTCCTACACATTAAGGAAGAGGGATGAGCTAGTATATGTCTCTTATGTGAATTTATTGTATACTTAGCAAATGATTGTAATACTTATGTGACCAATCTTTGATTTAAAAAGCTTTTTCAAATGTACTGTAATCTACAAAAATGTTTCATAATTAAAATTGGGTTAAACATGTTATATATTTTGTCATTCACATCTTTTACTGTACAATGCACATAGAATCTCTTGGTTTTGATATGATTGCACGTGTGTTACCTGAAGAGTGATTTGGAATTTATGAATCCGAATTGTTAGTTGGAAGAGAGCACATAGTAATGTTAAGGTGTGCGTTTAATTGAATGAGGAGTCCACTGTAAATAAAATGGTTAAAGAAGTAAGAATGAGAGCTAGTAGATGCAAGTTTGTGTAAGACTAGATGCCCTGGCTAAGTCTGGAGTGTGAGGAAATTGGTGAGGGTAGTATAAAACCTTTCTTTGAGCTGAACAAACTGAGTGGATATCCATCTCTCAAGTACTGTAATGTTTCTTTGGTGAGTCCTCCGCATACTGTTCTTTAGGTTCCAATCATCTTTTGGTACTTACTGCATTACCACCTTAAAAGACATATATGCTAAAATGCCCCTCAATTACCATTTTGGCTGACAACATTCCCAATTGTTTCCCTATCCACCACCAAGCCTATTCCAGTGTCTAATAACATGGTCCCCTTTTTTCATCAAGCCTACTGTGATCATACTGAGTTTGCCAGCCATGCGTCACACAGCTTGTTAACACATGGTAACTCTCCATCAGCTATACCTAGCATCTGCAATGTCTTGCAACAATACTCTTTCTAAAGCTTTGTGCTAGGGGTTCAGTGAACGGCTACCACATTCTCCAGTAGGGCTATGTGGTTCTTTTTCCCATTGGAGTTTAAATCGGCTACAGCCAATGATCCACAGTAGGGACTTGAATTATTTTCCATAGGCTGTAATACCTTGCTTGGCCACCAAGGGCGTGTGTGAAAGTATCTTACCAATTCTTACCTATAAAGAAAACGGGTACACTGCCTCTGAGGAGAAACTATAGAGCACTATTTCTAGACTTCCTGCCACCTACGCTTCCACTGCCTCTCACTTCCTTAAGAACTCCTTGCTGGAACTCACATACCAAGTAGAACGACAGAATGTGGGAGATAGAATCATTCACTGCGTTCTCTCCAACAAAGATTTGACAGAGCTCTCACTCTATACAGTGCAGCTTTTACGATTTAAAGTACTACTCTTACAATGTATTTAAAAAAAATGTTTTCCTGGTTAAGTATGTTTTGCAAAGTTGTTAGTTCTTGTTAGGATGGTCACCCTCTGCTTATTGTCCAATTGTACCCACATTTCCTTTTACAGTGGCAGTTGAAAACTCTTGAATGGGCAGCATTTATCTGCTTTTGCAAGAATTTCTTGAAGGTCATTCGCTCTCTACATGCCTCCACCATACGCTTGGATGCAAAATCTAATGTTCGGACACAGATTTACTGAACGTGCTATTTAGTGTTTCATGAATTCTGTCTGAAATTCAGGGAAGGTTTTTATGATCCCATTTTGCGAATTAAGGTACTCCATTAGGACATTCCTCCTCCTTTCAGTTACTAAAATTGTCCTTCCGAACCCAAAGTGTGAAGCCTGATAGCTCTGTAATGGAGTGAAGGGTGCCAGACAGCTTGTGAGCTTCAACTCTTTCCACTAAATAATCCCACCACCTCACTGGTAGAAGCAATCAGAGTATTGTTTGCGTTACGACATTTGGACCAACCTTTGAAGAAGATTGTCTGGAGTAATTGACACCTGATTGAAGGATCTATTGGCCCCCTGTTATTCGCACTTAATATGACTCACAATATTGGACAGCAAGTCATACATACATCTTTACAGCCAAAAGAAACAAGCATTTGCAATGCAATAGGTCTCGCATTAGGAAAGTTTGAGCTATTGGTATTGTAAATGACCATTATTTTATTTATGTGTTGGTTTTGAAAATAGCTAAATTAATAGCTTTGTCATTTACAATGCGAATAGTTTTAACTTTCGCAAATGTGACACCTATAACATTTGTAATGCAATATGTGTTGTATTTACGTGACTTAGATGTATTGATATTACAAATAACAATGTCTTTTAAAAAAAATTGAATAATTAATACTTAAAGTTATTGTGATTTATAATTGCAATAGCTGAAACTTTTGTAAATAACTTTTGTGAAGATTATGTTCAGTGTATTTTATTGTGACGAAAATCCAAGAACAGATGTGAAATATTAACATCTTTTTGTGACATTTGTAATAAAGCTTGAAACATTGGGAGAACATATTTGAACCAGTTGTTGTTGAATGGTTGCACAGATTGATGCTGTGGTGGCGTGGAGTGATGTGGTTTCGACGAGTGATGCTGTGGTAGCGCATAGTGATGTTGTGGTGCCCCTGAGTGATGCCCCTGAGTGATGTTGTGGTGCCCATGAGTGATGCCCCTGAGTGATGCTGTGGTGGTGCTGAGTGATGCTGTCAATCAATCAATCAATCCAGCATTTATATAGCGCACTACTCACCCGGAGGGTCTCAAGGCGCTTGGGGAGGGGGGTCCGCTACTGCTCTAACAGCCAGGTCTTGAGCTGCTTCCTGAAGGCGAGGTGGTCTTGGGTCAGGCGGAGGCGGGTCGGGAGGGAGTTCCAGGTCTTGGCGGTCAGGTAGGAGAAGGACCTTCCTCCTGTGGTGGCTCTTTGGATGCGGGGGACGGCGGCGAGGGCGTGGCTGGTCGATCGAAGTTGGCGTGTGGAGTGTAGAAGTTGAGGCGGCTGTTGAGGTATCTTGGGCCTCGGTTGTGTAGGGCTTTGTGTGCGTGGGTGAGGAGACGGAAGGTGATTCTCTTGTTGATCGGGAGCCAGTGCAGGTCTCTCAGGTGTCCGGAGATGTGGCTGTGTCGGGGGATGTCGAGGATGAGTCTTGCTGAGGCGTTCTGGATCCGCTGGAGTCTCTTCTGGAGTTTGGCGGTGGTTCCGGCGTAGAGGGAGTTGCCGTAGTCCAGTCGGCTGGTGACGAGGGCCTGGGTGACCGTCTTCCTGGTCTCGGTGGGGATCCACCGGAAGATCTTACGTAGCATGCGCAGGATGTTGAAGCACGACGAGGAGACGGCGTTGACTTGTCTGGTCATGGAGAGGGAGGAGTCCAGGATGAAGCCCAGGTTGCGTGTGTGGTCTGTGGGTTTGGGTGCGCTGCCCAGGGCCGGGGGCCACCAGGAGTCGTCCCAGGCGGAGGGTGACGATCCCAGGATGAGGACCTCCGTCTTATCGGAGTTCAGTTTCAGGCAGCTATTCATCATCCACTCGGCTACGTATTTCATCCCTTCGTGTAGGTTGGTTCTGGCGGTGGCGGGGTCGTTGGTGAGGTAGAGGATCAGCTGGGTGTCGCCGGCGTAAGAGATGATGTTGAGGTTGTGTTGGCGTGCGATGGCCGGGAGGGGGCTCATGTAGACGTTGAAGAGGGTGGGGCTGAGTGATGATCCTTGTGGTACTCCGCAGATGACTTCGGTGGCCTCGGATCTGAACGAGGGGAGGCGGACTCTGTGTCCTACCGGCGAGGAAGGAGATGATCCATTCTAGTGCCTTCTCTTGGATTCCGACGTTGCTGAGGCGCTGCACTAGGGTGCGGTGGCAGACAGTGTCGAATGCCGCGGAGAGGTCCAGGGGGATGAGGGCCGCAGTTTCCCCGTTGTCCAGCAGGGCTCGGATGTCATCGGTGGCTCGGATGAGGGCGGTCTCGGTGCTGTGGTTGGCCCAGAAGCCAGACTGCGAGAGGTCGAGGGATCCGTTCGTCTCGAGGAAGGCGGCCAGCTCCTTGTTGACGGTCTTCTCGGTGACTTTGGCCGGAAACGGGAGGAGCGAGATGGGGCGGGAGTTTTTTAGTTCGGTGGGGTCTTCTGACGGTTTCTTCAGTAGAGCGCGGAGTTCGGCGTGCTTCCAGCTCTCCGGGAAGGTGGCGGTGTCGAAGGAGGTGTTGATGATGTTCCGCAGGTGGGGTGCAATGACAGCGTCAGCTTTGTTAAAGACGTGGTGAGGCCAGGGGTCAGTTGGGGATCCGGAGTGGATGGAGATCATCGTGCGGATGGTGTCTTCGGTGGTGGTTGGGGTCCAGGCGCGGAGGGTGGCGGTGGGGGGCGTTGGTGCAGTCGTAGGGTGCGTCAGTTGCGAGTTGAAGCTGTTGTGTATGTCTGCGATCTTGTTGTGGAAGTAGCAGGCGAGGGAGTTGCAGAGGTCTTGTGATGGGGTGATGTGGTTGTTTCCGGCATTGGGGTTGGAGAGCTCTTTGACGATGTTAAAGAGTTCCTTGCTGTTGTGTGCGTTGTTGTCCAGTCATTCCTTGAATGCGGTTTTCTTGGTGGTCTGGATCAGTTGGGGGTGTTTTCGGGTTGCAAGCTTGAGGATGGTCATGTTGTCTGGTGTACGGTCTCTGCGCCAGGCTCGCTCGAGGGCACGGCAGTTCTTCTTGGAGCTCTTGAGTTAGTCGGTGAACCATGGTGCTTTCTTACTGCCGGGTCTGCTGGGTGGAGTTCTCAGTGGGGCAAGGTCGTCTGCGCATTTGCTGATCCACTTCGTGAGGTTGTTGGCGGCCTGGCTGGGGTTCGATGAGCTGGCGGGGGGGTCTTGGCTCAGGGCTGCGGCAAGCTGGTCGGCTGTGATCTTGTTCCAGCTTCTGCGTGCGACCTGTTGCTGGTGGTGGTGGATAGTGTTCTTTCTGAAGCTGAAGTGGACGCAGCTGTGGTCCGTCCAGTGGAGTCCGGTCGTGTGGCTGAAGGCGATGTGCTTGCTGGATGAGAAGATGGGGTCGAGTGTATGTCCGGCGTGGTGGGTGGGGGAGGTCACCAGCTGCTTGAGACCGAGGTTGTCGAGGTTGTCCAGCAGGGTGGTGGTGTTGCGGTCGTTGTTGTTCTCCAGGTGAAAGTTGAGGTCCCCGAGGAGGATGTAGTCGGCGGAGGGGAGGGCGTGCGGGCTGATGAAGTCGGCGATGTCTTCGCTGAATTGTGTGCGTGGTCCCGGGGGTCTGTAGATGAGGGTGCCTCTGAGGGTGGTCTTAGGGTCGGTGTGGATCTGGAAGTGCAGGTGTTCGGCGGCTGCGAGGGTGCCGTCGGTGTTGGTCGTGATGCGGATGGTGTTCTTGTGGACGATGGCGATGCCTCCTCCGGTCTGGTTGACGCGGTCCCTCTGGGTGATCTTGTATCCGTCCGGGATGGCGATCGCGATGTCGGGCGCTGAGTAGGCGTTCATCCAGGTTTCCGTGAGGAAGGCGACGTCTGGGGATGTAGTGTCGATCAGGTTCCAGAGTTGGATGGCGTGCCTGTGGACGGAGCGAGTGTTGAGCAGGATGCACTTCAGGTGGTTGCTGTTAGTGCTCGGCTTTGCGGGTGCGGTGCAGGTCCGGATGCAGGTGAACTTGCAGGAGTGGCAGCTGAAAGGTCCGTGGGTGCGTCTCGGGGTGGCTCGGTAGCATCCAGGGATTCGGCCGGCGTTGAGTTCGGTGGCGTCGTAAGTCCGGCGGGTGGGCTGGTGTCTTCGGGGGCCAGGGGTACGGGCACTGGGCGCGGTCCAGTCGCTGACGGGCGCAGAGGTGCGCAGACGGGCTTACCTTTGGTGCGCCTTCGGCGCACAATCGGCGCGCCCGCTGCGCGTCAACGCTGCGCGTTTGCCACTCTGCCATATGTGGAGAGTGGGGGGGGGCGGAGCGAGGGATGGTCAGCTGGGAGGCGGGAGCGGGGCAGCGGCGGGGAGGTGGCGGGAAGCGCAACAGGGGCTGGGTGCGACCAGGGGAGAGCAGGGACAGAACAATAGCGCACAGATGAAACAACACGGGGCACAAGGAGATACAGACAGCTAGACAAAGGTGCACAGGATAAAAGCAATTGCAGCGCTAGCGGGGCAAGATCAGCAGCAGCAACAGCGGAGTCCCAGGATCACGGCGGCAAGGTCAGCAGCCGAGTTGTGCCAGGATCACAGCTGCGGGCAGTTGCGGCAAAGAGGGGCAGCCTGGGCTCACTCACGAGGAGTGTGCGAGGTGCGTGGTGTGACCGGCCCAAAAGGGACTGTGGTGATGCTTTAGATAGAGGGAGGGCGATAGTTAGAATGAGGGCGTAGGGTACTGCCCCTAGAGTACCCTATTCCTGCTACAAGCAACACACAGCATTGATGACACATGAGCTGTACTGCAAAAAGTGTACATTTGTGGTCCCTGAGGATCAGTTTTTGCCACTTTACTCTAAGACAGCAAAAGTGAGAAAGAGCGAGAAATAAATAGAGACAGAAAATGTGAGAGAAAAATTAGAAGAGGGGAGAGAAAGAGACAGAGAGGGAAGGATGACAGAGTGCAGAAAACAATGTAAGAGAGTAAGAAAGAACAAGATAACATCTATAGAACAAGGGGCTCCCAGCAAGCAGAACAGTGGACGTCCACATCCACAACAATCTTCAAGTACCGTCAAGAGTCACCAGTGCAGCAATGTGAGGAAGCAGAGAGACTCAATGGCGGCTAGCAGGAAGCCCACCAGCTATGTTATGTCTCGAAGCACTTGCAGCGTTGCTGGGACGCACGCCCAAACCGTGAGAGCTGGCAGTAGAAACCAAAGTCGGCTCTGCACCAACGGAGCGACAAGAAACGGCACAGGGCAGAAAAATGCTTTGCTGAGCAGCTGGAAGTCGCTGCTTGGCGATGACAATGCGCCGGCAGGCTCCGAATTAATTCGGCACTTCAGGACGTCAAAAAGATGATTTCTGGGCATGCAGTTTGGGCCTGCCTCAGACCCGCACCCTTGAGCTCCTTGAGTTAGAAAGAGGACTCCCTGGTCCGCTGCAGGGTCGTATGTGCAGCTCCAAGAATGATAAAGCCACGCAACAGTAGCTCCTATTCAGGCAATAGCGGAAAAGCAACTTTGAAACTGAGCGCAGCGCCGCTTCAAGGACACCGCGCTTGGTTTATTTTTTGAACTTTAACACTGAGCGCGGTGTCCTTGAGGCGGGCGCTGCACTGAGTATTCAAGTTAAACTAGGCTCCTGGTGAAGCTGCATAGAGAAGGAGCGGGCAGCCCTTTCGGTTTCGAGCGTAGCTCGACGCTCACGTCCTGCTGGGCGGCCCGTCTCTGCAGCGGTGACGAGGCTGAATGGAATTCCTGTTCCCGGCCAACGCCTAGCATTACAAAGAGCGTTGGGGGGCTGAAACACCGCAAAAAGTGGCGCGTGCATATTAAAGTATGCACAATCAAGGCGCCATGTTAAACAAGCATCGTTAATTGAAAAGCGAGCAGCTGATATTAATACCTCTTGCACATTTTGCAGGATATTTGATAGACTGACGTCTTCTTTTGTAAGTGTTGTGTGATAAAGAGGGCCCGAGTTGCGAAATATACTGTTCTTTCATTCCTAAAACAGCAGCAGGCCAGACAGTTTACATTTTGGTAGGAGATGGGACCAGTGAGGGAGGAGATGATCGAGGCCAGACCAACACATGTGACGTGTCGACACATACAAGTATGGCGTAAAATACGATAGCGGGATATGCCACCCGGCAATCAGTGTGACTAAACGGACGTGTGAGGCCGCCTACACCAGGAGCCACCAATCAATTAGACGCGTCCCTGTAACCATAATAACAATGCTTAAGAAATGCGTATTCCTTGAGATACACACCTGCGAAGGCAAGTGCGTTTCAAACGAGCCGTGGTAAGAGCAAAGGTGGGTACACGGGAGCGGACTTTCACGACAGAAATAAGGAAATGGTTCTTCTATAACAAGCTCTTGGCATTGCTGTGGGGAGGGGGGTGGAGAAATGCGAGACACGGCCTGGCGGCAGTGAAAGTGAAAGTACGGCCGGCCGGCCGTGGGAGGAGAAATGCCTTTGAAGCGAAGCCCTTTGAAGTGTAGCAGCGCATGCTGTGGGCGGAGCCTTTGAAGTGAAGCCCTTTGAAGTGAAGCTCTAGGAGGCAGGCGGCTCGGGGGGCTGAAACACCGCAAAAAGTGGCGCGTGCATATTAAAGTATGCACAATCAAGGCGCCATGTTAAACAAGCATCGTTAATTGAAAAGCGAGCAGCTGATATTAATACCTCTTGCACATTTTGCAGGATATTTGATAGACTGACGTCTTCTTTTGTAAGTGTTGTGTGATAAAGAGGGCCCGAGTTGCGAAATATACTGTTCTTTCATTCCTAAAACAGCAGCAGGCCAGACAGTTTACATTTTGGTAGGAGATGGGACCAGTGAGGGAGGAGATGATCGAGGCCAGACCAACACATGTGACGTGTCGACACATACAAGTATGGCGTAAAATACGATAGCGGGATATGCCACCCGGCAATCAGTGTGACTAAACGGACGTGTGAGGCCGCCTACACCAGGAGCCACCAATCAATTAGACGCGTCCCTGTAACCATAATAACAATGCTTAAGAAATGCGTATTCCTTGAGATACACACCTGCGAAGGCAAGTGCGTTTCAAACGAGCCGTGGTAAGAGCAAAGGTGGGTACACGGGAGCGGACTTTCACGACAGAAATAAGGAAATGGTTCTTCTATAACAAGCTCTTGGCATTGCTGTGGGGAGGGGGGTGGAGAAATGCGAGACACGGCCTGGCGGCAGTGAAAGTGAAAGTACGGCCGGCCGGCCGTGGGAGGAGAAATGCCTTTGAAGCGAAGCCCTTTGAAGTGTAGCAGCGCATGCTGTGGGCGGAGCCTTTGAAGTGAAGCCCTTTGAAGTGAAGCTCTAGGAGGCAGGCGACTCGGGGAGAAGCGCGTTCACGAGCACATGCACTGTTTGAAATCCGCCGTTGGTTTGAGAACTTATTTTGCCTCCTATAATTCTCCCCTATTCATTCCTTGCGGAATGGGATAGGTGAGACCTAAAAACACACTCCGCTTCATGTTAAACCTAAAACCTATTCAAGGGCATGACAAATGTGGTAGCTGTTCAGTTTGCAATTCCACCATAGAAGGAATCCGCTTCACAGATGGCCAAAGACATTGGCGTCATAATAAATTCACCAATTGCAAGACAAAAAACGTGGCGTATGCCATTATATGCCAGTTTCAAAAAACGTGCATAGATAACACTAGCCAAAGAGTGAGACAAAGGATTGTTCAACACCGTTCTAGACTGAAGAACAAAGTCTTAACTGCGCCTATGGTTAATCACTTTGTTGCATTGAAACATTCTGAAAATGAATTTAAGTGGACAGTCCTATTTGCAGAAGAGTGCAGCAGAGAGCAGTGCAGTGCAGAGAGCTCAGCAGCGAGCAGCAAGTGGTGAGAGGCGAGAGCCGAGCAGCAGGAGTTACACCGTTGGTCGGTGAGCTGCGAAGCCGCAGAGCCAAAAGGTACCGTAAAGGCTGCAAGCGGGTCTCTCGAGACGTTGACTATGACAGTCTCGGGCACCCTCTTACCCCAGCATACCAGCAGCCTGCAATGCAACTGGACCGGTGAAGGCGGAGTAGGCGGGTCTGGGACTGCTGGATTGCCGATTGGAGCTGGTGTTGACATTGGCGCTACCTGCCAGGAGAGGGGCCAGAAGAGGAGCCGGGAGAGAGGCTGACCACAGGATCTGGCAGTCTCTGCTGGTGGAGTAGAGGTGAGCACGGCTTGCGGTGCAGTGTGATTGTGGTTGCGGTGAGTGTGGTGATTGAGTAGGTAGGTGGTGTTTCTATCGAACCCCCATCTCCACCGAACCCCCATCTCCTCCCCACTCCCGTGCCCACCACCCTGCCCGCTCTTTTGCCTTATTGCCTCACTTTCCGCTTTAAAGCCCTGAACTATATGTTCAGAATTAAAGCAGGTACAGCGCCCAAATATCTTCAAACCCTCGCCTATCTCTATACTCCCAAGAGAAACCTTCGGTCGCAGACGGCAGCCTGTTTCTGCGTGCCGAGATTCAAACGGGCGAGAACAGGTGGCAGATCCTTTGCCCATCTGGGACCCTCCCTTTGGAACACGCTCCCCCCCCAGCATCCGGAAGGAAGAAAATTACTTCAGGTTCAGAAAGCTTGTTAAAACCTGGCTGTTTGAACAATAACACTCATCAGCCATTTCCCCCTTTTTCTGCCCTCAAACTAGCTGTGTCTAGGCGCCGGGAAACCCTTTTTGGGTAGCTGTTGCGCCCTACAAATTGAAAAAATAAATAATAAAATAAATTTGAAACACCCATACCAGACAAAAAAATCTGGTAACTTCCGTCTCCCACGTATTCCAAGACCAGCTTAGATAAGTGACCGCCCTCTGACTCTTGCAGAGTGGGGAGAGACGGGTGCAGCTCTTACTATTGCTCCTATTAGCGAAATTGCGATATTGGCAGCAGCCGTGGCAGTAGCAGCAACAGTGGCAGTATTCTTTCACCAGCCACTTTATCAGCAAGCTAACCCTCTTCCTTTGGAGCCTGCGACATTGCAACTGACCTGAAACCCGACTCGGAGTACATTGAGCAGAGGGAGCTGTGGGGACAGCAGAGGGCCACAAAGTGCACCAGCTAAAAAAGAAATGCGATCTGGCAGGGTAAAGTGTGCCCGCCCAGAACAAGCACAAAAACAAGCAAACGAAAAAGAGGGTCCTTGTCACAAAAGAGAAGCACGGCTGAGCCCCAACCAAAAACTAAACCAGGCATAATTTCTCCTGCCAAAAGCCCTGACTTAAGGGGTACCAAGGTGGAGATAGAACCAACTCAGAGTCGTTAGAAACTGACACAGCCCAAAATTAATACCAAATTTCAGTTCCTAAAAAACCCAGGGGACGTTCTTCTGTCAAGCTCTGTTGCAGCACCAGGTCCGAGTACTCCACACCTACCTCTTAAATCGTTGGATGAAGGGAACAGGGAGACTGAGACAACTGACCAACGTGCAAAACCCGGCACAAGAAGCGGGCTAGGGTCGAATGATTCATCATCTCTTCCTCACTTAAAACCCAATACATTTGCCTCCCATTTCTTCCCCCCCCAATTCAGGAAAAACTCTGGTCACTGCTTTTGTCATGTCATCTCTTGACTATTGTAACAGACTTTTTATCAATGCCCAACAGAAAGTCATTCATAAGTTACAATCTGTACAAAATGCAGCCGCGAGAATGCTTTTGGGTACTCCAAAATTCAAACCCATCTCCCAAACGATTAAAAATTACCACTGGCTAGCGGTAAGGAATCAAATTAAATTCAAGGCACTCTGCGTAGCTTATAAAGCCTCCCGCAAACTAGGCCCACACTTTCTCAAAAAATCCCTAGCATTCTATGCCCCCAACAGAGCATTACGTTCTTCGAATGCCTTGCTAATGACCGTGCCCCGGACCAAAACAGACTCCTGGGGTGATCGCCGTTTCACTGTCGCCACAGCAAAACTGTGGAACTCGCTAGATACTGACATCAGATCCTGCCCTACACTTATAGCTTTTAGAAGAAAAATAAATAAAAACCTGGTTATTTAACCAATAGCTCTCCTCACTTTTTCATTGAGCTGCTTCCGTCTACAGCGCCGAGACGCCCTTGGGCATTTGTTTGCGCTTAATAAATCTCATAAATAAATAAATAAATAAACATCAGAACCGGAAGGAGAAGCTAATCCACTGCAAGGTCCCCAGGGCTCTGTCGAAGTGGAATTGACAAAAGCACAAGATAAAACACTCCGCGACCGAGATACAACATTTAGTCTGTCAATTTATCTTGGACAAGCTGGAAGATATCACAAAGGACAGCAGGATAAGGGAGGCCATAAAGGGGAAACAAAGAACAAATGCCCCATAGACGAGGATCTTTCTTTAATAGAGCTAAGCACATCACCTATTGCCATCAATAAAGCCAATATCAAAATGACCCCTCTCTAAACGGGAACAGCACAAGATTCTGGACACGTAGAGGAGTTTTCGAATATGGACATAAGGGATTGGAAACTATTATTGATAAACCCCGCCCAGAAAACTCCTGTGTGGCCCATGCTGGACTCTCAAAATCCCTCCACACTGCTGAACAAAGAGAAGAAATGGTATCAAGAAAGTGAGGCCCTGTCACCAAGGTCGGATTTAGAAAACTCAACTAGACATCAGCAAAAATTGAACTGCCCGGGCCAACCTACTTAAAACAGTGCAACTTCTGGTTGAAGCCCTGCAGTACCAAGCAGATAAAATGGACACACAGCTGACTCTATTAAACACACTGGTTGTGTTCGTGGTGGCTATCGACGAGAAACTCTGAGCCTTAAACATGCTTTTTCAGAGGTCACATGGAAAACTTTAATTCAGGGAGTTAAACTGTGGGTGCGGCCCGATAGTCGACAAATTAGCCTTTCTCCTCTCAATATTGAGCAACTTATGTGCACAAATCAAAGACTCAACGCGGAACACTAGCGACCCAAAGCCAAAGGGTGTTTTCTCTACTGAGGATCAAACTGGAACCAGAACAAGCACATATGAAGTGGGAAACTCAGCTCTTAAGCCCACCACTCTAAAACCACCAAAAAGAGGCAACCCAAAAAATAATGGATGTAACAAGCCTTAAGCACCAGTATCTGAATCCTCCTGGAAGTTATTGTAAGAGTCGGATGTCCCAGGAGCAACATCAAATGCCAAACAAAGGCGAGACCAAAGGAGAAAGGGCCGAAATCAAAATCCATTTCTAAAAAGGAGGATTTTGCCCACCTCTTTAGATTCGCATCTCCTGAAACACCTGATCTTCCAAATCAACTATTTCCATCGCAAATAGGCACAACTCATACAATTGTGTTGTACGCTGAAGAAGAGGTGGCCCCTGACTCCAACCAACAACTCATCACAACAGGCCCATCAATGCAGACACCGCTGGTTGAAGCTAAAGGAACCTGCTCCTCCATGTCCAATAAATCGACAAACACAAGACTGCCTTCCCTATCGCTCAGTCGGATCACCTATCAGTAAGGGGCCGCAATTATCCTTTCATTACAGTTTCTAATTTTGGAGGAGACTAGCGTCCCGCAAACTGTACAGACCCAGAACAAGACAACATAAGAATCAAGGCCGCCTCAACAAAGGAGGACATGAACATCTTAGCGATGGGAGCAAGGCAGAAGGATCAACAACCCTAACCATACCAAGTACCAAAAACTGTGAGTCCGTCAACTGGCAACAACTGGACAATCAAGTGAATGTCCCTAATAAGAACGGAAAAAACACTGGAGTTCATACCAGCATGTAGATCAAGAGGGGCATACAACATACCAAATAGAGGGAATATACTGTGGCTACTGTAGCATATACCTTCGTTATCAGAGGTAACTTCTACAGATCTGGACTCAGTGGAGTTTGTCAATCAGGCTGACCCCAAGGGAGGTAAGGTCACACGGACTACCTGGACACTAGCAAATACGGCACAAAAAATATTATTGGAAAGTTCGACATTCGGAAACTGAGGCATAAAGATCAAACCTATTAATAGACCAGGCTACCCCGAGCCTCTAGCCCAGCAGCGTGCAGATAGGTCAACAAACCGGGCCAATATTCCAACGTCCGTATTGAGAGGGGCAAGAGGGTGTTCACCGACCGCCAGGAGGCAGTCACATGAGACACGGATATATCGTCCAGATCTTCCACAACAAGGAATTTGTCATGAGGGACCGAGATGGCGGACAAGGACAATTACTAATCAACCAAGAAACAATTGACATAACAGCAGGCACAATTGGCCAGGAGTCGAAATCAATTTATTACGAATATCCTCATGGAACATCAATGGGCTAAATAGAAAGCTGGCAGAAAAGGAATTAATGAACTATCAATGGTTATTCCACATCATTGCCTTACAGAAGATGGGGTTGACTGATCCGCCACACTTACAAGGATACTTGCTCTTCTTTTCACCAGCACTTAAAAAGGCAAGATATGGACATCTGCAGGGAGGCCTGGCAATCTGTGATAAATACATGTACAACCTCAGCTCACATAGTTGGGTTGATAACACCAGAATCCATAGCCATAAAAATCTCCACCTCATTTGGGCCATCAGGGAATGGGAACAAGGATATTACAATAATAAACACTTATATCCACCCTGTAGGAACTGGGGTCACCAGTTCCCCGGGGGTAGCCTGGCACGAGCAGGTAGGCACCCGAAAGCTCAGGTGTTAAGTGACTACACAGCACACACATCCACTGAGACAATAAATGCGCGGGCGCCCTCGTCATGTGTGGAGAGTGTCCCGGCCTCTAAGGCCTAGCGTATCCTGACAGGAATTTGCGGCGGCCCTCTCCTGGCTCTGGGGGCCGCCAAGAGGGTGGATGAAGGCGGCGCCTGCGTCACCGAGAGAGCGCCGGGCCGCGACAACGTAGGCAAGGCTCAGGGGCTGAGGCGGTAAGTACGGTGGCGCACTCGTTGGCAAGCGCGACAGGGGCCCAGCCGGGAAGCGCCTTGCAGGTGAAGCGCTCGGTCCTTGCGGCGCTTGGGGGCAATCACAACAGCGCCTCAGGCAGCAGTCTCTGGGCACACAGAGGGTCTCAGCGGCGCGGCGCTTCACAGGACACAGCGCTAGTGAAACGCGATGTGGGGGCACACACAGCAGTTCTGTCAGGTTGCAGCGCTTGACAGTCAGCAGGTTACAGCATTTCAGGTAGCCACAGTCTCTAGGCAGGTTAGGCAAGGCAGGACAGCGCTGGGGGCACAGGTTGGGGCACGGGCGCGGAGATGGCAAAGCCCAATACCTGGTCAATCCCCAGTAGTCCCTGGGTTCCCCTCTTGCCGGGCCAGATCAGTGGGCTAGTTCAGTGTTCCTTACACAGCTTGGTGGGCAGCGCCTAAACCCTGTCAACCCCAGTGGTATAGGTTTCTGACTAGGCCCTATGGCCTAAGTCTCCTGCGTAAGGTCCCCCAGGTCAGTGAAGCCCCAACTGACTAAAAACGTTCCCTCCCTTCTTTATATATGCCCAGGTCAAGTGACCACTTTCTGAGGCGGCAAAAATAGACTCCGCCTTTTTTCTGGAAGGTTCCAGGAGCTTCCCCACTCTAACTAGGGACAGGCAATGGAAGGCTGGTATTGCAACAATGTTTGGGGTTCCAGCCAGCTCCTGGCAACTAGGGTGCTACACAAAAAGACCACGCGGCAGTAGCAGGGGCCAGTGGCAGCCATGTTTGAAGTAGAGAGCACGCACCTGCACCTTAGCATTGATTAGCAATGGGAAGGTGCTCCGAGACCTAAGGCCAACAAAAAGGTGGAAAAAAATGAGGCAAGGGTGAAACAAATGGGGAAAGACCACCCTAGGGCTGACATGTCTAACATGCGTCCCCCCAGCTGAAAGTGGGGAAAGCTACCCAACCTCTAGGGAGTTCTCGTCACTAAGGCGGAAAAACCGGGAGAGACCGTCAGCATTGGCGTGGTCAACTCCAGGTCGATGTTCCACCCGAAAGTCCATCCCCTGTATGGAAATGGACCACCTTAGCAACTTGGGATTTTCGCCTCTCATCTGCATGAGCCAGCGAAGGGGTCGGTGGTCGGTTTGAATCAGCAAGTGAGAGCCAAAAAGGTATGGCCTCAACTTCTTCAAGGCCCAGACCACAGCGAAGGCTTCTCGCTCGATGGTACTCCATCGTCGTTCCCGAGGGAAGATTCTTCTAGAGATAAAGGCCACAGGTTGGTCTTGGCCATCGTTGTTGAGTTGCGAAAGCACAGCGCCAATGCCATGCTCAGAGGCGTCTGTCTGCACGATGAACTCTTTCGAGAAGTCAGGTGTTGCAAGCACCGGAGCGGTGCACATCGCATGCTTCAGTGTCTCGAATGCCTCTTGGCAAGCAGCCATCCAGATCACTTTTCGTGGCTGCTTCTTGGACATCAACTCAGTCAAGGGGGCTACAATGGTACCATATACCTTGACGAACAGGCGGTAATAGCCAGTGAGGCAGAGGAAAGCTCGGACCTCAGTCTGGGTTTTGGGGGCTCCCAGGCCATGATGGTCTCAATTTTGGCCTGGAAGGGTTGCACCTTACCCCCGCCCACCAGGTGCCCCAGGTAGACAACAGATCCCTGTCCAATCTGGCACTTACTAGCCTTGATGGTGAGGCCAGTGCGTTGCAGAGCCTGCAGCACCTCCTGGAGATGCTGCAGATGGTCCTCCCAGGTGCTACTGAAAACAGCTGTGTCGTCCAGGTACGCCGCTGAGAAGAACTCCAGGCCAGAAAGCACCTGGTTCACCAACCGCTGGAAGGTGGCCGGAGCATTCTTGAGCCCAAAGGGCATCACTCTGAATTGGAAATGGCCCTCGGGGGTGGAGAACGCTGTCTTCTCCTTTCCTCCATCGGCCATGGCAATCTGCCAGTACCCTGATGTCAAGTCGATGGTGCTGAGGTACTTGGCTGCTCCCAGCCGGAAAATCAGCTCATCCGCCCGTAGAATTGGGTGAGCGTCTGTTTTGGTGACCGAGTCCAACCCCCGATAGTCCACACAGAACCGAAGTTCTGGTGTGGTGCCCGGTGGGGCCGCTTTCGGCACCAACACAACCGGACTAGCCCATGGGCTGCTGGAAGGTTCGATCACCCCCAGCTCCAGCATTTTGGCCACCTCACCCTGGATGTTGTTCTTCACTTTATCGGACAGCCAGTAAGACTTGGTTTTTACAAGTGGACTGTCCCCTGTGCCCACATCATAAGTACACAGAGGTGTAATTCCAGGCGTGAGGGAGAACAATGAGGCATACTGCTCCAACACCTGGCGGCAGTCCCTCTGTTGCTCTGGGGTCAAGGATGGGGAGAGGACACCTCCCTCCACGTATCCATCCTTCTCCTAGGCCGCCAGAAGGTCAGGAAGAGGCTCACTCTCTTCCTCCTCCCTCCCATCCATCACCATGAGGAGAGCAAGCTCAGATCGCTCATGGTGAGGCTTCAGGTGGTTGACGTGGAGCACCCGATGGGGCTGACGATGGGGTCTTCAAGTCAACGACATAGGTGGTCTGGCCTCGACGCTCCACAATTTCGTATGGACCAGTCCACCAGTCCTGGAAGGCGCTAAGCTCCCCAGGCTCCATGACCCACACCTTCTGTCCAGGGTCCAACTCCACGGCCCGAGCGTTGCGGTCATACCACTCCTTCATGACGGCTTGGCTAGCCTCCGAGTTGTCTGAGGCTTCCTTCCACAGCTTGGCCATCTGGCTGCGGAATGCCTGCATGTAGCTGACGACATCACGGAGAAGCTTCTTCGAAATCTTCTCCCACCCCTCCTTGACAAGGCTGAGGGGCCCCCTAACAGAGTGGCCATAGAGCAGCTCAAAGGGGCTGAACCTGACTCCCTTCTGTGGTACCTCGCGGTATGAAAACAGCAGGCAAGGGAGGAGGATGTCCCACTTCCGCCTCAAGTCCTCTGGCAGGCTCCGGATCATCCCCTTCAAGGTCTTATTAAAGCGCTCTACGAGCCCGTTAGACTGGGGGTGGTAAGGAGTTGAGAACCGGTAGGTCACTCTGCTCTCCTTCCACATGGCCTGTATGTAGGCCGACATGAAGTTTGTGCCCCTATGTGACACCACGACCTTGGGGAATCCCACTCGGGTAAAAATCCCCATCAGGGCTCGCGCCACCACAGGTGCAGTGATGGTCCTCAGAGGGATAGCCTCCGGGTACCGAGTGGCGTAGTCCACTAACACCAAGATGAACCGGTGTCCCGCAGAGATCAGAGGGTCCAACGGCTCAACGATGTCAATTCCGACCCTCTCAAAAGGGGTCCCGACCACCGAGAGCGGTTCCAAAGGGACCTTCACCTTAGTCCCAGTCTTGCCACTTGCCTGGCAAGTCTTGCAGGTTTTGCAGTAGGTATCATAGGCAATTCTCAACCTGGGCCAATAAAAATGTGGGACTAGCCACGCAAAGGTCTTGTCCTGGCCCAGGTGTCCAGCCAAAGGTATTTCATGCACCAATTCCAGTAGGAAGGCCCGGTAGCATTGGGGGACCACTAAGGCCCTCTGGGATCCATGCACCGGAACCTTAGGCTCACTGTAGAGGAGGCCATCCTCCCAATACACGTGATAACTGCCGGTCTCTTGGTTGACCGCTTGGGCTTCAGCCTGCCGCCGCATGCCTTCAAGCGTGGGGCACTCTTTCTGCGCCCGACAGAATTCCTATCGGGTAGGCCCTCCTTCCACATGCCACTCGGCAAGGGTCGGCAAGTCCCCCACGGGAACAACATCCACCTCCACGGACTCCGGGGGTACCTCCACAGGCTCCCCATCCATCACATGGGGTGTGTCCTCCACTACACTATCCTTTTTATGACCAGCATTGACCGTTGTCTCAGGCTCCAACCTGGGTTGAGTTTCTTGCCGGGCAGCCATGGACCGCGTGACCACGCAAGTCCACCCTGGTAACCCCAGCATCTCAGTGTGGGCCTTAAACTCCATTTCCTTCCAGGCGGTATGTTCCAGGTCGTTTCCTAGCAGACAGTCCACAGGCAAGGCAGGGCTTATCGCAACTCTCAACGGGCCTTTCACTCCTCCCCACTCAAAGGGAACCTGAGCCACGGGATAGTAACTCAGACTGCCGTCAGCCAGCACGGCCGGATGGAATACATCAGGTACCACTTGCTCAGGGGACACCAGCCACCTCAATACGGTGTCATGCTGACACCTGTGTCCCTCAGAGCCTCCACCTCCTCCCCGTTAACCTTCACCCTCTGCTGGTACTTAGCAGTGTTCGATGGTAAGGACGTCACTGGGACCAACTCTCTGTCCCCAAGTGAAACCATGGTCAGGCCTGTCCACTCTCCTTCCCTATTTAGGGGCAGCTCCATCCCAAGCGCTACACTAGCCACCCCGGGACTCTTGCCACCTGTGGGGCCTGGGGGTCGCTTGCAACACTGGGGATCTTCCTTGTAGTGTCCAACTTCCCCGCATTCGTAGCACCGGACAATTCTTGGCTGCTGACTCTTGTCAGGGTAAGTGGGCTTTGGGGAACTGGACTGAGGTGGGGTACCTACTCCTTTCCCAAACTGTCTAGTTTGTGGGCCTCGTGAGAACTCCTTCTTTTTATCTCCCCCTCTTTCTTCTGGGGGACGCCCTGTCCACCTTTCGGGCCATCTCCCCCGGGGCGCTTGTGAGACACCCGCGTGCTAACCCAAGTATCCGCCTCCTCCGCAAGCTCACGGGGATCAGTCAGCTTGCGGTCCGCAAGATGTTGGCGCAGCTCCGGAAAACACTTATCCAAGAGGTGCTCTCTCAAAAATAAATTGTACAGGTCCTCATAATCTTGCACCTCGCTGCCACGCACCCAGCCATCCAGAGCCTTACAGGCATAATTTAAAAAATCCACCCAATTCTGCGTGGACAGCTTATGGCTTCCACAGAACTTCTGGCGATACCTTTCGGGGTTGAGGCCAAACTTTTTAAGCAGTGCCTCCTTCAAGGGGTGATATCTGAACTGGTCCACCTTTTCTAGGTACAGGAGGGTGTCCCGGACATTGGGGGGTATGTATCGATACAAGCCACCTCCCCAGTGGCTCTCGGCACCCCATGGGCTGTCAAGGCCACTTCATATGCCTCCAACCACTTGGCGATGTCATCCCCCTGAGTGTAGCTCGCTATCACCTCTTTGGGTAACCAAAATCTAGGCTTTTGTTGAGCCGCTTGTACGCTGCCACCATTGGGACTTCCTGGCGCACTTAATTGCAATGCTCGCAGCTCCAGCTCCTTAAGCTAAAGCTCGTGCGCCAGCTTCTTCTCCTCCAATGCAAACTTTTTATCTTCCCTTTCTCTCTCCCTCTCATGCTCTAGCTTGGCAAGCTCCCACTTCAATTGCCTCTCCTCCCTCCTGTCCTCCTATTACTGTGACAACGTATTCCTTCTAGACCCACTACTACTTGCCCTGGAACACCTTCCTGGCAACACATTTTCAGAACACGTAAACAACAACCGGGGGGTGCTGAACTGTTCCTAGCAAGTATTGAAGGGAGACTGGCTGTACCGAAGGTGTATATTAACACCCTTGGGCATCCATTAAGTTGGACATGTTTGCCTCACACACCCCGAAGGATGTCATGCTTCATCATCGGCGGTTGCTCCTCGTCGGGGAGGCGGTACAACCCCCGACGGGCTCACCTCAAAGAGGGGCTCTTTGGCGGAGATCTTTTTGTCCAGCTGCCTGTTGGTGAAGTGCGGATATGTGGGCCAGGGCAATCAGTATCCTGAACTGGAAGAGTGAAGTTTAAAATGTAGTAGAGGGTCCCGGAAAAGACTTTATTCTAGAGGTCCTACTACTACCATTAAAAGGTGTAGTTAGCTTGTTGGGTCACGGAGGGTTATGTGGCGTGTCCCAAAGCAAGACTAATGTGAAGGTCGGTCAACATGTTTCTCGCTTGGGAGTTTTCCCGCGATTCGTCAGGACCTAGTGAAGTTGTGAGTGAAGAGTTTAAAAAGGAAACATGCTAGTGTCATGAATCTCATGTGGTTTACCTCAGGGGAAAATCCTATGCCTGAAGGATGGAGACAAAAGAAAACATTAAAGCAAGTATCATGTTTAATATACACAATTATCTATGGTAACAGCCAATCTAGCATTTCAGTGCAGTGAAGTGGTAGTGGTGTGTGGCGTGTCACACATACACGAACATGCCTGTGATGTATAAAGAGTGCATAGTCTCGTGAACACTCTTATACCTTATGTTCGTGGTGGGTGCGTGATAAGTTAAAAACAATAGTTAAAAACGCAACTGCTATCTCAGGGAGAGAACTAGGATCAGAAAAATGGCAAGTCGTGACGTGATTTGTTATAAACTCACCTAAAGGTCTTGGACTAATGGCCACCTGAGTTGTCGGCGGGTCGGTACAACAGGAATTGCCTATAGATCAGGCTAGGGAGAAGGAACTAAAGGTTATGGAGGGTCTTAGTATCGTTCCATCTAGAATGGAGCATTTCGGAAGCTATGTGGTCTTACCTCAAGTTACCCGTGTCCGTGTAGAGTCACCTACCCATCACCGCCGAGCTCGAATAGTTAATGAACCAAGGGGGCGTGGGCTATTTATAGGTAGACCCGTCATCAGATTGCGTCGGTAGACGCCCTCTGTGTAGGTCACGTGTTAACCTAGGTAATGACGGCCATGATGGAGTGGTGTAGTTGGAGTTCCGCCTCATGTGGATGGATACAATGTAGTCAGGTAGTAACCAAACGGTTGGATGTTTACAGAGAATGCCAGGGAATATCTTCATTCAGCCCTTGTCTGTCTGTGGAGAGGCGGTGTATCCACCTTTGCTCTTTGCGGAACAATGCATTTTTAGGGCAATTTGGACTTGTCTCAAGGATCACCCACCTCATGCAGTCGGCGCTATGTTGGTTTTCCAAGTAGTGTTTACACATCTTGGTGTGCGTTTTCTTGCACCGAAAGTTACTGCGGTGTTCAGTGATCCTTGTCTTGATTGTACGTGTTGTCATCCCAATGTATTTGAGACCACATGGGCAAGTTAGCATATAGATGCAGTGGGTGGTGTTGCAATTTGTGTGGCCCTGGATTACCCATTTGAAGGTGTCAGTGAGCTGTATTGTTTTCTGGGGGGTGGTGTATTTGCAGACCCCACAGTTGCCGCATGGGTAGTGACCGGTGACCGGTGGCAAGTTCCATAATGTCTGTTGGGAGCTTTTTTTAGTGGTCTTAGGTCTCGTGTGGATGAGGATATCCTTCACATTTTGTGACCTTTTGAATGCAAACCTAGGTTGTTCAAAGGTCAAATCGCCTGTATTCAGAATCCCCCAATGGCGTCTAATTGTGTTTTTGATTTTGGTTGATAGTGGGGTAAAAGTCGTGACACAGGTGATCGGTTGATTTCCGATGGGTGGTTTATCCCGTCTCTCCAGGAGTGCTTCTCTGTTGTTATTTCTCGCCCGTTTTTTGGCTTTCATAACCTCTATTTTAGGGTAGCCTCTGTCTAGTAAATTTCTTGACAAGAGGGTGGATTCTTTTTTGTAGTCTGCGATGTTACTGCAGTTCCGCCTAATCCGGAGGAATTGTCCAAAAGGTAAATTGGACCTTAAGGCTTTAGGATGGTGGCTCTCGAAATGTAACAGACTATTTCGATCTGTAGGTTTCCTAAACATTGTTGTCTGGAGTCCACCCTCAAGCAATTGTACTGTTAGGTCGAGAAAGGCAATCTCCTTAGGTGAGGAAGACATGGTGAACCGGAGATATGGGTTGAGTGAGTTGACCCATACGAAGAAGGCCTCATGTGAGTTAGGGCGACCTGACCATAGGATGAGGATGTCGTCAATGAAGCGCTTCCACATTGTGATATTGGCCAAAAATGGGTTAGATTGGTGGTGGATGAATCTGTCCTCGAAGTCGGCCATATACAGACATGCCACCGACGGGGCAAAGGTGCTGCCCATCGAGGTTACTAGACAGAGGCTACCCTAAAGGAGAGGTTATGAAAGCCAAAAAACGGGCGAGAAATAACAACAGAGAAGCACTCCTGGAGAGACGGATAAACCACCCATCGGAAATCAACCGATCACCTGTGTCACGACTTTTACCCCACTATCAACCAAAATCAAAAACACAATTAGACGCCATTGGGGGATTCTGAATACAGGCGATTTGACCTTTGAACAACCTAGGTTTGCATTCAAAAGGTCACAAAATGTGAAGGATATCCTCATCCACACGAGACCTAAGACCACTAAAAAAAGCTCCCAACAGACATTATGGAACTTGCCACCGGTCACCGGTCACTACCCATGCGGCAACTGCGGGGTCTGCAAATACACCACCCCCCAGAAAACAATACAGCTCACTGACACCTTCAAATGGGTAATCCAGGGCCACACAAATTGCAACACCACCCACTGCATCTATATGCTAACTTGCCCATGTGGTCTCAAATACATTGGGATGACAACACGTACAATCAAGACAAGGATCACTGAACACCGCAGTAACTTTCGGTGCAAGAAAACGCACACCAAGATGTGTAAACACTACTTGGAAAACCAACATAGCGCCGACTGCATGAGGTGGGTGATCCTTGAGACAAGTCCAAATTGCCCAAAAAATGCATTGTTCCGCAAAGAGCAAAGGTGGATACACCGCCTCTCCACAGACAGACAAGGGCTGAATGAAGATATTCCCTGGCATTCTCTGTAAACATCCAACCGTTTGGTTACTACCTGACTACATTGTATCCATCCACATGAGGCGGAACTCCAACTACACCACTCCATCATGGCCGTCATTACCTAGGTTAACACGTGACCTACACAGAGGGCGTCTACCGACGCAATCTGATGACGGGTCTACCTATAAATAGCCCAGGCCCCCTTGGTTCATTACCTATTCGAGCTCGGCGGTGATGGGTAGGTGACTCTACACGGACACGGGTAACTTGAGGTAAGACCACATAGCTTCCGAAATGCTCCATTCTAGATGGAACGATACTAAGACCCTCCATAACCTTTAGTTCCTTCTCCCTAGCCTGATCTATAGGCAATTCCTGTTGTACCGACCCGCCGACAACTCAGGTGGCCATTAGTCCAAGACCTTTAGGTGAGTTTATAACAAATCACGTCACGACTTGCCATTTTTCTGATCCTAGTTCTCTCCCTGAGATAGCAGTTGCGTTTTTAACTATTGTTTTTAACTTATCACGCACCCACCACGAACATAAGGTATAAGAGTGTTCACGAGACTATGCACTCTTTATACATCACAGGCATGTTCGTGTATGTGTGACACGCCACACACCACTACCACTTCACTGCACTGAAATGCTAGATTGGCTGTTACCATAGATAATTGTGTATATTAAACATGATACTTGCTTTAATGTTTTCTTTTGTCTCCATCCTTCAGGCATAGGATTTTCCCCTGAGGTAAACCACATGAGATTCATGACACTAGCATGTTTCCTTTTTAAACTCTTCACTCACAACTTCACTAGGTCCTGACGAATTGCGGGAAAACCCCCAAGCGAGAAACATGTTGACCGACCTTCACATTAGTCTTGCTTTGGGACACGCCACGTAACCCTCCGTGACCCAACAAGCTAACTATACCTTTTAATGGTAGTAGTAGGACCTCTAGAATAAAGTCTTTTCCGGGACCCTCTACTACATTTTAAACTTCACTCTTCCAGTTCAGGATACTGATTGCCCTGGCCCACATACCCGCACTTCACCAACAGGCAGCTGGACAAAAAGATCTCCGCCAAAGAGCCCCTCTTTGAGGTGAGCCCGTCGGGGGTTGCACCGCCTCCCCGACGAGGAGCAACCGCCGATGATGAAGCATGACATCCTTCGGGGTGTGTGAGGCAAACATGTCCAACTTAATGGATGCCCAAGGGTGTTAATATACACCTTCGGTACAGCCAGTCTCCCTTCAATACTTGCTAGGAACAGTTCAGCACCCCCCGGTTGTTGTTTACGTGTTCTATACACGGGCACACGCTGACACTGGACCTTCCACCCCCCTTGAGGTGGTAATTGGTGCCCGTTTGATCAACAGATCGCTCTCCCTCTTGTTTGATAACAACACATTTTCAGACACATCAATGTTGAGTAGGTCTAGTTCTCCTGGAGCACCCGCCTCATCTTATGTGACCTCCCCCTCCTGTTCCCCATCCCCTCTCCCCTCTGGGTGGGCCCTTACCCATGCCCTCAAAGCGGTACGGAGCTCCTCCTTTGCAGCTCTACACCCAACCGGCACCCCCATCCCCTGACAAAATCCCCTAAGCTGCACCACCATGTACTCTTCCAGGTCGGCTATCTGGAATTCCATTTTGCCAGGTGGGGACCCAGATAAATAAAGGAAAGATACTAGGACGTAGGTAGCAGGATTAGGTCAAAACAGGTCTCTATACACTCAGGTTTGACAGGGGGTGGGGGTCAATTAATTAGGCTTGCATGCACAATAGGTGTCTAGTCTGATTGCAGCACACTCTGTCTCACTGGAGGGTGCTGTATAGACACAGGTCCTGATCCCACCGCTCGCCACCAATGTAGGAACTGGGGTCACCAGTTCCCCGGGGGTAGCCTGGCACGAGCAGGTAGGCACCCGAAAGCTCATGTGTTAAGTGACTACACGGCACACACATCCACTGAGACAATAAATGCACGCACAGACTGAGACCACGCCAGTAAGTTTGATTCAAAATAATACATTTTATCTAAGACCAAAATCAGGGTAATCAATAATCACCGTCGCAATTACTCCTTGGCACATTTCATTAAGGGAAGCAACTAATTCCCCAGGCAATGGGCAAAACGTTTCATGAGTTAAAGATAAGCGGTTGAAAAAGCAGAGGTAAACCATTTCATTAGAGTGGAGCAAAGGAAGAAATTCAATAATTACCATTGCATTTGAGGGGCAAGGTGAACATCTCATTAGTTACTGTAGGCATTTCAATCAACTTCTCCCCAAGCAAGGGGGAACATTTCCTTAGACCCATTAGCAGGAATAAACATGTCATTTGACAGAAGTAAACAGTTCATTTAGCTTGATAAAACCATGCCATTACTCAGCAATAACCATCTCATTAGGCAGTAGTAAAACTCTTTGGAGATCAGACCACATTTCATTAAGCACGGATAACAGTGCATCCGGTAAAAGTACTTCCTGAATCAACAAATAGCCCAGGCATCTGGACCCACATTAGCTGGCATTTAGCTTGACCCCAGGCAGGGGTTAACACATCATAGCGCTGGGTCCAGGGCCCTACCGGAGTCTTGACCCAGTTCAGGGGTTGCTTGGACTAATTAGGGCCAAGGGGGCCCAACTCAGTCTTTCCCCAGGGGAGGGGCGAACTCGGGGCCTTGCGTGGCCTTCTTCCCTCCTCCCGGGGGTTTACCTTAACCTTCGGGCCGACCGGGCCCCTTGCGGAGATTTGCAGATGGTGGGGAGGGCTCCGGCCCTCGGGTAGACCTCCTGCGGCCTTCCGATCTAGTCCCGGCCCTTGGGGTCCGGCGTTGGCAGGCGGGGGCACTCGCTCTCTTTCTCGGTGCCCTCCGAGGGTTCAGCAGGCTGTCCCCTGGCCTTCCATGGCTCGCAGGCCCGGGGACCGATCAGGAGGAGGCTGGGGGAGGTTCCTGGCCTCGCGGACAATCACGGAGCGGCTGCAGGGGGCGGGTCACTTGCAGCCAATGGCTGCGCGGCTATGGACGGGGGCGCGGCCGATGGCGAGGCCGGGCGCCCTCGTCACGTGGGGAGAGTGTCCCGGCCTCTAAGGCCTAGCGTAGCCTGACAGGAATTTGCGGCGGCCCTCTCTTGGCTCTGGGGGCCGCCGAGGGGGGGGATGAAGGTGGCGCCGGCGTCACCGAGAGAGCGCCGGGCCACGACGATGTAGGCAAGGCTCAGGGGGCTCCCAGGCTGAGGCGGCAAGTTCGGCGGTGCACTCGTTGGCAAGCGCGACAGGGGCCCAGCCTGGAAACGCCTTGCAGGTGAAGCGCTTGGTTCTCGCGGCGCTTTGGGGCAATCACAACAGCGCCTCAGGCAGCAGTCTCTGGGCCAACAGAGGGTCTCAGCGGCGCAGCGCTTCACAGGACACAGCGCTAGTGAAAAGCGATGTGGGGGCACACACAGCAGTTCTGTCAGGTTGCAGCGCTTGACAGTCAGCAGGTTACAGCATTTCAGGTAGCCACAGTCTCTAGGCAGGTTAGCAAAGGCAAGGCAGGACAGCGCTGGGGGCACAGGTTGGGGCACGGGCGCGGAGATGGCAAAGCCCAATAACTGGTTGATCCCCAGTAGTCCGTGGTAAAGCAGGTGTCTTCTTGGCGCTTGGTGGATTTGGCGCCCCTTGTGGATAGTTTCTTGGTTCCTTGAGAAGGGGGGGGGGGTTGAGTTGAAGGCTGCTGACAGGATTCCTCAGCAGGTCACTGCATGTGGTCCCTGGGTTCCCCTCCCGCCGGGCCAGATCAGTGGGCTAGTTCAGTGTTCCTTACACAGCTTGGTGGGCAGCGCCTAAACCCTGTCACCCCCAGTGGTATAGGTTTCTGACTAGGCCCTACCGCCTAAGTCTCCTGCGTAGGGTCCCCTGCGTAGGGTCCCCCAGGTCAGTGAAGCCCCAACTGACTAAAAACTTTCCCTCCCTTCTTAATATATGCCCAGGTCAGGTGACCACTCTCTGAGGTGGCAAAAATAGACTCTGCCTCTAATCTGGAAGGTTCCAAGAGCTTCCCCACTCTAACTAGGGGCAGGCAATGGAAGGCTGGTATTGCAATATTGTTTGGGGTCCCAGCCAGCTCCTGGCAACTAGGGTGCTACACAAAAAGACCACGCGGCAGTAGCAGGGGCCAGTGGCAGCCATGTTTGAAGTAGAGAGCACCTGCACCTTAGCATTGATTAGCAATTGGAAGGTGCTCGGAGACCTAGGGCCAACAAAAAGAAGGTGGAAAAAAATGAGGCAAGGGTGAAAAAAATAGGGAAAGACCACCCTAGGGCTGACCGGTCTAACACACCCCAACAGGAAAATCAAGGATACAAAACAATTGGCGAACTTTGTAGAGCTCTGCATGAGTGAGATCAAAACACCAGATACAATACTCACAGGGGATTTTAACCTACATTTACTTGGCTCATCCTTAGCAGAGGAAGTAATGATACAGAACCAGCTATGGAACATCCCACAACAGCATAATAATTCACCAGAACTACCTACAAAAACGGGCCAGCGCCTAATAGAGGAAGTTGAACATCTAAATCTCAGAGCTGTGTGTGGTAGAAGCATAGGAGACACTCCTCCGGCATTCACTCATCATTCACTAACCAAAAACTCGACGCTGGACTATACGTTTTTGTCTCTAACCCTTTTTAAGGAAATCTTTTCATTCAGAATGGATGACAAAGCCAACCGTGATCACAGTCTCAGGAGCTCACTCTTCCCACAAATATGCAGAAACTCATGAGATGAAGGGTCAGCCAGGTATGACCACCACAATCAATTATAGGAAAATAAAATGTGTGCAAGTGACGCAAGAGAACTTTCAGCAAGCTGCAACATTTTTATTAGAATCTCGTGAAGGTGGCAATGAGATGGAGAAATGGACAAAGTATACGAATGCTTTGGCAAAATCATTTGCCATCCCAATTAAACCAAGGACACAGCAAAGCCGCAGCGGCAATTCCAACGTTACTAGGATCCCAAAGAGTAAGATAAGATCAATAACAAACCCTATTAATTATACGTTACGGCAGGTACGGTGGTCTCCAACTAACAAATTAAAACTAGCAGCATTACTACAGCAGAAAAACAGCTGAAGCTAGTGATTTGGGAAGCCAGGAGAGACAATGAGGAATCTCTATGGGCGAAATTGCATGCCGATTCCAAGCAGAAAGACAGTGCAAGGTTCTGGGAGACACTAAAAAGATTTGCCCACCCAACACACGAGGGCTTGTCTTCAAATATATCAGAGGAGGACTGGGATATCCACCTTGGAAATCACTTTTACCAAGAAAATATCTTATTACATATTGGTACCAGCTCAGAAAAATACAAGGAGAACTGCCGGGATTCATACCCTTAAGTGATCACTTCAAAACAATTAAAAGCTATATAAAAAAGGGAAGACAAGAAGGGGCGCCGGGCCCATAGGGAATACCACCTGTGCTATATAAACAAAATGCAGATTATTAGGAAAAAGCACTTCGTCCACTGTTCATGGAAGAAAGGGAGACAGGCTTTCTGCCAGACAGACTGCTGGGCGAATTGCAAAACTGGGCAGAAGACAACTCCATGACACCCTTAAACCAAACTGGCTTCTCCAAATCTGTTGGAACAGTAACAAACATAATCACTATGGCTCTGTTAATAGACAAGGCAGAGACTACAAAAATGCCACTATACTTATGCTTTATTGATTACCGGACCACTTTTGATCACGTGAACCGCAACAGACTTCGGTCAAAATTGGCCGGCTGGGGGCATACCACAGACTTTACTAAACCTGCTAATTAATCTACATATTGGAACCTGGATCCAAGTAAAGTTTGGGGACGGGTCAGTCTTCTCAAGGAAGATACCAACAACAAAAGGTCTCAGGCAAGGCTGCGTGCAGTCTCCGACCCTACAGAATCTTCTTAACACTACATTTGATGACTGAGGCAAATAATCTGAACATCAACTTGGTGAAAAACAAAACTGACAATCCAAAATAATTCCAAGAATACACCTGTCTGGTTTTGGGGTAAGACCCGCATAGACTCAGTAACGAATTTAAATATCTGGGGTGATCATTGACAAAGGGGGGCATTTGGCTGCCCAAAGGGACACAATCAACAAAAAAGGAACAGCCCTAGCAAATTCATTGAGAAACCATAACTCCAAACTGAGCTGCCCCTTTGCTTGCCCCACTGGTCGAAGTAATGCTGGTAAAACTCCTGCCTACAATAACCTACTGGAGCAAGGCACAGAGGGGAAGAGACTTCAAAATCTTGAATGGTGTGGTTGCAAAAGTGTACAGAATAATCTTTGGTCTACCAACAAGAGTCTCTCCAGCACCGATTAGGCTTGAGTTTGGTGTTCAAAAACAGACCATTGCAAGACAAGGTGCGACAGTCCTCTTTTGGGACAAAGTAAGAAAATCAAAACCACAAACCCTAAACTGGTATTTGTGGTCAGAACTACAACAGAAAAAAACATCACCAACAACAAAATACCTTCTAGCAAGCCTGACCACCCTGAGACTCCTCGAGATTTGGGAAACATCTATAAGCCACTGCCTTCTCAAAAAAAATAACAAAAAAAACAGTAAAGAGCCAATCCTGGATCGAAGACAAGGCAGCCCTATCCTGAAGATCACACGGATGATCCTGAGCTCCTATACCTCTCCTGCTGCTCAAAAATACCTAGCCCTAGGGATTGCCAAATCCCTTAAAATACAATTCCTGAACTACTGACTTGACTTGCTACCATGCATAAAGCACTATTCACACTGGCTAAAAAAGCAATCTGATTCCATCTGTCGCCTGTGCGGCGCAGCGCAAGAGGATATGCTGCATATGCTCTGTACGTGCAAAGAACTAACACAGGAACGGAAACCGCTCTTAAAGCCACTTTTTAACGGAGAGGCATCCGCACATGGAGGCAGGCCGTGCTGGCATGCTTTGCACCAGGGGACACACAGCTGAACTGCTGCCTAGTAAAATATTTGAGACAAGCAGAGAAGAGAATGCCACAAAATCAAGATTCCGACCCCCCCCGGTCGCTAACTTTGGACAGAACAACAGTATAGTGATAAAGAACTGAGTCTGGTGCTGCTAAACAAATACTTTGCACAGATTTTACTGATTTTTAGTAAATTGTTTTATACTCTTTTTTTAAGAAACATTTTATTTATAAATTAAATGTCATGAGATACTCTGTAGCAATGGTTTTAAGTAACTATGCTAAATAAAATACTTACTTACTTACTATTTGCTATCAAACTGAATCCGAGAGGTGGCGACCCTGAAGTCCTCCTATCTCAAAAAGAATCATTCCTCATCATGAAATTTGACACAGCCCTGCGTGGACTTAATGAGATGTCTGAAATTGCCAAACTGTAAGTCCCCTTTGAGAAACAAGCATTTACAATGCAATGGTCTCGGCATTATTAAAGGTAGAGCTATTGGCATTGCTCATGCCTTTTTTTATCATAAATAAATGGCATTGTCATTTACATTGCCAATAGCTTAATCGTTAAATAGATGGCATTGTCATTTACAATGCCAATAGCTTAATAGCTCGCAAATGCATGACCTATTGCATTTACACCCACGCAGAGCCACACACACACACCCAGAGCCCCCCACACACACACTCAGACCCCCCCACACACACACCCAGAGCCCCCCACACACACACCCAGAGCACCACACACACCCACCCACCCAGAGCCCCACACACACACACACACACACACCCAGAGCCCCCCCACACACACACACACACCCCCAGAGCCCCACACACACACACACACACACACCCAGAGCCCCCCCACACACACACACACACCCCCAGAGCCCCACACACACACACACACACCCAGAGCCCCACACACACACTCAGAGCCCCCCGCACACACAGCGCCACACACACAGAGCCACACACACACAGAGCCACACACAGGACAGCAAGCACAGCGAGGGGGTAGGGAAGCAAGCACAGCGAGGGGGCAGGGAAGCAAGCACAGCGAGGGGGCAGGGGAACCAGGGGTCAGGGGAGCAAGCACAGCCAGGGGGCAGGGAAGCAAGCACAGCCAGGGGGCAGGAGAGCAAGCACAGCAAGGGGGCAGGGAAGCAAGCACAGCGAGAGGGCAGGGAAGCAAGCACAGCGAGAGTGCAGGGAAGCAAGCACAGCGAGGGGAGCAAGCACAGCGAGAGGGCAGGGAAGCAAGCACAGCGAGGGGGCAGGGAAGCAAGCACGGGCAGGAGAGCAAACACAGCCAGGGGGCAGGAGAGCAAGCACAGCCAGGGGGCAGGGGGCAGGAGAGCAAGCACAGCCAGGGGGCAGGAGAGCAAGCACAGCCAGGGTGCTGTGACTGTATCTTGCATGCCCTCTGTTAGGCGGGGTGAGACTGGGACCGAAAACCTGGAGCACCCGAAAGCTAAATAGGGTCCCACACTTGCAAATAGGACAATTGAATTCGTACATTTGTTGGTGTTTTGCAGCATGTTGGAGATACTGTAAACAGTCGAGGCGTGGTAGCAGGTAACTGTAAATACTCATTCTATTGCATTGTATTTCAGGGTACATGGCCCCTTGGTGACGTGAATGCACACATTGTGAAACATCCAGTGACACCTAACTGAAAGCGACAATGTAGTGGACCAATGAGAAATGCCAGAAAATTACATTCCATGTACATGCCGATAGCTCGCTGTCTGACTTTTCTTTCCTCCCAACCTTTATTTGACTACATAGAAATAAAAACAGGATTGATCTGAATTCAAGAGTGCTTTCAATAGGGACTGGTTTTCGTTTCTAAATTTTGTCTGGTTTTAAGGTGGTTTTCTGTATACGTTAGCACACTAAATGCAAACCTACAGGCTTTGGCAATTCGTTTTTATCAATGATGTTGTTTGAAAATACCTCCCTTCCACAAACCTAATCTTACACACTTAAAGCACACCTTATAAACACTTATCCCAAAATGATGTCACTGTAAACACACAGCAGACCTATTGACTTTATCAATTAGATTCTAGTTGAATGCGTTCAAAAACACCAAATCCTCTCCCGCACACAAAATGCTGGTAAACATGCATATTTTATGTTTTCCTTTTTAATGCAAGCGGGTGTGCTCTGAGACATACATAAATCACTGCCACCTTCTCCTGTGTGCGGAGTCAGACGTTTTGATGCATAAAGACGCGGATTGCCCCGTGACCTTTAATGAATATTATAGCAACTCATTTGCATGCAGTGGTGCTCTCCCTTCATGATCAACACTGTCATTGTAAGCGCCCCGATCCCACCTCCCCTGCGCGCGCCGTGATGTTTGGGAGCTCACCAGATGCCAAGCACGACCCCCTGCAACGCCCCAGAGAGAGGTCCTGTTACCATGCTGTGGCTCCCACGGTGTCCAGGGGTTACACTGCGCCTCTCTGAGTCGAGTGGGATGCTGGGGTGGTATAAAGTGCAGGCTTTGATTATCGTCCTGTACACTTCAGAACCTGTCTAGGACAGTGGCACTGGAAGCAAGACAAGCTCTCCAATGCAAAGAAGAACTGTGGAGTCTGTGCCCCCTGTTGGGGACTAAACCAAAGTCATGATTTGGGTGAAGTGGGGGGCACACATACCTCGGCCTGATGCCTCCACAACCACCCCCTCCGCCTTACTAATGATAGATACGCCCTGGGTGAGGAAACCTGTGGGACCCACCCCGAAAACATTACTGATTTTGTTCTGCTCTTTTATTACATTACTGGTTGTAAATAGTATTTGCTGTGCCGGTGTAATATTGCATCCTTACTTGCACCGTCTCCCTGCAGCAGATGCTTTAACCCTCTGAGCTATCGTACTGGCGCCATCTTACTGCAGCTGCATGAGGCCGGCCCACTAAAAGCGACCACAGCCTAGAACATATGGCAACGAGGGGAATTATGTGGTAAATGTTATTAAAAGCGCGATCAGGAAAATAATTTCCAATTACAGCGCATCAGCCGCCCCTCCTCACCCGAAATACAGCCCAAATTATGCACATATTTTTTGTTGCGCTTTTGATACATCAGGGCCTCTGATGACAGGCTCTGATAGATATAGGATTTGAGAGTGGAGCTGGCATAATTTTCACGCTCACCTGGCCGCTGCTCCTGGCCGTCATTAGACCGCCAGCAGCGGCGCGGCAGCATAACTTATTGTGTAATGGTGGCATTAGCAAAAGAAAGTAGCCGGCCCGGCCAGAGGCTCATTCCTACCTGACTGCTGCAGTAGTGTGCGAACTTGCTGATGAGGCCCAAACAACCACGGCATTCTGCGGAGTGCAGAGTTACTGGAATGTGCGTGCTGTATTTTTTCTTGTTATGTTTTTTTTAATCACAGTTGAGTGGAAATGCGATGCAGACGGCGGCGGGTATGATTCCTCGTGGAGTCACAGTGACCCAGTTTCGGCTGATAACCTGAATCACCGAAAGGGATTTTGACGGCATATCTTCCCTAACAAGAAGGAGAAGAAAAAAAAAATACCGGACTGACAAAAGGAGACACGGACAGCGGGAGGGAGGGGGTGGGGGGGCGGGAAAGGAGACACGGATGCTGATATTCCATTCTCTGCTTCTCGGGCCGCAGGCGAGCCTTTCACTTCCATATTCTGCAATTTTCAACCCTGGGAGCTAGTGTTATTCTTTATCGCAGCAATCACGCCCCCCCCGCTGCTCCCCGGCGTGGATGGAGCAGACGGGCCTGAAAATAGGCGAAGTTCCGCCCTGTTCCTCAGATGAGCTGTTAGAACCGGAGGCCCAGAGAACGTGGACCAGGTGAAGGTGGACCCCGAGCAACGCCACTGTCGGCCGCATCAACAGGTAATTTGTCTGGGGGTCTGGGCAGCCTTGCGTGCGGGGGGGGACACTGCCTCTCACTGATCCCTCACTCTGCCCGCTCTAACTGGCGGCGGTGCCGGTGTTGTTAAGACCGGTGGAGCCCTTCTCCTCAGACCTGCTGTGCTGGTCCCGGGGCGGCTGGCTATGGCCCTGGGGTCGGGCGGTGCGGCACTGGCACTGCGGGCGTGAGGTGCTGCTACTGGCGGTGCCGTGGCAGGGAGAGGCCAGCGTGGGGGGCGGGGAGGGGGGAGGAGGGGGCGCGAGGCCAGTGTGGAGGCCCCTCTCCCCGTAGCTTTGCTCATCTCACCTCTCTCCGGGGGGCTCGGGGTAAAGTCCATGGCGGTGGCAGCTGTTGCATTGTTGGTGGGGGTCTTTCCTTTGTGAAGGAAAGAAAGCATCTCGCTTCATGCAGGAATCAACGGGCGCTGCAATCAAAAATGACTATAAAGTCACAAACAGGGGGATAGGGTAAGAAAAAATGGCGGCCGCAAGCTTCGGGAATTTTTCGAATTCGGGGGCGTGTTTTGCTGTTCTGAGTGACGGATGACGTCACTGTCTAAAGAACAGCAAAAATAACGCCCCCGAATCCGAAAAAGACGGGGCTAATTCGGAGTGATGGCTCTCTCCTCCAATGGCTGGCCTCTGTTTAGGAAGCCAGCCAATGGAGGAGAGACTGGTCAGGGGGGCTGGTTCTACAGCCCTACTAAGAAGCATTAATTCTCCTCCCGGAGACTGCGCAAGCGCAGCCTTCTCGGTCCTCGACCTAAAAATGACATGGACACCAGTCTCCACTACGGCTACCAGAATGCAACAGCTTTCACAATCCAAAAATCCACTTTGAGTTTTGCAAACAGCCCCTTTTGAACTCTGTAATCCAAGCAGGAAGTAACAGACTAATCTGATCAGACACCTGTGAACACTGTCGTGTTTGATTTATTCCAGCAGAAGGCAAGTGTTTTTTAAAGGTAAATAAAATGTTCCATTTGTTTAACAAAGCGGAAAGAACTTTAGAGACAGACAGTGGGGATTGCTAAAATAACTAAGGCTTAACCAAAATAGCAAGTGCCTCTTCTATACAGCCAGCTCCCAAACTGGCAGTGTTGCAACTAAAGGCCATCTGTCTTTCTTCTTAGACTAAAGAAGAAATGAGGAAAAAGAAGTGAATAAAGCACAGAGACTTGCTCTTTCAGATACACTGCGGTACCTCTGTTTGAATTAAGGTATGGTTTTTATCCTCACCTCTTGACTGTTTTGTAGCATGCTGTCCTGCAAGTATTAAAATACATATAGATTTTGTTGCCACCCGCAGCTACATCACCAAAAAGAAGCATTCGCCCTTGAAATACATAATTTGATAACTCGGCAAAGTAGCAGGTACCTAATTACTGAAATTAACATTAGAGAGAACTGATGTTGTAGAACAGGGTCTCTGAAAACACATATTTATTATTAATTTTTTAGTTTTCAAGACCAAGGCCTAGTTCTGAGGAGAACGCCCCCAGCAAGATGTGGTTCGAAACGCGTTGACTCCAGCTAATGGGTTAAGATGTGCCACGAGGGAATATTATACATGTTTCTTTCCCCGGATAGACAACACCCTTCAACATTGTAATCCCATAGCGTTGGACACAGGCAGGATAGCAGGCAGAAGCCTTTGTTAATGAACGTTTCATTGTCTGCCTAGTGCATCTTGAAGAAAGGACTGGTGGCTTGTATTGCATTATATATTACAGTTGGAATTTTTTGCATGTTTATCATGAAGTCTTATTGTTTTTTACTGTGTTATATAGCAATTGGTTTATGTATGATTTCTGTGTAAGTGAACACTATACGAAACTGTCTATTGAAACAAAGTGTTGCCCGACATATGACATGAAAATAATGGCATAATCTTGTTTTAAAAAAATCTGAAGAAAAATGAAATAAATCCCACAGACCATTTGGAATGGCAGTCTAAAGTCGCATTTACTCATTTACCTGTCATGAATGTTCTAACTGGACATCTTGCATGTTATATACTTTTATAAAGTGGATATTTCTCTGCACTTACTGCTGTGTGCCTGTCAGCCTGTCTCCAATGTGAAACACCCATTACATCGATGTAAATACACCGCGACTTTCACATCGCATGATCATTGACATCGCAGCCTTTTAGTACGCATGCTACAACGGCGCAATGCCATTAACATCGCATGCAATTACAACGCAACAGAAAACGGGCTTTTCCTTGTCACGTACATGCCCAAAAAATGCAGACTGTCACGTACCTTGTTGGGCGACACAACTTTACAAAAATGCAGAACAGAAACGGGCTGAGATGAGGAGTTATGAATGAGGAAAGGCAGAGCCTCAGTAGGCCGCTCCTTTGCTGACGTGGGTCTTGATCAATGGAACAATCTGCCAACCGAACTGTGTTTATGCAAATCTTATATTTTGTTCCAGACACTACTTAAGACCTGGTTATTCTGAGATCTTGTTTGGCTTTGTGGTCATTGCTCTGCTAGTGCTGGGAAACCCCTGTGGGGGTAGCCATGCGCTATATAATTCAATTTGATTGATAGTTAAGGTAAACTCCACCACCATCCCGCATTCCCAGACCATCTCTGTAATAGGCTCACGCAACCTGTCTCTGTGGCCTATGGGAGCCTGCCTCAGGACAAAAAGACCTCTGTACCGGACCCACATCTGCAACTGTCAGGACCTCCTCATACAGGGTCCGGTAATAATCAAGGACACTCCATTCATGTCGTATTGTGAATGCATGATGCGCCCCTGATCGTCTTTAATCCGCAAAATGAGTCACTCTCTTGTTTCCGAGTTTACTAGCAGGGCCAGGAGTTGCCCCGATTTATTCCCTTCTGCATGTTGTCATACCAGATATTCCCTATAGTAGAAACTCTTAAGCCGTTCCACGTTAGTGCGTAGCTCTCCCTTACATTCATATAGTTTGCAATGCGGTCTGGATTATTGACCACCTTTCTTTCCAACTGTCTCAGGGTGTTTTGTTGGGCTGACAGTTCTCTCTCTAGTGTTTGGTGAACCCCCACTACCTCACTGATGCAGTGTCCCCACTCCACCACCTTGAATGCCTCCCATTTCACCCCCACAGAGGACGCCAAACCCTGGTTCTACTCAAAGTAGGTGATGACAACTTGCCTCCGCGCCTCCCAAAAAGCGTTGTCCAGTAGCAGTGTGCTCTGGAGCCACCATGTAGGTGTCAGAGGATAGAGTCTACCCCAGTGAATGTGGACCATCAAGGGATGGTGGTCTGAGAGCGTTTGGCCTAAGTGTTCTGCATGGGGAATACCAGGAGGCAGCAGTTTCGATGCCAAAAATGTATCTAAGCGAACATGTAGGTCATGTGGTGCAGGGGAGAAAGAGTACTCACGGAAGTGAGTATGGCACATCCGCCAAGCGTCTACTAGGTTCCAATCTAGGAGCCATTTTGCAAATATCCGTGCAATTTTAGCCACTGGGTCAGACGGCAAAGGTGGGTGCGAGAGGCTGAACGCTGTATCCAGCACATAATTAGTGCCCTCCCCGGCCCCCTGTAACCATGATGTTGATATTATGAGGGCTAGCTTTATTGTTGGTTGTTCAAAGAAAGCTGGCTGGTAGACATTAGAGCTATAAATAACCAAGCATTAGGTCCTGCCCATCTAGCCTACCCAAGACCAGGGCATATCTGCTCTCTGGATCTGTGTTGACTTCTATAACCTGGAAGGGTATGCGCGGCCTCACCCGAATAAGGACACCCATAGTTTACGAAGAGTAACTCATGGCATACAGCTGACCTCCAATGTCTCGACCGCTTTGCTGCCTCATGAGCTGTCCAGTAGGTTTCCTGGATAAATACTATTTGGGGACCTCTCCTCTTTAAATATGTACGAACATTGTACCTTTTGACTGCCAACACCAATCCCTTAGCATTCCACAGTAGTAACGCATATTTAGAGAAAGTCATTGTAGCATTGTGTAGCGGTGTCCCCGACATTGAGTCCTTGGGTGGCTCATCTGTTATCTTCCTGCGAGGTGTGGGTGCACCCTGCATGCCGTGTTCTCCCGGTCGGCCAGTGTGGTGAACTCAAAAGCAACAACTGGTAAACAATCCTAGCAACTTCCAATCCCCAGGACCAGCGGCAATGGACGCCCTTCCATATCAAGGTCTTAACGAAGGTGAAAGATGTGTAACTCCTCTCCACTGGGAGAAGAGAGAGGGGAGTAATGAGCATTATCCGCTCCCCCTCCACCCCCCACGGCCACCGATGTACATATTGCACACATTTCAGTGCCCTACCAGCCACCAGGACCATACAGATTGTAGGTGCCCACTATATCCCACAGTACAGCTCTACCCCCACAGTCACCTGTAGTAGGAAGGTAGTTCACTTTTCACTGTTGCCTGCCAGTCCCACTGTTAGTGTTACAGGTCATCAGCAAGACGGGGCGTGAGAACGGGCAGTGCAATGTTCTCCAGTGGCTCTTGTCCATTCTCTGAGTTGTTTCCAGAAACCTCAGGAGTTATAGAATCTCCTCCGCTGCTTCTGGGATCCATCGCCAACACTGCTGCAAGAGCTGCATCCTGTTCTTCCTCCCTCTAGTCCCTCATGGGGAATTTTCTGTTGGTGTTGCGAGACTCTCCATCTTTTGGGTGCAGATTTGTTTTTGAGGGGGGGGGTTGTGCCCCCTCCATTGCTGTCTTATCGTATTTACACACCACCATATTCAAATAACTGCCCAGTTACAACTCACCAGTGGCTACAATAGTGATAATGTACAATGATGTGTAGAAACTCTTTGGCACCATTGTATGGGACATACTGTGAAACAAGATCAAGGGGCCTCATCTAATGAGTCTATCAAGTCCATCTATCTTCTGTCCTTTTCCTGTGAAGTCTTGTACTAAGGTATGCAAATGAAGGATCAAAGGAATACCAACATAGCAACCTTATTTGAGGAGGATGGTCGGTATTGCAGCAGTAAGTCAGTAGGGTAGAGCTGTTTAATCGACCTTTAAAATGTGAATTACCTGGGAAAACATAAGTAATTGTTTTCTACCATCTTTTATAGCTAAACATTTAGATGGACTGTTTAATCATTGTACATAGGAGAATGTTTTTTTGATCAAATCAGTGGATTGAGAGGTACTGCTGTAATTCTTGTGGTTATGGAAATGCCTATCTGTCATGTTTTCTGCTCCCTACCTCATAAAAGTTTGGCTACCAACCTAAAATAAGCCTTCTTTTAATGTATTTTTCATTTGACAAAGCAGAGTCCATCAAACCCAAAGAAGCACAATAAATAAACAATAGAGTAATGGGTACGTATGCAAAAGTCCTCTAAGTGCCAAACCAACTGTTTGGGGAGAGGAGTTTGCCTAACGCCATCGGTAGTAGACCTCAAATCTGGGGAGCCGGGTTCTAGTCTCGGCAAGGACGCGCAACATCCTGTAATTCTGGGCAAATCACCTTATCTCCCATACCTAACAAAAAATGAATGTATCCTCATGTAGCGCAACTGGTGCTCATGTAAAGCTCTCTGATACCCTATACCTTCGGGTCAAGTTCGCGCTATATAAAACTCTGTAAAATAAATAAATAAAACTGTCAATCAATCAGTACATTTGTAGAGCGCACTACTTACCCGTGAGGGTCTTGAGGCTTGGGGGGGCGGGGGCGCTGCTACTGTTCGAACAGCCAGGTCTTGAGGAGTTTCCTGAAGGCCAACTGGTCCTGGGTCTGTCATAGGCAGATGGAGAGGGTGTTCCAGGTTTTTGCGGCGAGGAGAGAGAACGATCTGCCGCCGTGGGGACGGTCACGAGGGCGAGGTCGGCGGAGCGTAGTTGGCGGTTCATGGTGTAGAAGGTGAGTCGTTCGTTGAGGTACGCTGGTCCAGTGTTGTGGAGCGCTTTGTGAGCGTGGGTGAGGAGCTTGAAGGTGATCCTCTTGTTGACTGGGAGCCTTTGCAGGTCTTTGAGGTGGGCAGTGATGTGGCTGTGGCGGGGAGTGTCGAAAATGAGGCGTGCCGAGGCGTTCTGTATGCGTTGTAGTCGTTTCTGGAGTTTGGCTGATGTTCCTGCATAGAGAGCGTTGCCGTAGTCCAGTCTGCTGCTGATGAGGGCCTGGGTGACTCTCCTTCTGGTACTGGTGGGGATCCATCTGTAGATCTTGTGGAGCAAGCGGAGGGTGTTGAAGCAGGACGAGGAGATGTCGTTCACTTGCTGGGTCATTGACAAGGCGTAGTCCAGGATGACTCCCAGGTTGCGTGCGTGGTTGGTGGGTGTTGGTGCAGCACCCAGTGCGGCCGGCCACCATGAGTCGTCCCAGGCAGAGGGGGTTGGATCCGATGATGAGGACCTCCATCTTGTCCGAGTTCAGTTTCAGGCGGCTGATCATCATCCATTTAGCGATGGCCTGCATTTTGTCGTTGTTGGACAGGCCTCGTGGCATGCCCGACCCCTCCCCGCATGGCGGGTCCCGGACTACTGCTACCCCTGTTCCCCGGACAAGAACCACACCTGCAGCCCTCCGGGTCACCCCCCAGCTCTTTCCCGACGGAACCCAGACTCGTAACCACAACCTTCTCGACTGGCCCGGGCCCTGTGCCGAACCACCGTCCCCGGCCCAGCCGCCATTTTGGACCCTCCACGGCCAGGCCTCGTGGCCTCCGGTCGACCTCCGCCTCAGGCCCAGCCAGGCCCGACATCGAGGCACCACCATCCACCCAGGGGGTAAAGAGACCACTTGGCGAGTCAATGGAAGGAGTGTTGATGGCTCCCCATCGCCTGGTTTCGATCGCCCCCAGCCTCCCTGGGCACTGGCTCCACCCCCCTGCGGGGTGTCTGGACTCCCTCATCCCGACCCCCCGACCTCCAAGTGCGAGGGTCCGGACATCAAAGGGCGCCAGACCTATAACTGGGGTAGCTCCAGAGCAGGAAGGCAGTTGTATCCTGGAGTCGAGAGACACCTAGACGAACTCATCCTTGGAGGCCTGCTGGCACTGCCGCGGCTCCTCTTCGTGAACCATCTTTGAAGGCCTGCTGACGCTGCCGTGGCTCATCCTCGTGAACTATCTTTGAAGGCCTGCTGGCGCTGCCGCGGCTCATCTTCGTGAACCATCTTTGAAGGCCTGCTGGCGGTGCCGCGGCTCATCTTCATGAACCATCCTTGAAGGCTTGCTGGCGCTGCCGCGGCTCCTCTCGTAAACCATCCTTGAAGGCCTGCTGGCGCTGCCGCGGCTCATCTTCGTAAACCATCCATGAAGGCCTGCTGGCGCTGCCGCGGCCCCTACTTGCGAACCCTCCAGCTCGAGGATTGAGAGCTATATACCAGCTACCCCTGTACCGGACCGGTACCAAGACTGTCCCGCTACCCCCTTCCCCCCAGAGACTAGAATTGAAGGGATCACCGTATCCTGGTCCTGCTGTATCGTCAAGTTTAACCTGCTTAAGAATACCGATAAAAGTGTACAGAACCTATCTTTGTGTGGCGTCCATCTGTGGGGGGGTAGTTGCTCGTCCGTACGATCTAAGGGGAGGGCCCTCGCCAGGAGGCCTCTCCCCCTTGCTCGGCCGACCCTCCGGGTCCCCGTCTAACAGTTGTGGAGATAGGATTTGCCGGTAGATCAGCTGGGTGTCGTCGACGTATGAGACGATGTTGAAGTTGTGCGATCTGGCGATGTTGGCGAGCGGTTCCATGTAGATGTTGAAGAGTGTCGGGCTGAGGGACCATCCTTGGGGTACGCCGCAGAGGATCTTTGTTTCTTTAGAACGTAATGGGGGAGGCGGACACTCTGGGTTCTGCCTGTGAGGAAGGAGGTGGTCCAGTCCAGTGCTTTGTTGCGGATCCCTGCATTGTGGAGGCGTGTGCGGAGAGTGTGGTGGCAGACTGTGTGGAAGGCAGCCGAGAGGTCCAGGAGGATGAGGGCCACGGTTTCTCTGTTGTCCATTATTGCTCTGATGTCGTCGGTTGCGGCGATGAGGGCTTTTTCGGTGCTGTGATTCCTGCAGAATCCAGATTGGGACAGGTCCAGAATGTTGTTCTCTTCGAGGCAGGAGGTCAGTTGCCTGTTGACGATCTTCTCAATGACTTTCGCTGAGAATGGGAGGAGGGAGATGGGCTGGAAGTTTTTGAGGTCCTTGGGGTCAGCTTTGGGTTTCTTGAGTAGGGCGTTGATGTTGGCGTGCTTCCAGCTCTTCGGGAAGGTGGCGGTCTTGAAGGAGCTGTTGATCTTGCGGAGATGGGGTGCGATGGTGGAGCTTACTTTGTTGAAGATGTGGTGCGGGCAGGGGTCGATTGGTGAACTGGGGTGGATGGTGTTCATGATTTTGATGGTATTTTCGTCGTCATTGACGTTGGTCCAGGAAAGCAGGGGGTCGATGTCGATGTGGCTGGGGGGTGTTGAGCCTGAGGTGTCTGTCGGGGGGACCTGGTTGATGAAGCTGTCATGGTTGTCTGTTGTCTGTGATCTTGCGGTGGAAGAAGGTGGCTAGGGAGTCACAGAGGTCTTGTGATGGCAGGATGTCATTTGAGCTGGGGTTGGAGAGTTCCCTCACGATGGTGAAGAACTCTTTTCTGTTGTGTGCGTTGTTGTCAATGCGTTCTTTGAAGGAGGTCCTTTTGGTCGTTCGGATGAGGTGGTGGTGTCTGCGGATGCCGCTCTTGTAGGCTGTGTTGCTGTCCGGTGACTGTTCGTGGTGCCATTTCTTCTTGAGCCTATGGCAGGCCTGTTTGAATGCCTGGAGGTCGGATGTGAACCAGATGGCTTTTCTGTTGGTGTATCTGTTCGAGGGTTTCTTGATCTGGGCAAGAATGCTGGTGCAGTCGTCAATCCATTACCTGAGGTTTATGGCGACGCAGTCAGTGTCTGTAGTGTCCGTTGGTGGGTTTTGGGCGAGGGTCGAGACTAGCTGGTCTACGGTGACTTTGCTCCAGCTCCTGTGGGGGGCCCGTTGTGTGCAGTGGTGCGTGGTAGACTTCTCCAAAGTGAAGTGGACACAGCTGTGGTCGGTCCAGTGGAGTTCGGTGGTGTGGCAGAAGGTGATTTGGCTGCTAGCTGAGAAGATGGGGTTGAGCGTGTGTCCGGCGGAGTGGGTAGGAGTCGTGACGAGCTGTTTGAGTCCGAGGTTGGCAAGGTTGTCGAGCAGGGTGGTGGAGTTGCTGTCATTGGTTTTCTCGAGGTGAAAGTTCAGGTCTCAGAGGAAGACTTAGTATGTGGACGCAAGAGCGTGCGGGCTGACAAAGTTGGCGATGGCGCCGCTGTACTGCGGTCAGGGGCCGGGTGGTCTGTAGATGAGGTTTTCTCTGAGTGCGGTGTTTGGGTCGGTGTGGATCTGGAAGTGCAGGTGTTCAGCGATGATAAGCGTGTCAAATGGAAAAATATGCCCCTTGCCCATTATGTGTCCCAGGTTATTAATATTACATTGTCTCAAACAAGATATGTAGCCTTACTGTAACACAACTGGGAAATTAGGATTATAACCAGTCCGGGTATACTGGTGGTATTTAGTGATACCTGAAATATTGCTGATTTGACTCCATATTAAATGGTATATATGAAAAGTTCTGCATCCTGTGCTTTTAAAGTAATCTGTGTCAGGCAGACCATTTAGATATTGTGGAACACCATATTGCCTTTATAATCCCCAAAGGTGCTCCTACTGGTCACTCCAGACCTCTCATTACAGCATACAAACGTGAAGTAAAGGCAGCCAGATAATAGGATCTTAGTGATGGCAAAGCCAGGCCACCCTCCATTCGTGTTAACTGTAGAATTTGAATAGAGAATCTGGGCTGCTGTTATCCCAGTTACATGTTTGCCAGATCCTCTCAACCTTAGTAAAGATGCCAATTGTCAGGTATAGGGTTATGTGTCTAAAAAGATATTAGTACCGGGAGACGATTTCCATTTTCAAAACATTACACCTCCCTATAAGACTAAGATGAAGTCTGTCCCATTTTCCACATGTTTTAGGTGACTTGGCGTAGAGTATATTATAATTAAGATCAATAATTTCCTCCATATCAAATGTTACCTGTGCCCCTAAATACACTGACCTTCGAACCATATGGAAGCCTGTTTGCATGTGGACATCATTCGTCAGTATTACAGTTTTATCCATGTTTAGTTATACCTGAACATTTCTACAAACCTCCTCTATTTCCAGCAAGTTGGCGGGTGAGGATGTGAGTATGGCAATGTCATTGGCATATGGCAATATTTTAAACTCATATTTGTGCAACGTGATGGAGCAGGGGAAATACAAAAAAAATGTGTACCCCTTCGAAGTGAACAACCTCATAACTTTAATGATACTAACTGTGTGACGCATGCAAACTAATCAACAAAATGCACTTAGATACTATAAACGTGGGAAACTAACTGCTATTTTGCAAGAAATTTAATTTAATAATAACATTTGAAGTGAAGTAACATAGAGTGTGATTAAGAGTAAAATTGCATGTATTTGTGTTTGTCATAGATTTATATTGTGGCATAGAATGTGGATGGTAAGTAAAATCGCTTTAAATTGTCGCATTTGCTAGGTAACAACTAAAATGGGAAATTAGAATGGTGGGTGGTAAACAGAAGGGCTTAAGTTCTATATCTAATTTTTCTTATGTTTACTTTCATGCTAGTTCCCATGAGGGTCTGGTCGGTCCCCTCTGAAAGTGGCTGATAGTAAATGCGACTGTGCGTGGAAAAATAATCAAAGATGGCCCTCACGCATGGGCAGAGGGATTGATCAGTCACAAGTACATTGTCTATGTCCTGAGTGAGAGATGTCAAGGCCAGCTTGGACTGTTACAGGAGTTATGCCAAAAGAGACTATTTAAAAAAAAAAAAGCCTGGGAACGGATGAGCAAGGAAACATGGATGCAGCGATAATGTTACAAATGTTGACTAAACATTAATGTGAACAATTTATGAAATCATGGTAACCTCTGGGATGAGTCAGGACTTTACGAACTGGTTTGAGCTAGAACGACAATAAGGTGACCCTTGCAACCCCTCCAATAGACCAATCAGGAGTGAATGTAGCCCCTAAAATGTTTCAAATGTGGGTGTAGAAAGTTAGTGAAAGGGTATAAGAGAGCCTGTGCTTATGATGTAAAAAGCTGCTATTTTCTACACCTTTGCTTAGCACGACATGCTGTCAGCTGAGACGGTTCTCTTATGATGCAAGAGACTTTGACATTTTCTGAACTTTAAATGCTGATGGGGATAAGGAACAAGACCGTTGCAGGAAATCTATCTCGCGGAGGGATACGTCCGAGGAGGTTAGAGGGACAGACAGACAGCTTAGGAACCTATCCTGTGATCTGAGGTTCATGTTCTGGTGAACCATTTCTATCATCGCCCTATGGCCAAGGGTTAATGAGTATTTTCCCGTTTCCTAATTTCTTATGCTTAAGTGTATTAAATTCATGCTTAGAATGTATTTGTTTAATAAAATGTACGCAGTTTAAAAATTCTCTTTAAAATTAATTTAGATAAAATCTTATGAAATATAAATTCGAGTGTGTGGTTATTAGAATAAAAGTCATGACAATTAGATGTTGAAAGCTTTCAATTTGTGATTGAGCTGGACTTAATCACCATCAACTGATTCCTACTAGTAGGTCCATTGACCAAATATCCGAGTACCTTGATAATTTGGAACTGAAAACTATTAAAATAAATTGTACATAATGTATATGATTAATGTATAGGATAACTAGGTACCCTGCATTTCTTGCTGCTCGTCTACTTGTCACTGATTCAGGAATTACGTGAATGAGTGTTTTAATTGCGGTGTTATGGGCCCCACTGATGAATAAATGGAGAGAGGGTTTTTCCTGTATTAGTGACATAGAGAAAGGGTTTATGTTAGACCAGCTGCATCAAACGCAATAGCTTTAAGATGTTTAGCATGATTCAGGGCCAGTACAAAAGGATCAAGATCTAAAGCGAAAAGAAGGGGTGAGAGAGAACAGTCCTGCTTGGTGCCCCTTGTATGCAAATAGTATCACTTAATCCTCCATCACCTACAATCTGTGCCATCAATGACCTATATAAGAACTTTACCTGGCACTTAAATTAGAGCCATACTCCATCTGCGACACGACCACCCATAAATAGTTCCAGAAGACCTGATCAAACACATTTTTGACATCTAACAATGTAAGCCCCTCCTTTCTCCCATATGCCCCTGCAACTTCCAGTATTGTTATAACTGTATTAACTGTATTATAGGTTGTATTCCTACCTGGGATGAAATTGTGCAGCATCGGGTCTACCAATGATGAGATAAACTTTGCCAGACTCTAGGCTAGTAATCATGGGTATATTGTTGAATCTGAATTGATAAGTGAAATTGGACAATATGATCCACATTTATTCTTGTCCTGGGGAATACTGCAATGATTGTTTCTCCCCGTGAAACTGGTACCTTTGCCCCATCAATAAAAGAGTTAAACAATTTGATAATAAACAGAATCAGAATTTGGGAAAAAGTTCTATAGAACTCAAGGGGCAACTGATCTAGGTTTTTATGCCTGCCAACTGAGATAATATATTTACAAATTCGTCCACTGTTATTGGAGCTTCGAGAGTTTCCCATTGTGAAGAGGTAAGTACCAGTGGCAAACATTTCAACTGGTAGGACGCCAATGTCTGAATACAGATTTGCATAATAACCCCAAAATACATACCTGATTTCTCCAGGGGCTGTTGCTAAGTCCCCACCCCAAGTTTCAAGTTTTACATTCCGATTTTTATTTTTGCCTGCCGTTATCCAAAGTGCCAGTGTCCACCCCATCTCTTCAATATACTCAAGTGTATCCAGTTGATATGCCCCAAATGTTTTTATTGACCTGATCCCAAATCGTCTGCTGGATAAAAGTCTGTACAGCGGTCATCCGCTCATAAACTGCAATAACTGTCTCCGTTGTCGATATCCTGCGCGATTCCGTAACTCTTTCCCATAAAAATAAAATCAAATGCCTGAAGATGTGATTCTCCAAATATTCGTCATCCCTTCTTTCACCTCTGACATATCTCATTGTTTCTCCCCGGACATAAGCTTTCAGTGTTTGCCAAAAGATTAAAAGAGATGTTGAACCCATATTTATGCCTCTAAACTCCCTCAATGTACCCGCCATACTATTAATGAACCATTTATCTAGCAGGAGTTTCCTGCCAAAAGTCCCCAGGGGAGGGTTCCAAGGAGCAGATGGAGCCTCTACCCTTATAAATCAGGATACTGTATTATGATTAGGGCTCCCGGTTTTCTGTTTAAACGGATTTTTACATATAAATACAGACGGAAAACCATTTTTCCTTTGTCTGTATTTATATGTTAAAAATAGCAAAATACTGCTGTGCTCGAATCCAGAGTTATCTTGCCAGGCCCCTTTCCTAATGCTCGAAAACCCTTCCTGGGCGCTCATGCAGCCGCAATCAACCGAGTACTTTACAGGTCTTTTGAAGACCATTTACTTATTAAACAGGCTTTATTGTTCTTTCACCCCATGCCATAGCCTCCCCCCAACGCCCCTGACTCATCCTGTCCCAGGCCCCATACAGTGCACGTTTTGAACACTTCAATTCACAGTACTGCAGCAGGAGAAAAATGAATATTTTCCCCCGTGACAATCTGCATGCCCATGATGTCCTCCTTGCAGAAAATGCATTAACCGAATGTTTAATTGAAACATTATTTTTAACAAACCCTTCACCATAAAATGAGCCGTTACATTTTTTCCTATACGATCACATAAGATTTCATGAACAGCTTCCATGTCGTTCTCAACATTTCCTATGGATTAAAAATGTAATTTTACAATACAGCACTAATTGTTAATTCAGGGATTATTCTAAGAGATACGTCATTCTGTTTTTGATTTAGAAAATGCATGTCCCCGTATATCACCGTCTCTGGCAAAGGCCGCGGTAGCAGAGCAGGTTCATGATGTCTAGTTTCACGAAGAGGAAGCCAATATAGGTCAATTTGTGAATAGCTCCTAAATCTGTGAGTCGAGCGGAGAGAGATAGTGGTATTTTTAGAAGCCCCATGGATAATTAAAACTCCTTTGTAAGGTCAGGCGTTCTTCTCTCCCTAATCTACAAGCAATTTTAGCCGAGTTTATGCCAATGGTTTTTAGCAGGCGCTTGGCAGCTGTTCCAAGACCATCTGCAAGGGCCAAGTTGATTTTATTTTTATTATGTCCTCCTGCTTTTCCTTTTAGGCTTTAATGTGTGCATATGTCAATCCCCCACATTTGTGTGTTTTCCTGCTGTTCTAATTGTTTTTCTACTCACTAGTGAGGTCATGCTTCCGCTCGGAAAATATGTGTGCAACCTTAGTCAGAGATTCGAGTCCAGACTCGCCGCCTTGACTTTCATCCTCCCAAAGTTGATAAAAATAGTTGCATTGCCTAGTGTAATAGTAACACCAGTTATTTCAAGACTTCGAGGCATAATTGATGAAGTCCTATATAGATAACCCTAGGTTTGGCATGCAGCATTGCTTGTAACATAAAAATGCACTATGATCTGACATGCTTTGGCACCTGTGTTAGTAACTTAAACCTGTACACAGGCTTGTTATGTTAACTGACATGCACGTGTGTATAACATACGTTTGTACATAAGCTTGGTGTGTTAAGTGAAATACAGCTGTTGGTAATGTAAGTCTGTCTGCAGTATTATGTCAAGGACATAGGAACATGCAGGGGAATCAGTAATGTTGGTCTGTAAACAGGCCTGTCATGTTACATGAACATTTTTGTTTTTATCTGGGGCGGACTAAACACAACCTATTTTTATTTTATTTTTTTAACGCAAACTTTTCTAACTGGCTTTATATGTAAATACAGAAGCGCTGGCACATGTTTGCTCCTGATAAGTGTTTGTACTCTATCCTAAAGTGTTTTTATAGCAGAACTGAGAAGCACAGGTATTCTCCTTTTCAAATTACTCCGTACCGGACCATTTAAAGCACTGCTAAAGCCACAACAAATCGCTAGTTTAAGTGAGCGCATTGTCAATTTAAATAAATGTGGAAAAATACTAGCTGTAGCTTCGTCTTTTGCTTGTGGCAAAAATAAATATGGCTAAATTCTGAAAAAATGCCCAAAAAATAAATATGGATAAATACAGACGGAAATGGCAAAAAAATAAATAAGTTGGATAGAAAAAACTCGAAATAATGGTATTATCTACCAGGAGCATTTCCAGCCGTGAAACTGATGTGTGCCAAGCAGAATAGTATGTAATTCCATGTTCCGTTTGCCGGCAATGTCCCCATGCATTCACTAATCCATAGGACTTCATTATCTGAACGCTGGCTTCTCTTATTTTATAGCTTCTGCTACTGTCCTGCGATTCTATGGGAAGAGCATCAAACCAGGTTTCAAAAATATATTGAAATCCACACAGATTATAAACAGTTTAGGCCATCAATGAAGTTCAGTGAACAGGAAATGAAATATACTGGGATTGTCTATATTAGGACCATAGATATTACCTATATTAAGATGTGTACAATTTCTACTAACTCTAGCGATCAGCCATCATGCCCCAAAATCGATCATGGAATTCTTAACTTGACATATCGGAGATCTGAAGAGCGACACACTTCGCTGTGGTCTATTGTTAGACCTGGCATCATTGGCGTGAGTCTCCCTTCCATTTTGACGGATTGCCTCCTCTGTTTTGATATGTTTTTGCTGGTTATATGCTTTGGGCACTGTGCCACTGCTATTCAGTGCCACAATGAAAGCGCTCTCTGTTGTTAAATTGATGTAGGAATTGGTGATTCCATGATTGGGTTATTTGATTTACCTGCCAGCCCCTAGTACAGTGCACCATGTGTGCCCATGGCTTGTAAATCAAATGCTGCTGGTGGGCTTGCAGCACTAGTTGTGCCACCCACAGAAGCAGCTTGTGAAGTGTGTCTCAGGCCTGCCATTGCAAAGCCTAAGTGCAGTCTAGCACTGCCCTGTCGACATGGCCAAGTGCACTCACTTGCCAGTCCCTAAACCTTCCATTTGCTTCATATTAGACACCCCCATGGTAGGCCCAAGGGCAGGGTGCATTGTAAGTTTAAGGTAGGACATGCTCTGATGTGTGTAGCATGTCCTAATAGTGAATTACAGCCATTTTCGTTTTTCACTATTGAAGGCTACCTGTTCTCCATAGACTAGAATGCTGGCTCTTCCTCTTGTGGTGTCTGATGTCTCTGCCCTGCACTTTGAAAGGAGAGAAGGAATCATGTCAACAAAGTGCTCCAGAGCTGTACCTTCCCTCCCCTGTGTTGGCTCCAACTCCTGTGGGGCGGCTGATGTCTGTGCCCTGCACAGTGAAAGGAAGAAGAGAGTCATGTAAACAAAGTGCTCAGGAACTGGTTTGGGCTAGGCAGAGGTTTCTCTGCCTTCAGAGATCAAAGGATTTTGGGGAATAAATACTGGGACCCGGATTCTAAGGAATTAGATCACTTCTGGAACAAGAAACCTTTTGCCAAGGAGAAGAACCAAGGAAGCTGCAGGAGTTTGACTGCCCCTCTGCCAGTGTGCTGTTGCTGGGTTGGTCTGCAGTGGTTGCTTCATTGCCAAGGAAAGGAGAGCTTGCCTCTTGCTGAAGTGTCCGGACAAAATATTTCACCTTTAGCTCCCCTCTGAATTTCCTTGGTGGGAATTCTCAACTCCAGACATTTGTGTATCGCTGGCAGCTGGAAGCGCGAAGCATCGAGAGGAAGCGTGCCGCCGCCGCAGCTTAAATCTTCGCATCGCCGGAGAAGCAAGCCTTCGCGCCATCTCCCTTGAAGCGTGTGTTCATCGAAGCTGCCTGCTGTCGCACCACCGGAAAAGCATGACGCCATCGTGAGAGTCGCCATTGCATCACCGGAGAAGCGTGTCGCAGGGCCTGTTGCGGCTCCAAAGTACAGAGTCGTCGCAAGGCTGCCAGGGCGTCTACGCATCCTCATCGCAGCGTCATCGCATCATCTCATCAAGGGCGACATCTTCTCGCATCGCAACCGGATCATCACATCGCATCAAGGCGCCATCTTGCGCACCGCAATGGGCCAGCAGGCCAAGGATCTACGCATCACCTCCGCACCGGTAAGGATCACAACGCATCCCCTACTCTGCGCAAGCATTGAGGCACGACGCATCATCTACCCCCGGATCGCAGAACCGACGCATCTTCCCTTTTGTGAGCCTTTTGTTTACTTTGCCTTACGCATCCAGGTACTTTGAGAACCTTGTCGCATTTATCATCAACTTGAACTAAGCAACTTCAATCATCTTTTAAGCAATTTTAAGTCTAGTATTGTGGATTTTTGACGTTTGCGGTCTTGTTTAGTCTATATAAAGAATACCTGTTTTTATAAAACCTGTGCTATGTCCATCTGTAGATTTTTTCACTGTATTACTGTGTATATTCACAAATGCTTAACACACAGCCTCTGAGATAAGCCTGTCTGCTCGTGCCAAGCTACTAAGGGGGTGAGCAGGGGTTATTACGGAGTGTAATCCCCTTATCCTGACTTAAAAGTAAGGGTCCCTATTTGGACAAAGGTGAATACCATTGCCAACTAGAGACCCCAGAGCTAACATCGGTGGTCAGCGGTGAGGATTTGGACTTTGCCTTTGATTTTCATATACAGTGATTGGTGTACACTACTAGTGAGTGCAGACCAAACGCGACCACCTACATTTTATTTAGAATCTTTTTCCTTGGACTGTTAGTTTTTCCTGAAAACTCCCAATTTTTACTACCATGAGTAAACCAGCATCTGTGGCATCTATGGATGTTGAATTTGAGGAAGAGAAGTTGGATACCTACAGTTTGAAACAGCTCAAATATCTGTGCAGGAAATGGATAGTTGCAACACCAGGCATTTCTTAAAAGGATGACTACCAATCAATGCCCCTGAACTTGTGGTGGAGCCAGTTGGGGATGCAGATGGGCCCATTGAGAGGCCAGTGTTTTCAGCTAGGGGAGGGGGACTCTCTCTCCACCTGGCATCAGTATCTCTTCCAAAGACCTGTCCCCCAGAGAGTTGGAAGACAGGGAGAGAAATAGGGCACTGAAGCTGGACTTGGCTAAGCTTAAGATAGAGAGTCAGAGGAAAACAGAGAATAACAGGTTGTCTTTGGAAAGAGAGAGAATGAGAATGGAACATGGGAGGATGTTGAGGAAGTTAGAAATCAAGGTCAAGGGCTTAGAAATCAATCCCCACCATCTGTGCCTTCAGAAGGCAGGGTACATATTCCCAAGGATGTCATCAAAGATTTCCACAAAAGTGAAGATATTGGGCAGTGGTTTGCAGCCTATGAGATAGCAATGTTGGCCCACCGCGTCCCTGAGAAAGATTGGGGAGCAGGGTTGTGGGGCCGCTTTTTAACTGAAGGTAGGGCTGCTTTGTTTGACCTGTCCAGTGATAATAGGATGTCTTATGCCCACATGATAAAAGGACTGATGACAAGGTATGGGTTAACTCCAGAGCTCTATAGACTGAGGTTCAGGAATTGTAAGAAGTTAGAGGGAACCACTTGGGTAGAATATGTGTCTTTCTTTTGCAGAGCTATGGATGGTTGGGTGAGGGATAGCAATGTGGATAATTTTCAAGCGCTCTATGATTTGATTACTAGGGAGCACTTGTCTGCTAATTGTTTTCCAGAGCTACGCCAGCACCTTATTGATAGCAAGTTGACTAACCCTAGAAAGCGTGCTGAAGAGGCGGAACGCTGGGTCAGTACTAGGGTCCACAAGGATCTTGTGGAAGACTCCACCAAAGGTGGGCAGGGTCCCCAGCAGAAGAGTGGGGGGGCAAGGGTAAACAGAGGGAGTTCCAGAAAGGTCCCCAAAGTAATTCCCAAGGAAACCAAGGTAAGGGCTTCCAGCCTCCCCCTGAGAAGAAGTCCGGATCCCCGACAGGTAAACCTGTTCATAGGGGGCCTGTTACCTGCTTTCAGTGTAAGCAGGTGGGACACCGTTGGTAAGATCCCCAGTGTCCCCAAAAGGGTCAGTATGTGCCGCCCCATGCACCCCGTCAGATGGCCAGTGTAGCCCTGGGTGGGGAGGAGACAGGTGCACAAGGTGGGTGGGGTCCCGCAGAAATGTCCCTTGTCTCATTAGGAGACTTTGAGATGGTACCTAAAACTCAGCTGCCTGATAACACTAAGAAATACAGGCAGTGGGTGACCATCAATGGCCATAGAGTGGAGGCTCGGAGACACAGGAACAAGTGTGACAGCTGTCAAGTGTCACTTGGTGTCTGAAGAGCAGGTGGTCCCCAATGCACTCTTCCCAGTTGTTGCCGCTGACAACACAGAGAGCCATTGCAAGGTGGCTCAAGTTCCCTTTGAGTGGGGGGGTGTCTTGTACTCTTCAAGTAGCTGTGAGGCCAGCCATGCCTGTTGATTGTCTGTTAGGCAATGATTTGGAAAGCTCTCCTTGGGTTAAGGTGGAGAAGAAGGCTCATTTAGAGATGCTGGGTCTGCCTGAATGGGCGTGTATGACCACTCGGTCTATGGCAGCTAAGGGTGTTCAAGAGACCCTGGCCCAGGAACCTGCCTTAAAGAGAAGAGGTAGGGGGCGCGGGAAACCATCCCCCATTGTTCCCATGGTCCAGGAGGAAGCAGACCTTGAGGGGGATGCCCTGGAGCCTACATGGGAGCAAGTTTCTGAACTGGGGAACCTACCTGAGCTGACCCATTGGCAGCAAGAGGGGCTCTCTCCAGGAAGGAATTTTGTGAAGAGCAGCAGAAGTGCCCTTCTCTTGTGGGTTTGAGGCAACACGCCACAAACCAGGCAGCAGGTGATCAGTCTGGATCGCATTGGATCTACTGGGAGAACGGTCTCCTGTATGGCGAGCCTAAGGTTGCTGAGCCTGGGTCAGCCCATGTGCTGGCGGTACCCCAGCGCTTCAGAGCCTTCCTACTGGGTTTTGCTCATGATGTTCCTTTAGCTGGTCATCTGGGGCAGAACAAGACCTTTGAAAGGCGTATCTTCCACTTTTATTGGCCCCAGATGTGGAAGAGTTCAGATACTCATTGTAGGACCTCTCAAACTTGCCAGGCAAGTGGGAAAAGTGGAAGGGGGCAAAAGGCCCCTCTCCAACCCTTCCCTTGTAGTCAGTAACCCCTTTGAAAGGGTGGGCAGTGACATTGTGGGGCCACTGGACCCCAAGACAGCCATGGGCAACAGGTTTATCCTGGTCTTGGTGGATCATGCTACCCGGTACCCGGAAGCCATTCCGCTCAGGACAGTGACGGCCCACGTGGTGGGACGTGCAATGATGGGGATCTTCTCCCGTGTGGGGTTCCCCAGAGAAGTGGTGTCTGACCGAGGTACAAACTTCATTTCTAATTTATGAAGTCTCTGTGGAAGGAGTGTGGTGTTACCTACAAGTTCACCACTCCTTACCACCCACAAGGTAATGGGCCGGTTGAAAGATTCAACCGGACCCTCAAAGGCATGATAATGGGTCTTGAGGAACCAATGAGGCGTAAGTGGGACGTCCTCTTGCCATGCCTTCTGTTTGTCTACCGTGAGGTGCCAGAAAAGTCCCTAGGGTTCAGCCCCTTTGAGCTTTTGTATGGTCACCCTGTAAGAGGACCTTTGAGTCTGGTCAAGGAAGGCTGGGAACAATCTCCCAGGAAGCCTCGCCAGGATGTATATAGTTACATGCTGGCCTTCAGGAACTAGACTCGGCGATTCAGAGATCTCGGTCAGGCGAATCTATAAGCCAGCCAGGAGGAAATGAAGAGGTGGTACGATCAGAATGCCACTCTGATTGAGCTTCAACCTGGACAGAAAGTTTGGGTCATGGCCCCTGTGGAGCCTTGTGCGCTCCAGGACAGGTGGACTGGTCCATATGAGGGAGGTGGTGGAGCGCAAGAGTGATGTCACTTATCTGGTGAACTTGCAGTCTCCCAGGAACCCCTTGAGGTTCCTGCATAGGCCCCACTTAGAAAGGTCTGAAGTGGGCATGCTCCTAGCGACAGATGATGGAATGGAGTAGACCCAGCCTCTTCCTAACCTCCTGTCTGCAACAGAGCAAGACTGTTCAGTGGATGGTGTCGGCCTCTCTGCCAAATTGACGCCTGATCAGCAGCAAGATTGTTGCCAACTGATGGGGCAATTCTCTGATCAATTTTCCTTGGTTCCTGGTGTCACAGAGTGGTGCGTCCATGATGTGGACACTGGAGACAGTCCTCCTGTGAAGCACAAGTATTACAAAGTGACTGACAAGGTCAGGGCTTACATTATAGTGGAAATCTCCAAGATGTTTGCCTTAGGGGCAATTGAGTCCTCAAACAGACCTTGGGCCAGCCCTGTAGTCTTGGTCCCGAACGCTTCTGCGCCGGGTGCCACACCTGAACTCTGGTTCTGTGTGGACTACAGAGGGCTCAATTCAGTCACCAGGACTGACGCACACCCCATCCCCAGAGCTGATGAGTTCATTGATAGGGGCTGCACGGTACCTCAGCAGGTTTGATTTGATGTTTGGGTGATGTCACTTATCTGGTGAACTTGCAGTCTCCCAGGAACCCCTTGAGGTTCCTGCATGTCAACCGCCTAAAGCCCCACTTAGAAAGGTCTGAAGTGGGCAGGCTCCTAGCGACAGATGATGGAATGGAGTAGACCCAGCCTCTTCCTAACCTCCTGTCTGCAACAGAGCAAGATGGTTCAGTGGATGGTGTCAGCCTCTCTGCCACACTGACGCCTGATCAGCAGCAAGATTGTTGCCAACTGATAGGGCAATTCTCTGATCTATTTTCCTTGGTTCCTGGTGTCACAGAGTGGTGCGTCCATGATGTGGACACTGGAGACAGTCCTCCTGTGAAGCACAAGGATTACAAAGTGACTGACAAGGTCAGGGCTTACATTATAGTGGAAATCTCCAAGATGTTTGCCTTAGGGGTAATTGAGTCCTCAAACAGTCCTTGGGCCAGCCCTGTAGTCTTGGTCCCGAAGGCTGCTGCGCCGGGTGCCACACATGAACTCTGGTTCTGTGTGGACTACAGACGACTCAATTCAGTCACCAGGACTGACGCACACCCCATCCCCAGAGCTGATGAGTTCATTGATCGTTAGGGGCTGCACGGTACCTCAGCAGGTTTGATTTGATGTTTGGGTGATGGCAGAACGCCTTGACTGATGGGACTAAGGAGAGGTCAGCATTCTCCACACCTGATGGGCACTACCAATTCCGGGATATGCCCTTTGGGATGAAGATTGTCCCTGCCACCTCTCAGATGTTGGCCAACCAGGTGTTAGCTGGACTGGAGGATTTCAGTGCCGCCTACCTGGATGACATTGCAGTGTTCAGCACCAGTTGGGAAGAACATCTGCACCACCTCTGGGAAGTGTTGATGGCACTGCGCAAGGCAGGCCTCCCAATCAAGGCGAGTAAGTGCCAGATCGGGCAGGGTTACGTGGTGTACTTGGGTCACCAGGTAGGGATCCTGGCATGGGAACCTCCAAAGACTCAGACACAGGTGAGAGCCTTTTTAGGATGCACGCGGTACTACAGGAGGTTTGTCAAGGGGAATGGCAACATTGTTGCACCATTGACTGAGCTGAATTCCAGGAAGCAGCCCAAGAAAGTGAACTGGACTGACACCTGTCAGAAGGCTTTTGATGCCCTGAAGACTGCCATGTGCACAGCACCCGTGCTTCAGGCGTCCAACTTCTCGAAAGAATTCATTGTTCAGACAGACGCTTCAGAGCATGGTGTGGGGGCTGTTCTATCACTGATTAATGAAGAGGGCCTAGACCAACCTGTAGCCTTCATCAGTAGGAAGTTACTTCCACAGGAACAGAAGTGGAGTGCAATTGAGCGTGAGGCATTTGCTGTGGTCTGCGCACTGAAGAAGTTGAGACCATACTTGTTTGGGACTCACTTCCTGGTTCAGACCGACCACAGGCCCCTCAGATGGCTGATGCAGATGAGGAGTGAGAAGCCAAAGTTGTTGAGGTGGTCCATTTTCTTACAGGGTATGGACTTTACGGTGGAACACCGTACCTGGTACAGAACACGCCAAATCTGATGGTCTGTACAGGTTTTTCCGCCTTAGTGAAGAGAACTCCCAAGGGGAAAGGTAGTTCTCCCCACATTTCAGCTGGAGGGGACGCGTGTTAGACCTGGCATCATTGGCGTGAGTCTCCCTTCCATTTTGACGGATTGCCTCCTCTGTTTTGATATGTTTTTCTCTATAGGCTAGAATGGGTAGTTAGATTATGACATTCTTATAATCCTAACTGACTCAGGGAACATGGTAGAAATTTGAATGTAGTATGCCTGAACTCAGAATGATAAAATACATCTTTTAGTAAAGTTGTTTTTAATATTCTGTGTTTGAAAATACCACTTTTAGAGAGTAGGTATTTTTTTGCCTAACTGTCCAGGCCTGCCCCTGCTAGGTTGTGTATTCCTTGTCTGAGTTTGTGAGTGACAGGGCTGGGGGATTCCAGGAGACAGGCTGGAGCAGCCCAGTGGTGAATAGAGAGATCTGCATCTAGATGGGAGGGAGGAGTTGCACCTGGGACCTGAATAGGGCTGGGCCTTCCCTCTACAATGCTGGCTCCACCTCCTGTGGTGTGTCTGATGTCTCTGCCCTGCACTGTGAAAGGAGAGAAGGAATCATGTTAACAAAGTGCTCCAGAGCTGTACCATCCCTCCCCTGTGCTAGCTCCACCTCCTGTGGGGCAGCTGATGTCTCTGCCCTGCACAGTGAAAGGAAGAAGAGAGTTAAGTAAACAAAGTGCTCAGGAACTGGTTTGGACTAGGCAGAGGCCTCTCTACCTTCAGAGAACAAAGGATTTTGGGGTGTAAATACTGGGAACCTGATCCCAAGAAATTAGATCACTTCTGGAACAAGAAACCTTTTACCAAGGAGAAGAACCAAGGAAGCTGCAGAAGTTTGACTGCCCCTCTGCCAGTGTGATGTTGCTGGGTTGGTCTGCAGTGGTTGCTTCATTGCCAAGGAAAGGAGAAGGAACTTTTTTAGGACTTTCATTTACAGAATATTCTCCAAGGGCGTGAACTGTGCTTGCCTCCTGCTGAAGTCTCAGGGACTTCACCTCCAGCTCCACTATGAATTTCCTTGCTGGGAATTCTCAACTCCAGACATTTGCGTGTCGCTGGGAGCTGGAAGCACATCGCATTGAGAGGAAGCGTGTCGCCACCGCAGCTGAAATCGTCCCATCGCCGGAGAAGCGAGCCTTCGCCGCATCTCCCTGGAAGCGTGTGTTCATCGAAACTGCCTGCTGTGGCATCACCGGAGAAGTGTGACGTCATCGTGAGAGTCATCTTCGCCTGACCGGAGAAACGTGTTGCAGGGCCTGTCGCGTTTCCAAAGTAAGAGTCGTGGCAAGGCTGCCAGAGCGTCAACGCATCATCATCGCATAGTCGCATTAAGGGCACCATCTTCTCGCATCGCAATCGGATCATCGCCTTGCATCAAGGCGCCATCTTGCGCACCACAACGGGCCCAGAATCTATGCATCACCTCCACATCGGTAAGGATCACGACGCATCCCCTACTCTGCGCAAGCATTGAGGCATGACGCATCATCTCCCCCGGATCACGGAACCAACGCATCTCCCCTTTTGTTTACTTTGCGTTACGCGTCCATGTACTTTGTTGAGAACTTTGTCGCATTTATCATCAACTTGAACTAAGCAACTTTAATCATCTTTTAAGCAATCTTAAGTGTAGTATTGTGGATTTTTGTTGTATGTGGTCTTGTGTTAAGCCTATATATTTTTATAAAACCTGTGTTGTGTCCATCTGTAGTGTTTTCACTGTATTGCTGTGGATATTAACAAATGCTTAACACTAAGCATGGGCGTAAAATCGGCTCTGCTCGCGGATTTTCGGTAAATTCGCAATCCGCGAGATTTGCGAATTTCCCGCAAAATTCGCACGCAGCGGATTTTTTTTTCTTGGTGATACAATTTTGCGGCGCGCGGCGTTTACTTACCATCATTCATCGTTTGCAGAGTTATTTTTCTTGATATTTTGCGAGTGCTGCGCCATTTTGGATCTTGCTGCGGGATCCCGCGGGAATTTTGCAAGCGCGATTACGTAATCGCGGCTTGCCAACTTGTACAGCGAGAGTTTGTCAACGCGAGTACGCCGTGATCACGTATCGCGGTACTTCGCAATTGCGAGCTTGGAGATGCGATGAGCAGCAATAATCTCGCACTCGCAAAAATACAAAATTTGCAATTCTGCACAAGAAATCCACCAGCAAGCAGCATAAACCTTCTGGAAATGATGATTTTTATCTGAATAACTCCTCAGGTTGACATTTGCCTGCACTTTTTTTGCGAGGAGTCCATTTTGGGGAGGGGGGGGTGGGAGGAAGGAAGTGCCCCACAGTCTTCAACTTCCTGTTCCTGTCCAGCAGGCTCCTCCCAGTGCTTTGTCCATCTCCTGGTCACTTTTCATTTAGGTCTGGAGCTGGAAGGATTACTTTTTGTGGATGCTGCTGGATATTTGGATTTGAGGCCTTTTTGACTTTCTTTGGATCACTTTTGGATTAGAAATTTCACAAGTGAGTTTGTTTGGGGCATTACAGTTGCTGCAACTACAATTTAGGAATTTTCGATTTTTGGGCTGTTTTGGGGCCTTTTGCCCAGGGGTACTCAGTGGTGGGTGCACTGAGTCTTTCTGTGGGGTGTTTTGAATTTAAACATCATGGAGGGGCTGGATGGCTTGGGATTGTGCTGATTTTTCTGTGATTTTCGTTTTTTTGGCCTGTTGTGGCCTTTTCACCAGGGGGTAGTGAGTGGTGCATGTGCCTAGTCTTTCTGTGGGTTGTCTTGAATTTAAACATCATGGAGGGGCTGGATGGCTTTGGATTGTGCTGATTTTTCTGTGATTTTCGTTTTTTTGGCCTGTTGTGGACAGGCCATGTGGTTGGGGGCCATTTTGAGTGCTGCTACAGGCCCTGGCCATGTGCTGGGAGGGAGGGGGCCATTTTGAATGCAGGCAGTGTTCTCAGGCCTGCACCCATTTTGCCTAGCTTTCATCCATTATGCCCAGGGGTAGTGAGTGGTGCATGGGCCTAGTCTTTCTGTGTGTTGTTTTGAATTTATATATCATGGAGGGGCTGGATGGCTTGGGATTGTGCTGATTTTTCTGTGATTTTCGTTTTTTGGCCTGTTGTGGCCATTTCACCAGAGGGTAGTGAGTGGTGTATGTACCTAGTCTTTCTGTGGGTTGTCTTGAATTTAAACATCATGGAGGGGCTGGATGGCTTGGGATTGTGCTGATTTTTCTGTGATTTTCGTTTTTTTGGCCTGTTGTGGACAGGCCATGTGGTTGGGGGCCATTTTGAGTGCTGCTACAGGCCCTGGCCATGTGCTGGGAGGGAGGGGGCCATTTTAAATGCAGGCAGTGTTCTCAGGCCTGCACCCATTTTGCTTAGCTTTCATCCATTATGCCCAGGGGTAGTGAGTGGTGCATGGGCCTAGTCTTTCTGTGGGTTGTCTTGAATTTAAATATCATGGAGGGGCTGGATGACTTGGGATTGTGCTGATTTTTCTGTGATTTTCGTTTTTTTGGCCTGTTGTGGCCTTTTCACCAGAGGGTAGTGAGTGGTGCATGTGCCTAGTCTTTCTGTGGGTTGTCTTGAATTTAAACATCATGGAGGGGCTGGATGGCTTGGGATTGTGCAGATTTTTCTGTGATTTTCATTTTTTTGGCCTGTTGTGGACTGGCCATGTGGTTGGGGGCCATTTTGAGTGCTGCTACAGGCCCTGGCCATGTGCTGGGAGGGAGGGGGCCATTTTGAATGCAGGCAGTGTTCTCAGGCCTGCACCCATTTTGCCTAGCTTTCATCCATTATGCCCAGGGGTAGTGAGTGGTGCATGTGCCTAGTCTTTCTGTGGGTTGTCTTGAATTTAAACATCATGGAGGGGCTGGATGGCTTGGGATTGTGCTGATTTTTCTGTGATTTTCGTTTTTTTGGCCTGTTGTGGCCTTTTCACCAGGGGGTAGTGAGTGGTGCATGTGCCTAGTCTTTCTGTGGGTTGTCTTGAATTTAAACATCATGGAGGGGCTGGATGGCTTGGGATTGTGCGGATTTTTCTGTGATTTTCGTTTTTTTGGCCTGTTGTGGACAGGCCATGTGGTTGGGGGCCATGTTGAGTGCTGCTACAGGCCCTGGCCATGTGCTGGGAGGGAGGGGGCCATTTTGAATGCAGGCAGTGTTCTCAGGCCAGCACCCATTTTGCCTAGCTTTCATCCATTATGCCCAGGGGTAGTGAGTGGTGCATGTGCCTAGTCTTTCTGTGGGTTGTCTTGAATTTAAACATCATGGAGGGGCTGGATGGCTTGGGATTGTGCTGATTTTTCTGTGATTTTCGTTTTTTTGGCCTGTTGTGGCCTTTTCACCAGGGGGTAGTGAGTGGTGCATGTGCCTAGTCTTTCTGTGGGTTGTCTTGAATTTAAACACCATGGAGGGGCTGGATGGCTTGGGATTGTGCTGATTTTTCTGTGATTTTCGTTTTTTTGGCCTGTTGTGGACAGGCCATGTAGTTGGGGGCCATTTTGAGTGCTGCTACAGGCCCTGGCCATGTGCTGGGAGGGAGGGGGCCATTTTGAATGCAGGCAGTGTTCTCAGGCCTGCACCCATTTTGCCTAGCTTTCATCCATTATGCCCAGGGGTAGTGAGTGGTGCATGGGCCTAGTCTTTCTGTGGGTTGTCTTGAATTTAAACATCATGGAGGGGCTGGATGGCTTGGGATTGTGCTGATTTTTCTGTGATTTTCGTTTTTTGGCCTGTTGTGGCCATTTCACCAGAGGGTAGTGAGTGGTGCATGTACCTAGTCTTTCTGTGGGTTGTCTTGAATTGAAACATCATGGAGGGGCTGGATGGCTTGGGATTGTGCTGATTTTTCTGTGATTTTCGTTTTTTTGGCCTGTTGTGGACAGGCCATGTGGTTGGGGGCCATTTTGAGTGCTGCTACAGGCCCTGGCCATGTGCTGAGAGGGAGGGGGCCATTTTGAATGCAGGCAGTGTTCTCAGGCCTGCACCCATTTTGCCTAGCTTTCATCCATTATGCCCAGGGGTAGTGAGTGGTGCATGGGCCTAGTCTTTCTGTGGGTTGTCTTGAATTTAAATATCATGGAGGGGCTGGATGGCTTGGGATTGTGCTGATTTTTCTGTGATTTTCGTTTTTTTGGCCTGTTGTGGCCTTTTCACCAGAGGGTAGTGAGTGGTGCATGTGCCTAGTCTTTCTGTGGGTTGTCTTGAATTTAAACATCATGGAGGGGCTGGATGGCTTGGGATTGTGCAGATTTTTCTGTGATTTTCATTTTTTTGGCCTGTTGTGGACTGGCCATGTGGTTGGGGGCCATTTTGAGTGCTGCTACAGGCCCTGGCCATGTGCTGGGAGGGAGGGGGCCATTTTGAATGCAGGCAGTGTTCTCAGTCCTGCACCCATTTTGCCTAGCTTTCATCCATTATGCCCAGGGGTAGTGAGTGGTGCATGTGCCTAGTCTTTCTGTGGGTTGTCTTGAATTTAAACATCATGGAGGGGCTGGATGGCTTGGGATTGTGCTGATTTTTCTGTGATTTTCGTTTTTTTGGCCTGTTGTGGCCTTTTCACCAGGGGGTAGTGAGTGGTGCATGTGCCTAGTCTTTCTGTGGGGTGTCTTGAATTTAAACATCATGGAGGGGCTGGATGGCTTGGGATTGTGCTGATTTTTCTGTGATTTTCGTTTTTTTGGCCTGTTGTGGACAGGCCATGTGGCTGGGGGCCATGTTGAGTGCTGCTACAGGCCCTGGCCATGTGCTGGGAGGGAGGGGGCCATTTTGAATGCAGGCAGTGTTCTCAGGCCTGCACCCATTTTGCCTAGCTTTCATCCATTATGCCCAGGGGTAGTGAGTGGTGCATGTGCCTAGTCTTTCTGTGGGTTGTCTTGAATTTAAACATCATGGAGGGGCTGGATGGCTTGGGATTGTGCTGATTTTTCTGTGATTTTCGTTTTTTTGGCCTGTTGTGGCCTTTTCACCAGGGGGTAGTGAGTGGTGCATGTGCCTAGTCTTTCTGTGGGTTGTCTTGAATTTAAACACCATGGAGGGGCTGGATGGCTTGGGATTGTGCTGATTTTTCTGTGATTTTCGTTTTTTTGGCCTGTTGTGGACAGGCCATGTAGTTGGGGGCCATTTTGAGTGCTGCTACAGGCCCTGGCCATGTGCTGGGAGGGAGGGGGCCATTTTGAATGCAGGCAGTGTTCTCAGGCCTGCACCCATTTTGCCTAGCTTTCATCCATTATGCCCAGGGGTAGTGAGTGGTGCATGGGCCTAGTCTTTCTGTGGGTTGTCTTGAATTTAAACATCATGGAGGGGCTGGATGGCTTGGGATTGTGCTGATTTTTCTGTGATTATCGTTTTTTTGGCCTGTTGTGGACAGACCATGTGGTTGGGGGCCATTTTGAGTGCTGCTACAGGCCCTGGCCATGTGCTGGGAGGGAGGGGGCCATTTTGAATGCAGGCAGTGTTCTCAGGCCTGCACCCATTTTGCCTAGCTTTCATCCATTATGCCCAGGGGTAGTGAGTGGTGCATGGGCCTAGTCTTTCTGTGGATTGTCTTGAATTTAAACATCATGGAGGGGCTGGATGGCTTGGGATTGTGCTGATTTGTCTGTCATTTTCTTTTTTTGGCCTGTTGTTGTGGCCTTTTCACCAGGGGTAGTGACTAGTGAGTGTTGCATGTGCCTAGTCTTTCTGTGGGGTGTCTTGAATTTAAGCATCATGGAGGGCATGGGATTGTGCTGATTTTTCTGTTTTTTTTTCGATTCTTTTGGGGTGTATAACTGAACTGATGTTCCTCTGTCTTCCATTGCTTTTAGATGCACAAGACTCAAGAGAACCACCAGTGCCAGGAAGAAGTCCTGCAGCGGTGTGTGTGTGCAGCATAACGTCACCCGACGTCATGTCTGGCCTCAGACAACTCTGCAACTCGTGCAACTGCGGCCTGCTGTCTGACCTGCTCTGAAGAAGATGGCCCCCAAAAAAGGTCTCTGTAGCTCCTCTAGCAAGAAAGTTGCTAGTAAGGAGCAGAAGAAGCAAGTTACCAAGGAGGCTGGTGTGCCGGCCGCCGTGTTTTTTGGGAGTAAAAAAAAAAGTACGCCTGCAGCAGCAGCGGGAGCTGCTGGGGACCAAGCTGGGAGCAGCACCCCCGCTCCATTGGGCTCAGTGCCTCCACCACCACGCCAACTTAAGTCAAAGCCCTTGAGTGCTTCAGAGGCAGTCAGTGTACTTCTTCAATCACCATCGACCAGTGATGTTGGCTCATCGCAAGAAAGTAGCAGCAATGTCCCTGAATCAACACAGGTTGTTGTAACTCATCTGACAAGTGTTGAACAACCACAGCCGCAACAACAGCAACATGTGCAAGTACAAGCCCAAGTACATGTGGAAGGAGAGGCAGCGCAAGGAGATGCGCAAGCAGAGGTGCATGGAGGGTCACAAGTGCCCACAATAGTTGTTCCTCCCGAAGGAGGGGCACATCAGGAAATTGACAATCAAACCGAGGTATCATTTGAGGAAGCCACTCCTCCTGATGATCATTCATTGTCTTCCACATCCCTAGCAAGGAAAAGATCAAGGGGGGTGTCTACATCTTCTTCAAGCCCACCTCCTTCTGATGATCTGGATGAAGATTGGGAACCATCATCACGGCAGTCTGAGAGTGAGGCACACCATGATCTGACAAAGATACCTAAGCGTAAAAGGAAGGTCGTCGAAAAACTCATAGCTATGGAGTGTGATGAGGCTCAACAAGAAGTGATGGATACTGCTGCTGATGAAGCCTCTCACGACGACGAGCCAGTCATCATAAAGGTCACTGCAGCCCCAGCGGGCATGCAGCAAAGAGACATTTTGACCCTATCCCGAGAAGCTGCTGAGCGTGATGATGATGTCGACGAGGAGGCAATGGAAGAAACACCACAATCATTGGAGTTAACTAGTACACCAACACCTACCGCTTCCATATTTCTTAGTCGCCAGAAGGGACCTCCATCCACCTCGACCTCAATTAGTGGTGGTGAAAGTGCAAAACGTACTGAAGTTCGGCAATCCACAACATCCTCCACTTCATCTGGCATTAGCAGCAGGTCCACCACCACCAGTATCGCCGCCTCCTCCGGCCCCCAAAGACATTTCAAGTCTGCAGTTTGGGACTTCTTTAGTGTTTGCCCAAAAAAGGAAAACGTAGCCATTTGTAGCATTTGTAAGCTTCGAATTAGTCGTGGTAAGTTTGGTTCCAACTATGGTACCGGAGGCCAGAGAGGTCGTCTTGAAAGAAAGCACGCTGTCAAATGGTTTGCACACCTACAGGCGATCAAGGAAGCCCGAATTGCACGTAATACTGTTTCATCTGATGATGACGAGGAGGAAGAAGACGTGTTAAACACTTCACTTACACCCAGTACCCCTGTCAGCAGCACACCCCATGTGAGCCACACTAAGAGTGTGGGAGAGAGTGATACACCAATGCGAAAAAGTTCATCAGCGAGCGTAACTGGGTCGAAGAAGTCATCATCATCATCATCCCGTAAATCCTTGGTCCAGGGCAACATTAAAAAGATGTTGTTTACAGAAGCGCAATATGAACGCAACCACCCACTGACGCGTCTGTATAACACTAAGCTGGCTAAAATTCTAGCTCTGGACCTTCTCCTTTTTTCTTTTGTAGAAGGGGTTGGTTTTCTAGAATTAGTGGCAGCGCTCTGCCCTAAATGGAAGGTTCCTAGCCGGTTCTATTTTGCCCGAGTTGCGGTTCCAGCACTACATGAAGATGTTCTGGAGGTGATTGGGGCAACTTTGCAGAGGAGTGCTGTTCACACTATACATCTGACAACAGACATGTGGACCAGTGGCGCAGGCGCTGATTACATGTGCATCACTGCACACTGGGTCTCTTTTTCAGGGGTTAAAGCAAAGCTAAACGCAGGTGTTGACCCGGACCAAGTTTTTAAAGCTGCTCGGAAACATGCAACACTAGCCATGTTTGGTTTGGAGAAACGTCACACAGCAGAAAACATTTTGGATGTGTTTAACACAAAGGTCCTTGACTGGCTGTCCCCCAAAAAACGCCAGGTTGGTTATGTTTCCACGGATAATGGCGCCAATGTAGTTAAGGCCATGGAGCTGGGTGAGTATTTCAGAGTGCCGTGTTTGGCGCACTGTATAAACCTGGTTGTCGAAAAATTCTTGAGTGATAAAGACAGTGCAGCGTACAGGGTAGTGGACACCTGCCGAAAAATGTGCAAACATTTCAGCCATTCTTTTAAGGCCCGGAAGCATCTGAGGAGCCTGCTATATGAACGTCAAATGCCAGTGAAAGCACTCATCCAGGAGGTGGCAACACGTTGGAACTCAACCTTCTACATGCTTGAGCGTCTGTATGAGCAGTATACGGTACTCGATCACTATTTCTTAACACAGGGTACAGCTCAGAAGGAGGACCTGAGGATGGGTGCGGCGCAATGGGACATAGTTAAAAGCCTGACACGCATGCTTCGTCCTTTTGAGTTCTTCACGCGTGCAGTCAGCAAGGAGGACTGTAATTTGGGAAAAGCTATCCCATTGTTGTACATGCTGAAGCACCAACTGAAGGAGGTGTGTTTCAAAATAATGAAAAAAACCAAGACCCTTTTGTTCTGGCGGAGAAATTATTTGAGCGCCTACAAGGTGATGAACGTCTTAAAATGATCCACTCAAACCAGCATTACATTTGTGCTACTATTCTGGATCCACGCTACAAAAAGGCGCTGGTAGGCCAAGCATTCTTTCCTTTTGCTGATGAAGATGTTACAAAGTACAAACAGTGGCTAGCCTCCTCAGCCAAGAGGTTTGAAAGAGAACGGCAGAACATTGAAGGTAAAGGCAGTACATCAGCATCAGCAGGCCATCCCCAGTCACAACAATCCACTTCTGCACCTGTGGCTGCGGCACAAGTGACCTCTCAGCCGTTAAAGAGACCGGCAACCGGATCATCTGCACCACCAGACACAACAGTAACATTGGAGGCTGAAGAGGATTGGCTAGCTCGGCTTGGGTTTGGTTCTCAAAAGGTCACAGCAACAGCTAAGCAAAGTGGAGGAACCTTGGAGGAGCACCTTGAGTCGATGGTGAAGCACTATCTGAATGACTCAACAGAGGTCTATGTTAATGCTGACCCATTGGCGTATTGGTATGGGAAAAAAGAATTGTGGCCACAGCTCTCCAACCTGGCTTTAAACTACTTGTCTTGCCCACTCGCAAGTGTGTCTTCTGAATGTGTTTTCAGTGCTGCTGGTGGCATTGTAACTTCCAAACTGAGCCGCCTCTCGCTCAAAAAATGTGGAGAGGTTAACAATGATCAAGATGAATCAGCACCTCATACCACCAGATTACAGAGTACGAGAAATCACGCCAGATGAAGACGAGGTGGACAGCAACATAGATGAGGGAATTTCTTCTCTGTCAGGTGACACTGAGCTCACCCTTCCTGAATTCGCAGAGTATGATGACGAAGCCTTATTCTTATTCGTGGACCGTGACACCGAGCCCTGAAAATGAGACAATGAATCAATAACTTTCTTTTTCGTCCTTTTTCACTTTTATTCCTGTGTGTCTGTCTTTCTTTGTTGTGCACAGTTAATATAATTCAAACTTTAATCACCTAATCACAAAAACAAGCCCATCAGCAGAACTGTCTTCACTTGTTTGCTTATTGATTTGAAGGTGCCGCAGTCTGCATTCCTCAGGTTCACAAGTTCAGAAGAACATGCTCCTCTATCCTCCTCCTCCAGACTCCTATTTCCATCAAAGCAGAGGGCTGGTTTACGCCCAATGAAGAAAGACTCAGCACTTGTGGGGGTGTTTTTCTACCTCTTTGCGGGTGAGTTGACGGCTCTGGGGCCATTGCTGGGAAGCTCTAATACCGGATAAAAGTGGTTTGGACCAAATCCGAGGCGGAAATTTTTTGGTGTTTTTGCTGACTTGCTTGCCTTTGAGGTGCTCTTTGGGGGGGTTCCGGCTGTTTGTGGGTGAGTTTCGGGGTCTGGGAGCACTGCTGGGACACTCTAATCTTGATTGCATTTGCTTTTCAGGAAATCCATGGTGGTAAACCGGACTTATGGCCTAGCTACACAGCGCGTTTGGACCGAAGGCCGAGAAATATTGTAAGTATGAGATTTTTCTTTTGGCCTGTTTGGCGGTGTTATGCTTTTTGGCGGGTGGGTTGGCGGGTCTTGGGGCATTCCTGGGAAGGTCTAATACCGGATAGAAGTGGTTGGGACAAAATCCACGCTGATTTTTTTTGTTGCTATTTCTGACATTTTGCTCAATGTAGCGTTTTCGGGGGCCTGTTTGGGGGGCTTCCTGGTGTTTGTGGGTGGGTTTCGGGGTCTGGGAGCACTTCTGGGACACTCTAATCTTGATTGCATTTGCTTTTCAGGAAATCCGTGGTGGTAAACCAGACTTATGGCCTAGTAGCTACACAGCGCGTTTGGACCGAAGGCCGAGAAATATTGTAAGTATGAGATTTTGCTTTTGGCCTGTTTGGGGGTGTTATGCTTTTTGGCGGGTGGGTTGGCGGGTCTTGGGGCATTCCCGGGAAGGTCTAATACCGGATAGAAGTGGTTGGGACAAAATCCACGCTGATTTTTTTTGTTGCTATTTCTAACATTTTGCTCAATGTAGCATTTTCGGGGGCCTTTTTGGGGGCTTCCTGGTGTTTGTGGGTGGGTTTCGGGGTCTGGGAGCACTGCTGGCTATGGATACTTTACTTTGCAAGAGGTTTGAAGCAAATCCATGGTGGCAGAGGGGAGTTAGGGCCTAGCTGCAGAGCGCGCGCGGAGTGATTTGGGAAATTGGCAAAAAAATGACTGTCTCCATTTTTGTACTTTTGCTCTTTGGCTGTTTGGGGGTCTTCTACTCGTTTTCTCCTGGGTTGACGGCTCTGGGGCCATTGCTGGGAAGCTCTAATACCGGATAAAAGTGGTTTGGACCAAATCCGAGGTGGAAATTTTTGGGTGTTTTTGCTGACTTGCTTGCTTTTGAGGTGCTCTTTGGGGGGTTCCGGCTGTTTGTGGGTGAGTTTCGGGGTCTGGGAGCACTGCTGGGACACTCTAATCTTGATTGCATTTGCTTTTCAGGAAATCCGTGGTGGTAAACCGGACTTATGGCCTAGCTACACAGCACGTTTGGACCGAAGGCCGAGAAATATTGTAAGTATGAGATGTTGCTTTTGGCCTGTTTGGGGGTGTTATGCTTTTTGGCAGGTGGGTTGGCGGGTCTTGGGGCATTCCTGGGAAGGTCTAATACCGGATAGAAGTGGTTGGGACAAAATCCACGCAGATTTTTTTTGTGCTATTTCTGACATTTTGCTCAATGTAGTGTTTTCCGGGGCCTGTTTGGGGGGCTTCCTGGTGTTTGTGGGTGGGTTTCGGGGTCTGGGAGCACTACTGGGACACTCTAATCTTGATTGCATTTGCTTTTCAGGAAATCCGTGGTGGTAAACCAGACTTATGGCCTAGTAGCTACACAGCGAGTTTGGACCGAAGGCCAAGAAATATTGTAAAAATGAGATTTTGCTTTTGGCCTGTTTGGGGGGGTTATGCTTTTTGGCGGGTGGGTTGGCGGGTCTTGGGGCATTCCCGGGAAGGTCTAATACCGGATAGAAGTGGTTGGGACAAAATCCACGCTGATTTTTTTTGTTGCTATTTCTGACATTTTGCTCAATGTAGCATTTTCGGGGGCCTTTTTGGGGGGCTTCCTGGTGTTTGTGGGTGGGTTTCGGGGTCTGGGAGCACTGCTGGCTATGGATACTTTACTTTGCAAGAGGTTTGAAGCAAATCCATGGTGGCAGAGGGGAGTTAGGGCCTAGCTGCAGAGCGCGCGCGGAGTGATTTGGGAAATTGGCAAAAAAATTACTAAGCCCCCGTTTTTGTACTTTTGCTCTTTGGCGGTTTGGGTGTCTTCTACTCGTTTCCTCCTGGGTTGACGGCTCTGGGGCCATTGCTGGGAAGCTCTAATACCGGATAAAAGTGGTTTGGACCAAATCCGAGGCGGAAATTTTTTGGTGTTTTTGCTGACTTGCTTGCCTTTGAGGTGCTCTTTGGGGGGGTTCCGGCTGCTTGTGGGTGGGTTTCGGGGTCTGGGAGCACTGCTGGGACACTCTAATCTTGATTGCATTTGCTTTTCAGGAAATCCGTGGTGGTAAACCGGAGTTATGGCCTAGCTACACAGTGCGTTTGGACCGAAGGCCGAGAAATATTGTAAGTATGAGATTTTGCTTTTGGCCTGTTTGGGGGTGTTATGCTTTTTGGCGGGTGGGTCTTGGGGCATTCCTGGGAAGGTCTAATACCGGGTAGAAGTGGTTGGGACAAAATACACGCGGAAAAGCCTTTTGGCACTTTTTGTAACTTAGGGTTCGTTAGGGTTAGCCCTAGCAGCAGGATTGCATGTGTTTCGGGGTGTTCTAGATTTTTGCAACTGAGTTCTGGGGTCTTAAAGCACTCGTGAGAATGTGTAATTTTGGTTGCAAGTCATTTGAAGAAAATCCAGTGGAGAAGCGTGGCTCAATGGTTAGAGCGGCAGACCTTGATGCAGAACGCTGGCCAGGGACCAGGGTTCGATTCCCGCCTCAGCGGGATCGGGCTTAAATTCCTCTGACTGGATATTCTCGCCTCAGTGCCGAATCTAAGCATGGGCCCCACGCTGCAACTCTGGGCAATAGCTTGCTTAGTCTCCACAACGGCCCCCGATGCACAAGGGATGCCTGGTTTCACCATGGGATGCCCAGGAGTGGACACCTCACAAGGAAAAGCCAGGAGGGGTTCCCTTGTGGTAGGAGTACAAGCGCCGGGATGCCTCCGGGTTACTGTTCGCGCTATACAAATACAACACATTTACATTTACATGGTGGGAAAGGGGGGATTTGGCATAGTTAAAGAAAGCCTTTGCCACTATTCTTAACTTAGGGTTCGTTAGGGTTAGCAGTATTTCTATTGCATGTGTTTGGGTGGGGGGGTTTTCGTGTCTTGGAGCGATGCTGGCTATGGATACTTTTGCTTGGTTGCTTGCAAGTGGTTTGAATACAATCCACGGTGGGTAAGGGGGTATTTGGGCCTACTTTTACTTTCAAAGTACGTTTTGTCACCAGTTTTCTGCTAGGCCTTGTTTTTTGAGATTTGATTGGGGGTCTTCTACATTTTTGCGACTGGCTTTAGTAAGGGTCTGGGTGGGAGCACTGCTGGGAAGATCTAATTTTGTTCTAAAACACAGTTTACAGTACACCTAGCTTGAGGGGAAGATCCGCTACATTAATTTGCCCATACTTATTTATCCTTCAAAAGGTGACTCAGACAGAGTACGCACTTTCAAAAATATTGTACTGTCTACTAGGAAAATCAAAGTGTGACTTTTTGTACTCCACAGCCTACATACCTTATATTTATTTATCAGTGGTGTTGTAATATTATATCACTTCCTGTTTTTCGTTGAATAATTACAGGCCGGGTTTCAGTCTGTGCAATGGGGAAAAAAGGATGGAGTCAGGCTTCACATTAGCGAGCCGCAATTCAGCATCCGCCAGGCAGGCAGTGGACAGGGTGTCTTCTGGTCACCAACATTGATGGACGAAGCGTCAGATGGAATGGAGGAGTGCCGCTAATAAGAGGAATTTTTTTCTGCATGCAACTTACTTACCAATTTCAACAGGACAACTACAACAACATACAGATACAGTATCCATTGTTTTTTTCTATGACTGTGACTGCATTTCTTGGATCTCTCTCCGCTTCTAAATTGATCCCTTAACACATCACTTAGTCCACTCCACTATCACATCTGCACCACACATAGACATTTGTAAGTGCTCCTACGTAATTCGCAAGTCGCAGCACGCCCCAGCCCGTAGAGAACTGGGATGGCCCCAATGATGAAGCATGTCACCAAGGGGCAACCATGGTGAGTGAGGGGACACCTAGAAAAAGAGCAATTTCTCCTTTTCTATCTACTATACCTTCCAGACCAACCCTATTGAGTGTTGTGAATGGATTTATAGTGACCAGCAAGGCTCTCAGGTATCTGGCAACAGAGACCTTATGTTGAATATAGTTATCAATAATTCCACACACGCCCTGTACTGTCGCATTCTTTCTTCCACAGTTGTCGAAAGTACTACTTACCTTTCACTGACATGCATGCAGTAGTGCATGCACTTTCAAAGATTGATGGATAGGTTTGTACCCAAAGATTTGTTTATGTTCACAATTGTTTGTCCATGCTGTGCTATTTTTTCTTGTCTCCCAAAACCTTTCCCAAAAACCCCCGTACCCATCCATTTTTCAAACCCTAACCCTCTTCCCCCGGGCTGTGTGGTTTTGATTGATGTGTGACTAAATTACAGCAATAAATCCACACACTTGCTGGGGAGGATAAGGTGATAGCAACAGGCTGGTGAAGAAATCCGAGGATATATTCTTACTCTGCTTGACAAAGACCCATGGCTAATGTCAAAGAACCTCAACCGAATTAGTAGTTATACTTTACCATTTGTTAGGCTACAATGTGGCACTGTTCTAGTGTACTGTCACCTGCTATATTCTCTATTGTACTTTCATAGGCATGCAACTGCCACTGTGTCACACCACTAGTACCACCACTATGAGGAAATTTCATCCGCCCAGGATTGCCAACCTTAATCGCCATTTCCCGTGGAGCCAGCCCTGTGCCTAGCCCTACTTTGAAACACAAATTACAGGTAAGATAAGCGTTTGGTGGGAGGGAGTATAATGGAGTATTAGGAGAGACGAGAGACTGACGGTAGTACTACTAAAGTCCTAGGACTCTTGTTTAGGCATTTACACTTAAAGGAAGAAAATTGAACTAAACTTTCAGGAAAACAAAGTTACTGTTAAACCCCTACCCACCAGGCAAGCAGTAAAAACAGGTATGGTCAGATAAAGTTTCAAAAAGTATATTTTTATAGCCCTAACAAAATAATCTCCCACAAGACCCTCCCTAACCCCAACGGTTGTCCTTTAAAAGTCCCAAACCCAACTCCCACCCCCCAAAAGTCTCTAAAAAAGGGGCAAGGGACACTATGGGTGGATGCTGTTCACTTTTTGGGCCAGGGCATCATACTCCTCGCGGAGCAAGGCGTGCTCTAAGCGGAGCCCCTCCAACACGTTGGTAAAGTGGTGGAGCTCCTGCTGAAGGCGGGACACCCTCAGGGTACTGCGGCGCAGGCGTGCCTTGCAGTTGCAATGGCTGTGAGAGGCAGCTGTTGTCCTTGCTGCTCGGCGTCGGCGTTTGGCTTTGGCAGCCCGGCTCAGTCTGGCTGGAGCACTGTGCTGGGTGGCAGCCCGTGGGGGCACGGAGGCCGATGCAGCCGACGTTGTTGTCGTGGTCGACTGCGCACTTTCGTCGTCCTCCAGGGCCACCAGCCGCCGATATTCTGCAACAGTGGCATCGATCCTCCGTTGCCGGGCCGCTCTAGCCAGCTCCTTCCTCCTTGTTGGTTTGGAAGGAGCATCTATATGAAGAAAGAAAGACATAGTCTGTAACCAATGCTCTTTAAGATTAACTCAATCATTCAGCAGAAATTTGTGTTGCAGTACAACTAGCAACTTGCAAGCGCATTACATAACTATTGAGGCCAGTATCTATCTAACCTCCCACTTCTTCATCCTTGCTCTAACATTAGTGGGAGTTTAAGGAACAAATTCTAATAGCACTATGGACTTCCATTGGAGTCGACTATGAAAGTACACCAGTCTTATTCTTCTTCTTGTCTCTGGTTTAGTAAAATTGGTACGTTATCTTCTGCAAGCCGGCATAATGCCAGCGCAGTGAACTTTCACCCGAGAAAAAGAGACGCACGCCATGATGAGTGACCTAGACTTGCGTTACTGTACCGGTCCAGTACATGCAGGTGGTGAAGCTCTTACTTTTCTATTACGGGTGGCACTGAGAATACTCTGTTACAAGGGCTACTGCTTAATTAATTTAACTTTCACCCTACAGTGCAAATGAGTACTAGAAATGGAAAATGAAGAAGATAAATAATCTGATCATCTATCACTTCACATGGGATGTTTTTGCTTACATATGGGATGACTTTAGGTGCTTTGCTTTTTATTGAGTGACCAGTGATACATCCACACATGAATGACTGAGTACTACTAAACTTATTAAGAGAGGTAGGGAGTGGCCACCGTAATAACCGGATCTATGCTGGGCTTGCAATACAAACTACTGCTACTATTGATGGTAGTATTTGGACAAAATTACAACTTCTTTTCCTTGCCTTTCCTACACTGGAACGGACGTGCGGTGCAGTGTTACATGCTCTTCAAAGTTACACTTAGTTCATCCACTGACCGTCTACTCTCTCTAGATCAGAGGTATTCAAACTTTTCCAGGTTGAGCCCCCCCAGCTGAATTCCCCCAGATGTTGGGCCCCCCCACCACCCGACAGAAACCTCGGGAATCTGGCACACCACATGATCGACTGCAACGCGCACACCACGGGCCATATCCGGCAAACAATGCTCAACACAACAAGAGTGCCTAGCAAACTGCAGGCCTGTGAGTGGGTGTGGTGAAACGACAGAGGCATACCACACAGCTAAAAACACAATCCTCCAAGGCAAAGGAAGTCATCACAACCCTCCCCATCCATCATGTACACCTTGTCATCCACCAACTCCCCCACCATTCATGCTGTCCCTCCATCTGTGCCCCATCCACATCCAAACCCCTTCAACCACTTGCACACCCATCCACCATCCATCCCTCCATACATCCCCTCACCCATCCATCCATCATCCATCCATCCCTTCACCCAATCCATCCCCTCACCAATCCATCCACTCTTCCACCCATCCATCCACCCACTCATCCATCCAACCATTCACCCCTTCACCCAAGCTATCCTCCCACTCATCCAACCACTCCTCCATTCATCCATCCACTCTTCCACCCATACATCCACTCCTCCACCCATCCATCCACTCACCCATCCATCCAACCACCCACCCTCTCACCCATCCAGCCATCCCCCCACTCACTCATCCATCCACCCAGTCACTCATCCGTCCACCCACTCAACCCCCCACTCATCCAACCCACTCATCCATCCCTCCCGCTCTCCACCCTCCCCCCACTCATGCATGCACTCTCTGACCCATCCATCTCCATGCTCCTCTCCCATCCATGCACACACCTGCCCATCCACTCTGCCAATCATTCATCCATGTTCTCACTCATCCATCCATCCATCCTCCCCCTCTCTCTCCATTCCCCCCTCACCCAGCCACCCATCCCTCCATCCACCCACTCATCCACCCACTCATCCATCCACTCATCCATCCACTCATGAATCCATCCATTGACCTCTCACCCACCCCTTCACTCCTCCATCCATCCCCCCGTCCACCCACCCTCCTCAATCACCCATCCATCCCCACATCCACCCCTTCACTCATCCATCCATCCATTCATTCATTCACCCCTTCACCCATCAATACATCAATCCATCCATCACCTCTCTCATCCATCCACCCACCGACTCATCCACCATCCACCCCCCCATCGATCCATCCACCATTTCACTGATCCATCCATCCCTCCACCCATCCATCTACCCTTCCAACCATACACACATCCATCCACTCCCATCCCTCCACTCATGCATCCATCCTCTCTCCCACCATCCATCCACCCCTTCACCCATCCATCCATCCCCTCACTCATCCATCCACCCTGTCACCCACACATCCACCATTTCACCCATCACTCCACCCATACATCCACCACTCCACCCATACATCTATTCACCCACATGGCAACATAACGGACATCTGGTGGCCGGCTCCACCCGATATCCCTCACACATTTGATGATTCAAATTCGAATCTGCAGACCAACATCCCTGAACACAGACACTTCGGTGCCCCACACAAAGATCCTCATGAGTTGAGGACCGCAGACCAGAGCCCACCGTCCCGATTCACGGCCCAAACCCGGATGGCAACCTCTCCCTCCCTTCCCAAAATAACTGAAGGACTCCCACCCCTCCCCCTCATGCCCACCCCCCTCATAGCTGCCAAGGTTTCAGATTGCTTATGAGTGACATTTTCATAATTTCAGTGTAATTATGGGTGACATTCAACGACTGTGAGTGACACTTTCTCGCGAGCAAAATTTAACATGACAAGCTTTAAGCATCAGGTTATGTTCTGTTTGACCATGGTACCAGAAGTCAGACTGTCAAGCCCTATCTCCCTGTGCTCCAATTGTTCTCTTTCCCTCACAGCCAGTCAGAGGAGGCAGAGATGAGCACAGGGGCACGCACAGAACTGATTATAGGCAGCGTACACCAACCCAAAGCATGCTTTCCTGGTCTCTGGTCCTGCAGTGTTAGATTACCAAAACTTTTAAATCTAAACATGCTCATGTATGTATCAAGCAGGTAAAGGGTTAAAACGGCGGACACAGGCTTTACAGAGTGATTGTGAGGATGGCATGACACTGTTTATATGCATTATTCATTGTAAATGTTGCATAAACAACACTGGTGTTTCAACATCCACTATAGAGCATCACATTGCATTTAGGTGAAGCATTACTTAAATAAACTATGTTGCATGTACATAACTACTTTATTCTATTAACTGTGAAAGTGCCATAACTCAAGAATTGAAAGGTCACACATAGAAACACAGCACACAAGGACTATAGCACATAAGCAACATAAAACATGGCAATTAACTCCAGTTTTAAATCTGTAATAGGCACAATCCTATGTTCACCTGTCCCTACTACCTTCGGCTTTAGCTATAGCTGATGCTCCTCAACAACACACCTGTCAGCTGCCCCAAAAATTAAGTCACACAGTCAGCTGACTCGTGGACACCGCCACAGACAGACACTGAACAAGGCTCACCGGCAGTCAATGTGAGCTGGCAGCCATGGCACTGTAGTCTATTAAAACAAATCTCCTTAACCCTGATAAAAATTATGAATATCCCAAAAGCAGTTTGCTCTACCTGCCCAGCCCTGCAAACAGCAGCACAGATAAGGTGCCTAAATTTAAAATTAAGAGAGTCAACACAGCGGACTCGTGGAAAAGTAGCTGAGCACTAGGCAGCTGAGGCACATAGGTCATCCATAGAAAGCAGTGTTAATTTAACATTACTCCTCAACTCAGACACCCAAAAATAATCAAACACTGTTCCGCCGCCTCCCCCTTACCTCGGACGCCCGGATCACACCACAGCAGGGCTGTCGCAGAGAGCTATCCAATGCTGCTTTGCGAGACGCCGCTGGCAGGCTCCTGTCACGTACTGTGTGAACTTCTGCTAGAGGGCCCTGGCAGGCAGGCGATCATGAGCGCACTACAACTGCTAATTTAAAACCAATACCATTGCCAACCAAATAGCAGAGAGACTATACACACTTCAGGGGGCACTGGGGCACACACTTACTTTGCAAGGCTCATTGCAGCAATTCGGTAAAGGGCCGCCTTGTGGTCACAACTCCTGCTGCAAGCGCGTGGTGGCCTTCTATCCTGCACGGCCAATTCACGGAGTCGACAGCTTCAGCTGCAGTGGGAGGCAAGGGGTCTCCTCTGCTAAAGCTGAAAGAATGTCTGTTTGTTTGCTTTCATTTTTAGCAGAGGAGACTACTTGCCTGCACTGCAGCCGAAGCTGTCGACTCCGGGAATTGGCCCCCTGATGGGAGAATCACCCAGACAAAGGGGCACATAGGGAAGATCGGAGTGGAGCGCTCGCCCCCCCTGGGATGGTGCCTTGCCCCCCCAGGGGGGCGCGCCCCACAGATTGAAGAACCCTGCTCTAGATCATGGGTACTCACAAACTTTCTCTCAGGGGCTAAATTTACAGTGTAGTTTGTGGCCGAGGGCCGCACTGGTGGGGGCGGAGTCAGAGGGGGCGGGGCTAAAGCAAAACGAAAACTTGTGACCATGAGGTTGCACACAGGTCCCTGCAGCAGATGCCTTCATCCACTGAGCCACCAGACCCAGCATTTACATACATCTCTCTCCCTCCTGCTCTCCCTCCTGCCCTCCCTCTCCATCTCTCTCTCCCTCCTGCCCTCCCTCTCCCTCCCCCTCTGTCATCTCACTGTGTGTGTGTCTGTCTGTGTCAGCCTTCAGCCCGGGTTGAGACAGCTTCCTCAACGCGCACACACAGACAGCCACACCAAAGTACTTAACAGGTCTTTAAAAGACCATTAACATATTATTGAGGCTTTGTTTGTTGTAGCGCCCCTGCATCTCCACCCTGACAATCACTGGTTGCCCGGCCCCACAGAGCAGAGGCTTTGTTCTATTTCACGTCTTTGTGGCCCTGCATTTCCACTCTGCTCTGTGGGGGCCGGGGGAGCAGTGATTGTCAGAGTGGAGATGCAGGGGCGCTAACAGGTGAAATACAACAAAGCCTCTGCTCTGTGGGGGCCGGGGGAGTAGTGATTGTCTGCAAGGTCTGCGCACCGCCAAGGAAGGCTTGCCGGGCCGCCACCGGCCCGCGGGCCATACTATGAGTACCCCTGCTCTAGATACACATATGCTATCTAAGAGTCAGATAGTAGCATGATCCAGGTATATGGACACATACAGTTTCTGTGTCACCCACCCAGGCTGTTGTCCTTCCACCAATCATTGCGTCATCATTCACCCAGCCATGTATCTCATATTCTTTCCTTCCCAGCCACGTCTTCAATCTCAATAAGTAAGGAATATATAAGAGCTTACCTCTGCCTGCCACCACCACCGTCTCAACTCTCACAGCCGGCACTGGAGCCGCCGCCTCCTCCCCTGAAGAATTGCCCTCCGCCTCCGTGTCGAGCACCACCACCTCCGCGCTGGCCCCGCCACCAGATGTTCCACCTACAAAGTACATTTAAGAATGTTAGAATAAACCACTCACTAGTATTTGGTCTAGGAATGAAGACATTTGAAAACAATGTAATTTGTGACTGTCTACTCTAAAGTAAAAAAAATGTCCCTTTTTCCAGGGAAGGGTGTTGTCTTGCTGCACTTTTTGGCACAACTGATGAAGGCTGGCTTTTTAACACGCACCATTTTTCTCCACACAGACAGAAGATGGACTTCTAACAACAAGATCAAGTTGAAACCAGGTGAGAGCTCGGCTCGACCACAAGAAATATCTTCAATTAATCGTCAGCACTAACCACTTTTCCATTCTCAGTTAAACGTTTAGTTTTTTTATTATGACTTCATTTTAATAAATGTGTTTACTTTTAATAAAGCTTTTAAACTTAAATAGACTCTGTGTTTTTTGGTCCAGACTAGAGTGTCTGAGCGAAAGGTTTTGCAATTTTTGCAAGCATGAGTCCGTGCCTCTGACACTTCTTGACTCTGACTCCGTACTCTTGAGCTACGTTGGATAATCATCATTGGGGATCAATCATCGATGAATTCGGGAGGTAAATGACTGTGCCACACTATGTAGTCAGTCAGTAAGGACATTGGGGGTTCAAAGTCTGTTATCACAGAGGTATGTGGAAATTCTAACAGCGCCTATTATAATTGATAAGCAATGCACTATTTATTGTCCATAGTTCTGTTTCTGCAGAAGAATTGTCCCCGCAACAGTAGTGGTATGGATTGTCCTGCTATCCAAACCAAAAGGTAGTATCTTATTCTTTCTTGGTGGTCATTCACATTTTATAGTTGGGAATTTTCAAAGCAGATAGAACACTTCAAAAGACATTATGGACAATCCCAGAGGACTGCACTAAGTTGATAGAGCTATTGCTGACTAGAATGGGAGTTTCGCCAACCGTGCAATCTTAGTTAGCTACACAGACAGACTAATAAGAATAATCTAGTAATACCACAGGGAGTAATAGTAGAGGCAGGATACGAATTTAGATACAGTCTACAAGAAGATCAAAGACGATTTTGAAAAAATCAAATGAGGAACGCTAGGAAAAATAGGTACTAGTCTAAAATGAAAACTTACTGGGGCCAGCAAAGGAGCCCTCGCCTGCCCGATCCTGGCCCTGTTCAACAGCATCCGCCGCCGCCTGCTGCTCCTGTGTCCCCTCGCCCCTGGGGGGAGCTGACGTACAACATGAAAGAAAGAACAGAAAACATGGATGATTGTTGCTTGTCAATGTCAACCAAATCAAACATTTCAAAACAACAATAACAAAATATTTCAGCGAAATTATATTGATTAGGGTTAGTTTTCATTGATTTGCGGACCTGCGACTTCGAAAGTCACGTAACTCACTAAACAAAGTAATGAAAGGTTCACCTAGGACTGGCAGGCAGCAGTCCGCAGGCAAGACGCAAAGTGACAGACAAACTCCATTGTGATTTCAGTCAGATCAGTGACAACACTAACAGTTGCCTGCTACATAACCAGTCTTTTAAATAGTCAAACTATCAATCCACCGCCACTATTTTTCTTATTGTCAGGGGTACAAAGGAAGGGGCAGATTTAAGCCCCTTGTGGCTCTTTTGCTCCGTTCTTGCGTGACTTTTGTGACGCAGCAGCTGAACAAAAGAGGCGCCATGGTGCGGCGTATAATATTATAACAACGTGACGCATTTGGGAGATGCATCCCGTTATAAAGCCCTGCGCCATCAGGGGGCGTTCCGGCGCAAGGAAGGGCATTCCTGCGCTGGAACACATCCTAAAAGTGGCTGAGGGAAATCTACAAAATTTCAATCAGTCACCTTTAGGACAATGATGCGTCACACAAACCCTGCACCTGCTTGAAGCAGACGTACGGCTTGACCCAGCATTGGGGGGGATTGGGTACCCCAGAGCATTGCTGGAGCTGCGCCATTGTTGCAACGCAACTCCAGCAGTAAAGCTTCGGTGACGTTTTGAGCCAATGGTGCGCCGCATTGCAAATACGGCGCACCATGTTTGGTGGTGGTAGCGGGCCGCACAATTACTGGCGCATCCCTGCTACTTTGCAGGGATGCGACGGAAATTGCAATTCTGCCCCTTAGGGGCATACTTACTTACGCGTTCTGGCGCATCTCCAGAGATGCGCCAGATCAAATGCGCCACGCAAAACTCCCCTTGCGACACAGCAGATGCGCCTCATTTACAATGCGGCGCGCCCTGGCGCAAGGGTAGACACTTGCGTGACTCATCTCGTCACGTAAGAGCGGCGCATCGCTGGAGTCACATCGCCAACGCAATGCAACTCCAGTAATGCTCAGGGCCACCCAATACTTAACATGCTGTGTCAGTCCTTACGCCTGCTTCAAGCAGGCATAAGGAATTGAATTGACGTAGCAGCGTCGCAGAAGTGCCTGCGTTAAATCTTGTAGATTTCACACAGGCACTTTTGCGAGGCGCACAGCCGCCGGACCGCCCACCCTGCATACTAGGAATGCACCCATTGTGGCGCAGGCCCATGGCTTTATAACGTGACGCATCTCCCTAGATGCGTCACGCTGTAAATGACTCGCAGGGATGCGCCACGTTTACGCCGCTGTTGCGTCACGCAAGGCAACGTAAACGTGGCGCAAGGGGCTTGTAAATGTAATCTGCCCCCTAGTGTCTAGCATTACGCAGTTCTGTAAAGTACACTCATACATAATAGTTACTCAGGCCAATGAGACCACAAAATAGAAAACAAATAAGCATAGTAGCAACGCCACTGAGAAGGAGAGCAGTGCACCTGAAATGCACAGAAGATTTTGAAATATAATTTAACTACAATGTAATCGTCAGCAGCATTATTGGCTTGCTCCATGTAAAAAACAAATATTTGCAATACAACAACACAGAGCAGGAGAAAACATAGTAGTGAGTGATGAAATAGCTACTAATACTCACCAAGCCCGGGGATCTCCAAGCCGAGCTGGTCCAGCAGGTCGCGCTCCCGGTCCAGGAGGTCCGTCCAGTGGTGGGTGGCCTGGCTGAAGGTGCGCTGGACCCCGGAGAGTTGGGACATGGCCCAGCACACCTTCTGCCACCGCTTCCGGCGCTCCCGGATGTTGTAGCCGCCGGCCGCGATCCTGCCGCCTCCCGCGATGGTCCTGGGCAGGCGGCGCTGGATGAAGTAGACCAGCGCGCCCACTTCCTCCGGGCTGAAGATCTCCCGTCGCGTCACCTGCTCCCCCCTCAATCGCCCGCATGCTGTCCTGGCACGGGGTCCAGGACTCCTCCTCCCCGCCGCCGCTACGGCCCTCAAGTGCCTGGGCAGCTTCACGGCGCCTGGCTTCACCATGGTCTGGGCAGGTAAGGTAGGAAGTAGAAAATTAAGAAAGAATAGGATAGGGAAGAAGAAAAGAAAAGAGTTTAAAAAAGTAGTTTAAAAGTAAACAAAAATAGCAGAAAAGACAAAAATATACAGCTAGGAAAAGAGAGGGATAGATAAGAAGCAAAATCGTTCGAAAAAAAACTGAAAACAAGCAAAGGATGGCAAAGATAGCAAGAGGATAAACACCATGCCCAGACACAGGAAATGAATGAAAAACAAGATGGCCGCCCGTTCACGAGCGCGAAAGTAAGTTCGCACGCGATTTTCCTCGCGATCTCGTGCGAACTTGTACTCGCAATGCGCTTACTTCGCGAGATTATACATAGCGGGCGGAAACGCAAATACGTCACACAAACAAAATGGCCACGCCCGTACTCGACCTTGGGGTAAATTCGCGTGTTGCGCTGCAAGCGGCTCGCGAATACTGCAAAAAAACTCGCGAAAGAACACGCCGCAAAAAAATATAAAGCTCCTTCGCACGAATTGGCGGCTTCCGCGGTTGGTTTCGCACGACGCCGAGCCTCGCAAATAGCGCGAAATGACCGAAAAACGATTTTTGCAAAAGCAAAACAAATGAGCAGGTGCAAAAGGTCAATCTCATGATTTGTAACGATTCCCTGTTGTGCTTCCTGAGGGGGCCCTCCAGAATTCGGTTGCCTACTTGCAACTATTGTGTGACCCTGCTCTGACCTTCACTGTATGCCACAAAGGTCCTGATTTACAGCTAAGGGAGCAGACAAGCAGGTGCCAGGCTGGAACTTCAAATTCAGTGACACATTAATTAGCCCCTAATTCATTATTGTCAGTTGGGGCAGGGCAGATGTTGGTAATAAACTAACCCCAAATTAATTCATGTCAGTTGAAGCAGGGCAGGTGTGCTTGCTTTCCCCCCCATCTTCTACAGTGATGATGAACCAGAGGGTGGCATTGATGTAACAGAGGGTGGCATGGGTCAAAGAGAGGGTGGCAGTGGTGAAACAGAGGGTGCTGGGAGGCTGTGATGATGAACCAGACGTAGAAACAACATAGTCGCGACCGTTGCGAGCCGACAAGTAAGTTCGCAATTGCGAACTAGTACCAAATCCTCGCGAACTGGCAGAAACACTTGCGAACACAAAAAAAATCCGCAAATTCGTGAGAATTTGCGGATTTTGCGGATTGCGAGTTCGCAAATTCGCGAACGACAGATTCGCAAAATTCGCCTATGCTCACAACACACTGTCAGCTCGTGCCAAGCTACCAAGGGGTTGAGCGGGGGTTATTAAGGAGTGTAATCCCTTTATCCTGACTTAGAAGTAAGGGTCCCTATTTGGACAAAGGTGAATACCACTGCCAACTAGAGACCCCCATTTCTAACATCTATCACCCCACTTATAACCAATGGTTCATATCCTAAATTGCGTAATTTATGTTTGTCTTTTGCCGGCAAGTGAGTCTCTTGGACACATCTAATATGAGGATGAATTGGTAAAAGTTTTTCTCTTATCAATGCTACTTTCTGGCTAGAATGTCAACCGTTAACATTCCGGGTCACTATTTGAACTTACTGGGTACCAGCCTTAACCTTGTCAGCACAGATTGGCATTTTGCTCATTATTGAAAAGTCTGACACTAAGAAGCTGCACATTACTATATGCTATTCTCTCACCATATTCTTTGCCATTTTTTCTATTTGTCTACACCCTATCCCCCACACCCATTGTACCAGTTCCTTACTGTGACACTCAAATAGATTTTTGTCCATTTTCCTTTTGCCGCCTCTTGACACCCCCACCCGAAACTCAATGTCCACCCCTGACTCCCCCTGTTCCAACCGACAAAGATTCTGTCCACACTGATGACAATATGAACTTCCTCCCTCCACGCACACACACACACAGGCATTAGGTAGTATCCGCTGTTAATGTGATTGGACCACCATCAATTCACCCCCCCCCCACACAATCCGCCACCAAAACAAAAATCTGAAAGAAAAGAAAAAAAGTGAAGAAGAGGTAGACTGATACTTGAAGTCAAGGGTCACTAAGCTGAGCCCTCGGGGCCCAAAACAGAGACTCAAGCAAGGAAGAGAAATATAAAACACATATTGCAAGCTTAGAAAAGCGTGAGCCTCCCTAATCATAGCTTTTAACCAATAGAACTCTCGCCCCCCCAGATGGGGTCAAACCACTGGTCCATTTTACCCTTAATATGGGCCTCGTCACTACAGTAGTGGTTCCTGCATTGATAATTAATCTTCATCGTAGCAGGTTCAAGCAAAAACACTGTTGCTCCCACCTTCTGTAAATCCAGAAGTAGCTTGTGTAATTGCCATCTACAGGCCACAGTTTCTTTGCTGAAGTCATATTACACAAAACATTTGAGGCACATCCCAGCCCAGCGCCCTAACTATCAAGTGGGCTCCTTGATGGATATGTTGGGGCAAATAAGATTTCCTATATTTATCAAAATGGCCCGAGGGGTTTAGGCACCTCCGCCTGTACTAAGTTTACGAAACGTGAATCTATGTGCCCTCTGGATAGCACTAAGTCCCAGTCTGCCAACTGCAGAAATGCAGCTTGAAACTAAGTGACCACAAAAGATCTAGTATTGTCTCCTTCCTTCCCCTCTGGTATCCTCAGATCGTTCCTACATAGGCAATTCTCATTGTCCTCAACTCGAGTCAGCTGGCCACGTTTGAATCCCTGAAGCTCTATCTGGGATTGATTGCTTTGAGTCTGCTCCGCCAAGTTGCTGTTTGTCTTCGACCTCTGTAATCCAAGTCTGTAGGACGTCCATATTCCTGGACATCTTGAGAAGCACAACTTGCATTTTTGAGATGAGCTGTTCTCAGTGAAAGATTAATCTTACAGTTCTCATCCCTCAGAATCTGTATCTGCTCGTATATCTCTAGCAGAGACTGTTCAGTCTGACATTTAGCAGCCATTTCTCCCAACACTTTATCTACCTGTATACCTGGTCCCGCCGTGCCTTTCTTTTTGTCTGCACCCTTGCCTCATAGTTTTGAGGGTCTGAGCACGGTTTCCGGTGACATTCAGCATTGCTCAGTTGTCAGGGTAAGCTCAACACCTTCAGGGTCCCATTGTAAATCTTCCTCACTTGCTGACCAATCTGGATTTAAAATTCCACCCTCATATAATTGTGCCAGCAAATCCTCCACTTGCCCACTGGTGAATTTTTCTGATACAGTAGACCCAGTAGTCTGTCCAACTGTATCTTTCTAAAGCAATGCTTCACCTGGTGTTAGGAAATGGACCTTGAGTTTAATTTCTCCAATCCACATAAACACACTAAAATAAGCCTTAGTGCAATTTGTTGACACTACCCAACCCTCCCAATAACTTTGGGTCAGGCTAGCCAAGTCCCATTTCGTCTGACAACATTAACCCGTGATCCAGCTAGCACCATACTGGGCGGGGAACTACAGTACAGATCCCTTCCTTTGTCTGCATGTTCAGAGTGCAACCCGCTCCTTGCTGCTGCATGCCCTTGCTTAAAAAGGTGTTGTAGTTGTCCAAACTGAATTTTAACGTGAGGTATTACCCTTTGTTGAGTCTTTACTCGTTCCACCCCCACTCCAGCTGCTGCAACTAACATCTTTGTTATATATTTAAGTAGCAAAGGAGACAAGAATATGTCCATGTCCTATGCTCCTTCTCTCTCATGGGATTCATCAAAGGTTGCTATTCTTCCTGGCAGGTGTGCTTCACTGTCTCTTCTGCTCCACTGCTGGTGTATTGTATCTCTCTCAAGACCTCCTTCTTTTCTTCATTGATTTCACTTCCATTCCAGTCTCCTTTTTAGGACTTGCACAGGCAGCGCATGCGCTACCTCTACAAAGCATCAAGTAATCTGTATATGTTAGCGAGCAGCTGGCAGTTTCTCCTGCCGCTTGCCATTTGGTGAATGTTGGCACAGCTCCTGTTAGCTGGCTTTTTACTGGCTGTTGATGTCAAACTGACTTCAGTGTAGTCCGGAAGCAGCGGTCACGAACTACAGTTTTCGTCCACCAGATCGCACTTCTATTTTTTGTTGAGCATCTCTGCCCAATGTAAACATGGCAGCGGCGCGTGCACGCTCTACACCATATTCAGTGCTGTACTAAGCAGCCTTGAGACATTGTATGTTTGAACCTCGGCCCAGCTGGTGTCTGTCACGGAGGCTGCTTTGCCTGCACCTAATTGACCCCACGGATCACCTCTACGGCTTGGTTCGTGTGTCGTCGCACAGCTGTTGTCTACCGTGGGGTCTACATTGCCAGCTGTTTGCAGGATACTGGGAGCCACCTGAGATTCACGGCAGCTGGCCAGTGAACTAGAAAGCGCGGTGTGTGTCACCGCCACAGGCCCGATAGCGGGACCGAGAGTGTATGTCGAGAAGCGACGACGCGCCCTGATCATCTGTTGCCATTCACCGCTCCGGCCCGAGTTCCAGGAGGAGGACTGGTCACTGGAGAAACCGTGCCGTTGCTGGGTAACCAAGGACGCCTCAGCGAGGAAGCCCCGGCAGTGTTGCATCCCGCCCAGCAGGACGTCGACAACAGGAAGAGGAGCTGCGCTCGAAGTTGGGAAGGCTACCCCGACTCCTCCATGAGGCACCTTCGAGGGAGGAGAAGTCCTGTCTGCCGATCAGCCCGGCAGGGGCCGCAGTACCACAAAAGCTCCCCAGGTAAAAATCTTCTACCCACATTGCTGCTTCGTATTTCCTTAGAGGGTTGGAAGTTAACAGGTCTGCCGAGGCTGGCTCGTATGACCAGGATTATTGTTGACACTTATTTTGACTGCGGGCCTGCCTCAGACAGTGCCAGCATTGCGCCAGGGAGAAGCACGGCCTGTCCTGTTGTTGGCATTTGGTTTCTTCACTCCTGGGGGGCAGGGTTCACCGCGCACAGATAGCCCGTATCGAGGGCTGGGGATCGTGGGTTGTTGCAGAGGCCGGCCCCTGAAGGGGGCCTCGAGGGCCGGCGCCATAACGGACGCCAGCGCCCAGGAAGGATCCGGTTCTAGCCGCCGGGAAGGGCCCTAAACTAGAAGGGGCACTCTCGTCGCGGCAGCAACTTGCACCAGGATGACGCCTAGGAACTCGGCCAATGGGGGGGGGGCCAGGTGAGGGCTGACCCTCCCCCAGGTGGCAGACCCGCCCTTTCATGGTGGGAGAATCGTGGGGGAAGTATAAGACGCCGCTCCCCCACACTGCAGCTCATCACTACATCGTGGAGCTGGGGGAGCGGCGCAGAAGAATTCTGAGTCCCACCCACCCACTCCTAAGTACCAGCAGTGTCGCAGTGCTGGCGGATAAGAGAGGTACAGCGGATGGTTATGGGGGCACACCGGCAGGGCGGTGTGTAGAAGGAGGGCCACTCACACTGGGATGCCGAACGGCAGGGTGAGTAGGCGGAACAAAAGGGGGCAGCAGACAGAGGCAGCGCTCGCAGCCCAGACCCGGCCGGACGGCAGGGCACAAAAATAGACTAGCAAGGTAGCGAGTTGGGGCCTAACTCTGGGGAGAGGCTACTCCCCACATGCAAAGGAGCATGGAAACCAACAGAACAAGTTGGATCACAAAAGTGCCAAGAAAGGAGATACGCCTCCAATTTATGGCTTTCCATCACACAAATGATTTATGGGACACAAATGATTTATGACCCTGTGATATGCTAATAAGTGATGACAGATAATGATTTATGACCGACAGAATGATTTATGACCAACAGTATGATTTATGACAAATGATTTATGACAGGCAACGCTAATCATGTATGACGTCCAAGTTATCATAACACTAAATGATTTATGACATGCTGATGATGTAGGACGCATGAGTTATGATTTATGACATGTAGATGATGTAGGACGTATGATTTATGATATGCCATGATAATGATTTATGACCCTGGCCATAAAAGGGATGCCCAGGGGACAAAATGTGTTGGTATACAATGGTAATAAAAACTGCGGCCAACAACGACCACAAAAACTACAACTCGTGTTGGCTGTGATTCTGGTAACATGTCTGTTTCTGGAGTGGGCCCTGTGTGGGGGTTATTTTAGAAAGCTAAAACAGCCCTTTACAAGAGTAACCTTGACTTCACCAAGTGTCGTATTCCTTATCAGATCATTTTTGCTCATGTTACTGGCCTAAGACTTCTGGAACAGTAAATCAATGTGCGTGGATGCTGGTTTGGAAGTGATACAGATTTGCTTGAGTGCCAGGGTGAACGTGTTGATGTACGCATGTGTGCGTCTGTTCATCCATGTGAGCATTTCTGTATACAGATGTGTTTGTGTGCGTGTGTCTGTATACTGATGTGTTTGCGTGAGCCTGTCTATGTCCGTATACAGAAGTGTTTGTGTGCATGTTTCAGTATGCAGATGTTTGTGTGCTTGTCTGTATACAGAAGTTTGTGTGCGTGTCTGTATACATATGTGTTTGTGTGTGCGTGCCAATATGCAGATGTGTTTGTGTATCAGTATGCAGATGTGTTTGTGTGTGTCAGTAGGCAGATGTGATGGTGTGTCAGTGTCAGTATGCAGATGTGTGTGTGTGCGCGTATATCAGTGTCAGAAAGCAGGCTGACTGTGTCAGTGCCTGCGGGCGGTAGTCTGTGTCAAACAGTAGGTGTATGTGTTTGCACTTGTATTCCGCCACTGAGAATGCACATCAATCCTTCTGAAAGTGTGAGAGCCCCCGTGTCGCGCTGTTCTAAGTCCCAGGGAGGGTTAGAGGTGTTTGAAGCCTCAATGCGTCTTGTGCTGTCCTTTTACAGTTGCTTCTCGTCGCTCCCACTGACATGTGATAACTGTTGACTAAAATGGCTGGCAAAGGCTTTTGTGGCTACACAATATACACACAGGGCCGGCTCTAGGCTCATGGTGGCCCTGTGCAGGGAGCGTAGGTGGGGGCCCCGGAAGAGGGGGTCCGGACCCTCACGGACATCGATTCGCCAAAATGTTATGGGTGACAAAAGCGACATGTCACTCCCTTTCACACCCAGTGACATCACAGGCGTGTCTAACCTTGGACTTTCGACGGCCTCTTATTTACTGCTTCAGGTGTTATGGAAAGAGCAAGAAATGGAGACAACAGAAAAGTAAACAAAGCTCCATGGGCCCTCTTTAGTTTCTGTTCTCTCTGTCAGTCAGTCTCTCTCTCTGTCAGTCTCTGTCAGTCAATCTCTCTCTCAGTCAGTCTCTCTCTCTGTCAGTCTCTCTCTCTGTCAAGTCTCTCTCTCTGTCAGTCTCTCTCTCTGTCAGTCTATCTCTCTCTGACAGTCTCTCAGCCAGTAGGTCTCCCAGTCTCTCTCTCTCTCTCTCTTAGTCTCTCTCTCTGTCAGCCAGTCTCGCTCTCTCCCAGTCAGTCTCTCTCTCTCCCAGTCAGTCAGTCTCTCTCAGTCAGTCATTCTCTCTCTACCTCAGTCAGTCTCTCTCTCTCTCTCTCTCCCTGTCAGTCCCCCTCTCAATCAGTCTCTCTCTCTGTCACTCTCTCTGTCAGTCAGTCTCTCTCAGTCAGTCAGTCTCTCTCGCAGTCAATCAGTCTATTTCTCTCAGTCAGTCAGTCTCTGCCTCTCTCTCTGTATCTCTCTCTCTGTCAGTCAGTATCTCTCTACCTCAGTCAGTCAGTATCTCTCTACCTCAGTCAGTCTCTCTCTCTGCCAGTCAGTCTCACTCTCAATCAGTCTCTCTCTCTCTGTTAGTCAGTCAGTCACTCTCTTAGTCAGCCAATCTTGCTCTCTCTCTCTGTCAGTTTCCTAGCCAGTCAGTCTCTCAGTCAGTCAGTATTCAGTCTCTGAGTCAGTCAGTCAGTCAGTCAGTCTCTCTCTCTCTCTCAACTCTCTCTCTCTCTCCATTCTCTCTCTCAACTCTGTCCACTCCATCTCCACTGTCTCTCCACTCTCTCTCCACTGTCTCTCTCTCTCCACTTTCTCTCTCTCTACTCTCTCTCCACTCTCTCTCCACTATCTCCCTCCACTCTCCCCCACTCTCTCCCCACTCTCTCTCTCCACTCTCTCCACCCTCTCTCCCTTCACACTCTCTCTCTACTTTCTCTCCACTCTCTCTTTCTCTCCGCTCTCTCTCTCTCCCTCTCTCTCTCCACTCTCTCACTCCACTCTCTCACTCTCACTCTCTCTCTCACTCTCACTCTCTCTCTCTCACTCTCTATCTCACTCTCTGTCTCACTCTCTTTCCACCCTCTATCTACTCTCTCCACCCTCTTTCTACTCTCTCTCCACTCCCTCTCCACTCTCTCCACACTCTCTCTCTCTGCACTGTCTCCTCCACTGTCTCCCTCCACTGTCTCCCGCCACTCTCCCTCCACTCTCCCTCCACTCTCTCTCCACTCTCTATGCACTCTCTCTCCTCTCTCTCTTCTCTCTCTCTCCACTCTCCACTCTCTCTCTCTTCTATCTGTCTCTCCACTGTCTCCTCCACTGTCTCCCTCTACTCTCTCTCCACTCTCTCTCCACTGTCTCTCCACTCTCTCTCCACTCTCTATCTCCCCTCTCTCTCTCCTCTCTCTCTCTCTCCTCTCTCTCTCTCCACTCTCTCTCTCTCTCCACTCTCTCTCTCCACTCTCTCTCTCCACTGTCTCTCTCTCTCTCCACTGTCTAGCTCCACTCCCTCCTCTCTCTCTCTCTCTCTCTCTCTCTCTCTCTCTCTCCACTCTCTCTCTCTTCACTGTCTCTCTCACCCCATTCTCTCTCTCTCTCTCCCTGTCAGTCCCCCTCTCAATCAGTCTCTCTCACTCTCTATCCACTGTCTAGCTCCACTTTCTCCCGACTCTCTCTCTACTCTTTCTCCACTCTCTCTCTCTACTCTCTCTCCACTCTCTCTCTCCACTCTCTCTCCCTCCACTCTCTCTCCCTCCACTCTCTCTCCCTCCACTCTCTCTCCCTCCACTCTCTCTCCCTCCACTCTCTCTCCCTCCACTCTCTCTCTCTCTACTCTCTCTCCACTCTCTCTCTACTCTCTCTCCACTGTCTTTCTCTCCACTCTCTCTCCACTCTCTCTCCACTGTCTCCCTCCACTCTCTCTCTCTCCACTCTCTTGCTCACTCTCTCCACTGTCTCCATGCTCTCTCCACTCTCTCTCTCTCCACTGTCTAGCTCCACTCTCTCTCCACTCTCTCTCTCTACTCTCTCTCCACTCTCTCTCTATACTCTCTCTCCACGCTCTCTCTCCACTCTCTCTCTCCACCCTCTCTCCCTCCACTCTCTCTCTCTACTCTCTCTCCACTCTCTCTCTCCTCTCTCTCTCTCTCCACTGTCTAGCTCCACTCCCTCCTCTCTCTCTCTCTCTCTCTCTCTCTCTCTCTCTCTCTCTCTCTCTCTCCACTCTCTCTCTCTTCACTGTCTCTCTCACCCCATTCTCTCTCTCTCTCTCCCTGTCAGTCCCCCTCTCAATCAGTCTCTCTCACTCTCTATCCACTGTCTAGCTCCACTTTCTCCCGACTCTCTCTCTACTCTTTCTCCACTCTCTCTCTCTACTCTCTCTCCACTCTCTCTCTCCACTCTCTCTCCCTCCACTCTCTCTCCCTCCACTCTCTCTCCCTCCACTCTCTCTCCCTCCACTCTCTCTCCCTCCACTCTCTCTCTCTCTACTCTCTCTCCACTCTCTCTCTACTCTCTCTCCACTGTCTTTCTCTCCACTCTCTCTCCACTCTCTCTCCACTGTCTCCCTCCACTCTCTCTCTCTCCACTCTCTTGCTCACTCTCTCCACTGTCTCCATGCTCTCTCCACTCTCTCTCTCTCCACTGTCTAGCTCCACTCTCTCTCCACTCTCTCTCTCTACTCTCTCTCCACTCTCTCTCTATACTCTCTCTCCACGCTCTCTCTCCACTCTCTCTCTCCACCCTCTCTCCCTCCACTCTCTCTCTCTACTCTCTCTCCACTCTCTCTCTCCACTCTCTCTCTCCACTCTCTCTCTACTCTCTCTCCACTGTCTTTCTCTCCAATCTCTCTACTCTCTCTCCACTCTCTCTCCACTGACTCTCTCTCTCTACTCTCTCGCTACTCTCTCTCTCCACTCTCTCTATACTCTCTCTCCACTGCCTCACTCCACTCTTTCTCCACTCTCTCTCCACTCTCTCTCTCCACCCTCTCTCTCCACCCTCACTCTCTCTCCACTCTCTCTCTACTCTCGCTCTCTACTCTCGCTCTCTACTCTCTCTCCACAGTGGCGTCACTAGGGGGGTGCGGGGGGTGCGGACCGCACCGGGTGACACCATCCTCATGGGGTGACACCGTGAGAATATTACACCACATATGAACTCAGGCTGGGCATTTACACGAAGACGCGTATGGGGGAAAGTGCACCTCGTGGTGAGATGACTGAAAGCTGCTAGGCAGCTCCAAAATATGAAAATCATGTCCCTGCTTGTCTCTCCGCTCTCGCACGGTAGTGCGCAAAGGCTACTAACATCACAGGCAGGGGAGCCCCAATGACATAAAGCCATACCTGGCGCCGCCGGGTGACGTCACGTCCTGCTGCGCCTGCGAAAGGCGGGAAGTTTACTTTGGAACTACTGTCCGGCTCCTGACTCCTGCGGCGCGTGCGGGCGCCTTACAGTCTCTCTCTATGGACTGCACTAAGTTATGCAATGGGTATGGCAGCTCGCGCTCGCAAAATAGACTGCCACACACACTGTGTGATCCCGACGCGATAGACCAGACCCCACCGGCCTCCTTGTGAAGTTGCAGTGTTTCAGGTACAGTTATGGCAACATTATTTATAATTATGGCAGAGCTCGCATGCAGGCGGCGGCCGCAACTTATCAAATGTCCGCACGCACATAATTGCAGCCAGTAGTAGTGGGCTCGCTAATTGCCGTCCGCCAGTCCTGTAGCCACAGCCCGCCCTAACAGCCCCCAGCACCACCATCCCCGTGTGTGGAGGACAGGGACTCGGTGACCCCCCCTCCCGTTGTTGTGCCTTGTTTACCCCCCCCCCCCCGCCCTCCCTCCAGTTGTCCGTCCCTTCTCCCTCCACAACACCCCAAACCCCCTGCCCCGCCCGCCCTCCCGTTGTCCGTGATACCTACCATTTGCTATCCAATAGGTATCACATTTACGCGAGCTTGAGCTGTTGGGATTGTAATTGACAATGCCTTTTATTTATGTTTTGGTTTTTAAAACATAAATAAAACGCATTGTCATTTACAATGCCAATAGCTTAAACTCGCATAAATGCACGCCCAGTAGCAGTGCAAATGCTTGTTTACAAAGTAACCACTGCATCTAAACATAAGTGCCATGGCCCAAACTTTAGCTCAGAAGCTGCTGCCGGCAAAGAAGGTGGTCAGGGCGCTGCATACTAAGGATGCATTGTCCCGATTCTACCTCATGCCTCTGCAATACAGCTACAAACACTCACTGCTCATCTAGCTCACTTCTGCACGTTTTTTTACATAGTTTTTCCATTCCTCTTCCTAATTATTTCGACCTTTTCTGTTTTTCTCTCATCCTGGCTCAGCATCTAATGATGAAAATTAGGCAGAGGTGCCCAAAAAAGAATTCCGGTGGGCCCCACCTCAACCAATAGTTCAAATTAAGCACTGGCTCTTGCCAACAGCAGAAGTGTAAACCTAATAAATGAGCCCAAATAGTTGATTGAATGGTCCTACTGTTCAGGTCCTGATTATTTTTTGGGAATTCATACAGTTTTCTAAAAACTGAAAGAGGATTTTCACTTGATAAAACAGGAACCTACGGCAGATGAAAAATGCTCCAACCAGCATTGAGCAATATAGAGGGTCTCATTCTTTCTCTCGCAGGATCTGGAGGCAAACAGGAGTACCCCCTGAACCTGGCTTTCCTAGATGTGCTAAGCCTGTTTCAGAGTACTGCTGCTGGCTGCCTCAAAACCATGTGTAGGTTTGTGAGTCTACTTCAATTAGTGCCCCAAATCAGCCCAATTAATTACCGTTTCTATAGCTCCAAAGCATAAAACAGTTTAGGGTTCTGGCTAAATCGGCCAATTTTTTATATGTCATGTGCCAATAAAGTCACAGATAATTATAACTTGTTAGTGATATTTTCAGATGGTACATATAGGTATTGATTAAAATGCGAAATCATTGTTTCATTATTTTACATGAGAAATGATTAATCTCCGAGCCAGGACTGGGCAGTGCAATACAACAAAGGCCCTCCTAGTGATTGTAGCTATGACCAGGGCCGGCCCAAGGCATGTGCAAACTGTGCACCTGCACAGGGCCGCCAAACCCCAGGGGCCGCCACGAGGATCGGATCGGAAGTATCACTGGCGGTCCCCTGGCAGGATTTGGCGGCCTCCGGGCAATGCGTGAGCGTTGTTGTTTTCACTGCAGCCGCGTAGCTAGGGAGGGTCCGCACCAGGCGGCACAATTTCGGGGGCGTCGCGTGGCACTGTGGCCTTTTGCGGCCTTTATTATTTATGTGGGCCTTGGGACACTGTTTATTGTCCACAAATAAATTAGAAAGGCTGTGCGTGGCCCAGTTTGAAAGTGCGCGCAACTGTTCTTCAAAAATTGCGGTCGCAACGTCCCGGTCCCGACTCCCGCATTTTGCTGCCAGCATTTTAATTTGCTACTGTCCGCCCGTCCGTCCCAGCCTCCAGGCCCGTCAACCAGACTTGTAGAGCGCGAGCGCTACCAATGACGGCCCTGGGGCGACATTAAATCATGTATTATTTTTTCTGGCCCTGCCCCCGCGTCGTGATGAGTAGGACATAGCAGTTAGCGTCAGGCACTTCATGGCTACGCGCTCTCGCGCTCATTTTGGCCTGGGGAGTCGGCGCTGTTCTGCTCTCTAGTCAACCACCCCTGGCTGCCTTGTATAGAGACAGACTTTGGAGTGCATCATTCACGAGTGAGGTAAGAGAGCTTTCAGTGGGTAGCATAGATACCAACAGGGCTTTAAGTGGGCTATAAAAAATGGGGGGGGGGGTTCTCTCAAAGGCCGGTGGCCGATTTAATTAAGGGCGAGGTTTTAAGACACACTAAAAAGCTTGTATTTTGCTGTTTCTGTCATTGCCTTCGGATATGTGATCAGCCCTGTATGTGATACATCATGCTCACTCCGTCTAGGATTTGATGAGATTTAAAAAAAATGTAGGAGAACTTGGTGTGGTTTCCCTGCCCACTCAAGGAGGCAACAATAACATGCATGGTGCCAGGCGTGTGCTCCACTGCTCTCGCCTTCTGCTTCTTGTTGGAAGGGCCTCTCAACATATAAGAAGGGAAGGGTGAGGGGGGGACAGGACTAGACTCGGCTACACCATTTTAGCAAAATAATGGGGAGCGGAAACAACCTTGTAGGCCCCTTATAGGAGAGGATGTGGAGAGAGGATGTGGCGCAATGGCCAGAGGGAGCTGCCAACGTTGGGACTGGGGAACCAGGTTCGAGTCTCAGCAGCGGCTAACATCCAGTGATTCTGGGCAAATCACTTAATCTCCCCGTGCCTACCAAAAATGGTGTTCTTGTGTAATATAACTGGTGCTCATGTAATACCTTCAGGTCTTGTTCGCGCTATATAAAACGGAAAAAAAACTCTGATTTTATCACAGAACACTTGACCAGTTGACGACATAACTGTTTTAAAGTTTTGTGAAGCGAAGCAGCAGCACGCTAATATTTGACAACGGGCACTGACAAAACAGTTACTGCAACTTTAAAAAGTTGAACACTTAATTAAAAATAAAATTGGGTTAAACCACAGAGCATGCAAGCAGTTTACAAAGGGTAGCAAGCGTATGTTGCATAGGTGTGGTGACTGCTGCCCAAAATGCCACCTTTAGAAAGTCTTTGGGACATCCTTTTTTATGTTTTCATATATGCTGCCAACAGTGCTTTAAAAAGAAAAATAAGTGCAGGTACCCTATATACAACAGTACCTGTTTACTTGTGAAAAGGGTCGGTTCTTTCCCATTAAAGTGTATGGAGTGCAGGTACTCTCCCTCTCCAAATAAAGAAGTGTAGGTACTCAGAACCCGACATTGCAGTCTCATTTAAAGCACTAGCCGTCAAGATGGTCCAGTGAGTTGGGCGTTTCCGTCTGCCCTCTGCAATGATCGCCAGGGCACGAGTTTTAATCCTTGAAACGTCGAGTCAGCGTTCCATCTTCCTAAAGTGAGTAAACTGAGCACTATTAAGTCAAATGACAGAAACATCACTGACCGTTTTGCAGAAACACCCCACTGAGACCCCAAAATCAGAGCATATTTATTGGCACCATTTGTGCTACTTTTGTGATAGGGATTCAGATACATTCTGGTTTCACCAGGACAAGCAAGACACAAAGTGAAGTCAGTTGTTACTGTTTTCTAAAAAGCATGTGTAAAGAAAAAAACATTTTCAGCATTTTTCAAATGTGCACGATTTAGGAATACATCTGAAGGAAAATCAGTCTGAACATATTTTATATATATTATATATTAAAGTGTCTTTGCTCGTTCTTTTACATGAAGAATTGCTCATGGACAATGGCTTGTCTGTTAAAATCTCAATGATCGCATAAATTGATTTATAAGCAAAAAAAGTGAGTTGATATGGTCAGCAATGTTTCCACAATCGTTTCCCTGGTACAAAGATCTTTCTGTAATGTGGACTCAGACAAACATTTTGGGGACAATTTCATATTTGAAAAGTGCCAACATTGTCCAAAATGAATTGGACACTGGTATCTGCACCTTAAGTTTATGTAACCTGCCCCAGTCACGTATAGGTATTGAAATGGCATAAGCGAGGGATGCAGCAATATGTAAAATCAAGTTATTTGATTGGGGAGTATTATCACTCTTTTTGTGGTTGGGGGGAGTTGTGCTGGATCCCTGGGGGCTATTAGTGCACTGGGCGCAGCTGCCATTAAAAGTGTGTGTACACGCTAAGCATAACATGGCGCATCTTAATTTTAAATTTAATTAAGGGCGTGGTTTTAAAGCACACTAAAAAGCTGTGTTTACCATGGTGTGTCAACTGACTTGTATTTTGCTGTTTGTCATTGCATTCGGATATGTGATACATCATGCTCACTCTGTCTAGGAGCACTGAGGGTGTGGTTTTAAAACACTAAAAAGCTGTGTTTACCATGGTGTGTCAACTGACTTGTATTTTGCTGTTTCTGTCATTGCATTCAGATATGTGATACATCATGCTCTAGGAGCACAGGGGGGCTTATTTACAAGCCCCTTGCGCGACCAGTGCGTCACTTTTAATATGGGAAAAAGTGGCGCACCGGCGGCGCAAGCGGCTTGTAAATAAAATAAGCCCCAGGGTTTTTACTGGTATCCTTGGTCCATGCGGTAAGTCGTGAGGGGGTGACACCATGAGTTACCCGCACCGGGTGACACCAACCCTAGTGACGCCACTGTCTCTCCACACTCTCTCTCCACTCTCTCTCTCTCCACTCTCTCCCACTCCACTCTCACAAAGTAGTGTGCGTTCCATGGGCATCCGCAGAAATGTTTCCGGGGGGGGCACATTTTTAACTTCATCTCCATCCTCCTTGCACCCTTCTCCCCTCTGCCTTGCAGCACCCTTCTCGCCCTCCCCCTTGCACCCTTCTCCCCCTCCCCCTTGCACCCTTCTCCACCTCCGCCCTGCACCCTTTTCTACCTTGCACCATTCTCCCCTCTGCCTTGCACCCTTCTCCCCTCTGCCTTGCACCCTTCTCCTCTCTGCCTTGCACCCTTCTCCCCTCTGCCTAGCACCCTTCTCCCCTCTGCCTTGCAGCACCCTTCTCGCCCTCCCCCTTGCACCCTTCTCCCCCTCCCCCTTGCACCCTTCTCCACCTCCGCCTTGCACCCTTTTCTACCTTGCACCATTCTCCCCTCTGCCTTGCACCCTTCTCCCCTCTGCCTTGCACTCTTCTCCTCTCTGCCTTGCTCCCTTCTCCCCTCTGCCTTGCACCCTTCTCCCCTCTGCCTTGCACCCTTCTCCCCTCTGCCTTGCACCCTTCTCCCCTCTGCCTTGCACCCTTCTCCCCTCTGCCTTGCACCCTTCTCCTCTCTGCCTTGCACACTTCTCCCCTCTGCCTTGCACCCTTCTCCCCTCTGCCTTGCACCCTTCTCCTCTCTGCCTTGCAGCCTTCTCTACCGTGCACCCTTCTCCTCTCTGCCTTGCACCCTTCTCCTCTCTGCCTTGCACCCTTCTCCCCTCCCCGTGGCACCCTTCTCCTCTCCACCTTGCACCCTTCTCCCCTCCGCCTTGCACCCTTCTCCCCCTCCCCGTTGCACCATTCTCCCCTCTTCCTTGCACCCTTCTCCTCTCCACCTTGCACCCTTCTCCTCTCTGCCTTGCACCCTTCTCCCCTCCGCCTTGCACCCTTCTCCTCTCTGCCTTGCGCCCTTCTCCTCTCTGCCTTGCGCCCTTCTCCCCTCTGCCTTGCACCCTTCTCCTCTCTGCCTTGCAACCTTCTCCCCTCTGCCTTGCACCCTTCTCCTCTCTGCCTTGCACCCTTCTCCTCTCTGCCTTGCACCCTTCTCCCCTCCGCCTTGCACCCTTCTCCCCCTCCCCGTTGCACCATTCTCCCCTCTGCCTTGCACCCTTCTCCTCTCTGCCTTGCACCCTTCTCCCCTCTGCCTTGCACCTTCTCCTCTCTGCCTTGCACCCTTCTCCCCTCTGCCTTGCACCCTTCTCCCCTCCGCCTTGCACCCTTCTCCTCTCTGCCTTGCATCCTACTCCCCTCTGCCTTGCACCCTTCTCTTCTCTGCCTTTCACCCTTCTCCTCTCTGCCTTGCAACCTTCTACCCTCTGCCTTGCAACCTTCTCCCCTCTGCCTTGCACCCTTCTCTACCGTGCACCCTTTCAACTCTCTGCCTTGCACCCTTCTCCCCTCTGCCTTGCACCCTTCTCCCCTCTGCCTTGCACCCTTCTCCCCTCTGCCTTGCACCCTTCTCCCCTCCGCTTTGCTCCCTTCTCTACTTTGCACCCTTCTCTACCTTGCACCCTTCTCCTCTCTGCCTTCCACCTTTCTCCCCTCTGCCTTGCACCCTCTCCTCTCTGCCGTGCACCCTTCTCCTCTCTGCCTTGCGCCCTTCTCCTCTCTGCCTTGCGCCCTTCTCCTCTCTGCCTTCCGCCCTCCTCCCCTCTGCCTTGCACCCTTCTCCCCCTCCGCCTGGACTCCAAAATGTAAGCTGATCACTTTCTTCAAACAAAATAATTTTGACCTAATAGACAAGCTTTTTATTTTTAGTAAATGCATGGCAGGTGCTCTACTATCAGTTTGCAGTTTCCATCCAGTATCCATATGTACTCTGGCCATACTAGGAAAGTGCCACCATCCCAAGCCAAGGATACACACTAAATACTAAGAACTACCAACAATATATCGGCCAAACAAGGGTGGGCAGAGAGCACATCAGCCTCACATGCATTCATGTTTTAATGAGGCTGCTTTTCTCTCACAATAAAATTAATGTTTGTACAAATGCCATTTTGACACCTCTATGTGCTGTACATAACGATTGTCACTGTAACTCAGCTTACCGAACTCAGAGGGAAGGTTGACTTGGTACACCGAGAGAATAACAAATGACTTGGAGGACTTAAACAGATGTCAGGGTGAGCGTGAAACGGACTACGATAAAGCAAGCAATTAAAATTGTATTTTGTTTAAAAGAAGCATGACTTGTCGGAAAACACAGTTTCTATTATGTATAAAAGTTCCTAAAAATGTCAGAGTGATTACAAACTATATTACACAGGCACGTATGTTGGAGAAAGGACCTATAGGCTGTCTGAACAGAGATCAGATAATCTTCCTTTCCTTGCAGGCCCGTTATCCCATTCCACCGAGACCTCTGTTTCACCTTTCAACAATAAAAATACACTTACTCACTGTCTCGTTCCTTGTCCCAAACTTGGTGGCTGAGGAAGTGCTTCTGCATCTGGAGCGTTCTTTCTAATAATTATAATTCACCATGGGCCAACCTCTGCACAAGCACATAGCAGAACACTGCGTCTTCACCACATGCCAGCATGCCAGCTCTCCACATGCCAGGATGCCAGCTCTCCGCATTTACTGAGGCCCACTCAAGAGGGGTGTGCAAATCGCTTTCACTTTCGCAATGTTAGACATGCGTAGTCGAGCCCAGGTGAAATCACCCAGAAAAGGTGAGCATGCTTTTAAAATGCTGATGTGGAAACACAGAGGCAGCATCAACATTGTAACTGTGTCTTTAGATAACTTGTAGGGGGTGGCAGGGAAGCAGTTTTTTAAGGGTGCCACAATCACATTAAGAGGTCCCCAGCCCATGCAGGCCCACAAACCCTGAACCCCCTCCTCCCCCGCCCCCCCACCCCTCACCCCTCACCCCTCACCCCTCACCCCTCACAGCCCTGGCCTCCTCCCTTCTCAAAGGAGTAGTGCCCTGAGGAGAATGCACTATCTCAGGGCCCCCACCCCCTCCTCTTTCCGGGCCTGGCTCGTGGCTTTGACTGAAGAGAAACATTGGAAGTTGATACTTTGTTTCTCTTCAGTCAAAGGTCAGCAGCGCGAGGAGAGGAGCAGGCTGCAGGCAGCAGCAGCTGCTTTAGAGAGAGAGACACAGCTCTCTACCAGAGAGCTCAGCTGAGGGGCCCCCTTCATCGACTGGAGATGTGGCGGCCCCTGGGGTTTGGCGGCCCTGTGGTGCACAGTTTGCACATGCCTAGGGCCGGCCCTGGTCGAAGACCTGTTCTCAAATGAAGCCCAGCATGCAACAATCTCAGTCCAAGTTGAGAGCACTAACACAGTCCCATTCCAAAGGTCATTCTCATGACCCGTCTTTGTCGAAGTCAGGTAAGTAAAAGAAGAGCCATAAAAGTCCTATCGTGGTTCACCTGCGTCTCACAACTCACACTATTTGGAGGTCACATGATGCAGCTGGCATCTCTAGGCCTCGGAGCTGTTCTCCACTGTGGACTCAGCTTCATTGCTGATCTAGTTTCTGATCACATTTTATCAAGTGACGATACTGCATCAGCTCAAACAGCTTAAATGAATATGGACAAGATCTTTCACGCCACACCAAATCCTACTGGAATGCCCTTGTACTTCATGGATCCAAAGAAATCATTGACTGCTTTTCCGTGGGCAGATTTGTACTTGATGCAAGGTCAATTAATCAAACAGGGGTTTCTTAAGCGCAACTACTCACTCGTACTGTGCCTCCTGATTTTTCCCGGGGTCTATACTGTCACTGTAGAAAAGTAGGATCTGCTTCCATGGTTACCTCAACTTTTAGATTGGTGTCAGTATGTTTTTGACTAGCCTGACTGGGATCCTGCGAATCAGGACCCCAGTCACTGTGCAATCTCCATAAATTGACCCTAGTAAGTAATTCTGTACATCCACAATTGGCTACTGGTGTACCCTTCTAAGTACCTAGTATATGGTACTGAGGTACCTAGGGCACAGGTACACCAGTGGTCTCCTATGGGCTACAGCATGTGTTTTGCCACCCATGGGAGCCAACTTAAACTGTGACTACAGGCCTGCCATTACAGCAGTGTGAGTTGGTGATTGCACCTCTCACAAAAAGATATATGTTTCCTTATAAATGGGGTCACTAAACCTAAGATCTATGTCACCCCTATGGTAGGCTCTTCAGTCCTGCATGCAGGGTGCTTGGTTATAAGCGTGAGAATACCCCTGCATTAGCAGGACACCCCTACAAACCCCAGGGTCAATTCTCCAGCCACTATAAGTGCGATCAGCCATTTTAATACATATAGTGGCCATCAATTGTTATGAGATGTTCAACTAAATAGTGGCTGCACCGAACCCGATCATTTTTTGCTATCAAACATGTTGGAAACATACCCCAACACCGATTCTAGTTTTGGAAGTATGATCTCATGTTCTTGGGGCTCCCTTGGGATACTCCCCTGTTCTACGGGTAACAGCCTTTAACCCCTTCGCTGCTAGGCCTTTTCCCCTCCTGTGCTAAGCCTTTTTTTGGCGATTTGGGGTAGTGCACGCTTAGGCCCCTGTAACTTTTTGACCACATAAGGTATCCATGCCAAAATTGCATCCTTTTCTTCCAACATCATGTGGATTCTAAAGGTGCCCAGGGTTTGTGGATTCCCTTTGAGGGGTCCCAGAAATTAAGCAAAATACAGTGAAATTTTGTTTTTTTTCCAGAAAAATGGGAAAAACGGGCTGCAAATGAAAGCCTCTGGGTTTTTCCCTGCAAATGTTATCAAAAAAGGGTTTGTGGGGCTGAAATCTCCATTTTCTCAGCTTTTAGGGAATTACAGTCTTTTGTCAGAGAACCAACATTTTTAATTTACAGTTTTGGCATTTTTCTGGGACATAGCCTATTTTTGCTATTTTTAGAGCTTCTAACCTCCTTCCAGTTAATGGTAGAAATGAGTTTGAAAGCAATAATGGATCCTTGAAAGCTATACATTTTCGTAAAGTAGACAAAATTCTGAAATCTGAAAGGGGTCATTTGTCTAAATCCATGAAGGTTTCTTTATAGAAACTAACTGTTAAATATTGGAATAATTGAAATTTTGTTGAAAAAAACAGCCTTTTGTCTCAACGTTTTCACCTATAACTTCTTGTAATTTTCACAGCTCATGGAAAGCAATATACCGTTACATCTGTTTGACCTTCCTGGTTGTGAGGATATATAGGTCTTGTAGTTTCACCAAGAACCCGACGAACCCAGAGCCAAAAACTGAGCAGCAACTTGCAATGGTATTTTATTATTTACTGGGTATAGAGCACTTCTTCTTCGAAAATGTATACATGGAAAAATCGGTATGAAATACACCTATGTATTTCTGAATTGGGTACAAATTATAGAGTTTAGAAACAGTGTATATTTGCACATTTTCAAGATTGGGAATACTCATACTAGCATGAGAATTATTGGTCATTTTTCAAAAAAAGATTTTTTTTACACAATGTCTTTCATTGGGAAGGGAGAAATGCATGAAAACTTAATAGGTAATAACAGTTGATTTACAAATCTGATTTACCCTAAGTCTCCCGATAAAAACGGTAGCTCACTTGTGTGGGTCCGCCTTGTGCCTGCGACAGGAAACGGCGCAAAATGCAATGTGGTCACACCTCAATTTTGCAGTTAAAAATTGACCCTTTTATGGCAAAGTGCCTAGCTGTAGGTTTTGCACCCTAGCTGTGCCGGCACCTAGGAAAACCTAGCAAACCTATACATTTTTGAAAACTACACACCCAGGGAAATTCAGGATGGGGTGACTCGACTGCCTACCACCAGGTTCTGTTACCCAGAATCCCTTGCAAAGCTAAACATTGACCAAAAAAACGCATTTTCCTCACATTTCTGTGGTGGAAAGTTATGGAATCTGCGAGGATCAACAAATTTCCACGCACCCAGCGTTTCCCCAGTTCTCCCGAAAAAAATGGTACCTTACTTTCCTGGGTCTGCATAGTGCCTGCGACAGGAAACAGCGCAAAACGCAACGTGGTTGCACCTCCATTTCGCAGTGAAAATGTGTCCTTTTTTGGCAAAGAGCCTACCTTTCGTTTTTGAACCCTAACTCTGCCGGCACCAAGGGAAACCTAGCAAACCTATACAAGAGATTCTGGGTAACAGAACCTGGTGGGAGGCAGTCGTGTCACCCCATCCTGAATTTCCATGGGTGTCTAGTTTTCAAAAATATACAGGTTTGCTAGGTTTCCCTATGTGGCAGCTGCGCTAGGGCCCAAAATCCACAGGTAGGCATATTGCTAAAAACAAATCCGTGCCTCGTCGGCTTTCTGCTGCCCTGGGGGGAGATTTTGGGGCTGAGGTTGCCCCAATATACCCCCAAGGGGAGCAGAAACATTGTGGCTACATTTTGTGGGGGGTGGGGGCATTGGTATGCCCATTTTGGGCAGCCCCCACCCCCACACATAAAAAGGCAGCGTAATCGTTGGCGTCAAGTGGGCTTTTTGCCCCCCCCTGGGGGGCAGATTCGGGGCTACTGCCCCCATCCTCCCTCCAGGGGGGGCAGAAAGGCTGTCATTGTTGCGGGTGGGGGCATTGGCATGCCCGTTTTGGGCAGCCCCCAACCTAAGAAAAATTTGCCCAAAAATCCTGTGTGTCTGGTGGGTTTTTTGCCCCCCCAGGGGGGGCAGATTGGGGCTACTGACCCATCTGTCCCCAGGAGGGGCAGAAAGGCTGTAATGTTAGCAGGGGAGGGGGTGGGGCATGGGCATGGGCATGGCAGTTTTGGGCAGCCCCACCCTATTTCAAATTTGCCCCCCCCAAAAACCCCTGTCGTCTAGTGGGCTTTTTGCCCGGACCCCGGCAGGGCAGATTGGGGGGTAATGCCCCCATCTACCCCCAGGGGGCCAGAAAGTCCACTAGACGCCAGGAAGATTTTGGGGCAAATTTTGATTAGGGTGGGGTCTGCCTAAGACGGGCATGCCAATGCCCCCACCCTAATAAAAATTTGCCTAAAAAAATCCCTGGTGTCTAGTGGGCTTTTTGCCCCCTCCACGGGGGCAGATTAGAGGCTACTGCCTCATCAGCCCCCGGGGGGGCAGGAAAGCTGTTATTTTTGTGGGGGAGGGGGTGGGGCATAGGCATGCCCGTTTTGGGCAGCCCATCCAAATTCAAATTTGCCCGCAAAAAATCCCTGGCGTCTAGTGGGCTTTCCCCCCACCCCCCACCGGTGGGGCAGATTGGGGGGTAATGCCCCCATAGGCCCCCCAGGGGAGTCAGAAAGTCCACTAGACGCCAGGGAGTTTTTGGGCAAATTTTAATTAGGTTAGAGTCTGCCCAAAACGGGCATGCCAATGCCCCCAACTTAATAAAAATTTGCCCAAAAAAATCCCTGGTGTCTAGTGGGCTTTTTTCCCCCCTGGGGGGGGGCGCATATTGGGAGCTACTGCCCCATCTGCCCCCCAGGGGGAGTAGGAAGGCTGTAATTGTTGCGAGGAGGGGGTGGGGGCATGGGCATGTCCGTTTTGGGCAGCCACACACTATTTCATATTTGCCCCCTCAAAAAATCCCTGGCGTCTAGTGGGCTTTTTGCCCCCCTGGCGGGGCAGATTGGGGGCTAATGCCCCCAACTGCCCCCCAGGGTGGACAGAAAGTCCACTAGACGCCAGGGAGTTTTTTTGGCAAATTTTGATTAGGTTGGGGTCTGCCCAAGACGGGCATGCCAATGCCCCCACCCTAATAAAAAATTTGCCTAAAAAAATCCCTCGTGTCTAGTGGGCTTTTTTCTCCCCCGGGGGGGCAGATTGGAGGCTACTGCCCCATCAGCCCCCAGGGGGGGCAGGAAGGCTGTTATTTTTGTGGGGGAGGGGTGGGGGCATAGGCATGCCCGTTTTGGGCAGCCCATCCAAATTCAAATTTGCCCGCAAAAAAATCCCTGGTGTCTAGTGGGCTTTTTACCCCCCCGGCGGGGCAGATTGGGGGGGTAATGCCCCCATATGCCCCCCAGGGGAGTCAGAAAGTCCACTAGAAGCCAGGGATTTTTTTGCGGGCAAATTTGAATTTGGATGGGCTGCCAAAAACGGGCATGCCTATGCCCCCACACCCTCCCCCACAAAAATAACAGCCTCCTGCTGAGCCACACTCGAGCAGGGGAAGGTAGAGCAACAGGTTCCCTGTTACAGGGTGGTGGGACCACCTCCCAGACAGGACTAAGTGTATTGGGCTGGGGTGTGGGCTCTTGCAAGCACCACCAGACTGCTTTGAAGGGCACATGTTGTACCCTCTTAGCACACTCCAGCTTCAACCAGTTCAGGGAGCCCGTGGCTCCCAATCAGGTGCTAAACTTGACAAAGGACATGGGAGTTTCCTCCCCTCTGCCCAGGTCCTCCTCTGAGAGAGACTACTGAGGCGTTCCGACCCTTTCCCTAGGGTACTTAATGGCTTACCTGTGGGTGGCTCTTCAGATTCGTCATGGGACAAGACTCAAGCCTGAAACCACATCACTCTTCGATCATCTGGACACCTGCACTTCGCCTGAATTTGAGACTGCATCAAGGAAGACTTCTGCTGCTCCTGGTCTCGTCGTTCTGCAAGTCTACTTCATCATCTGTGCTTCTTTCAGAATCTTCACCAGACCTGTGGGCATCAAGGACACCCAACGTAATCTCCCTTGTAGTGAAGGATTCACTCCCCCTCAACAAAGCTGATCAGTCTGCTGCTCCTGATGTCCCACGGAGTTCAAAAGGCTCAGCAACACAGGTGGAGGTTCTACAACTCCCTCGAGGTCTAACCTATGATATTTACAATTTTGAGGCTGGTACCCCTCATTGTACCCACTGGGACCAAACCCCTGGAGGAGTCTGAAGACCTCATTCTGGTAACCTCTGATCTTTCAGGGCATGGGTTAGATGGCCTACAGGGAGTCCCTAGAAGCAGGTCTCACTTTGCTTCTCCTGGGAGGGTGAAAAGAGTTCAGGTGAGATCTAGGTCCTCCTCTGTCAAATCAACCTCTTCTAACACTTGCATAGGAACCTCCATCTCTAGCTAGATGGAGGACTCCTCAGAAAGGGAATGCCACCTGCTCAAGCTTGAGAGAGTTAATCTCAGACTCAAGAAGGAGGAGTTGGACCTTGATAAGGAGACCCTAGAAGTTCAGAGGGCTATGAAGAATTTGTGATTAGGATCGCATGTTGGCAGCACTAATGACCATAGGGTCAGGGAATAATTCTTTGGCACTAGGAACTTCAGCAGGGTGGTCCATCCTTACAAGGAGGGGGATGACAGCCATAAATGGATCACTGCTTTAGAGAGGGCCTGAAAGTTTAGAAGCTCACTCAAGGGCAGTGGGCAGCTATTCTGTGGCTGTTCTTTGCTAACAAAGGCAGAGGCAAACTTCTCACTGTTAGGGAGGAAGATTCAGATAATGACTCCCATCCTGAAGAGTGCCCTCATAGATGGGTTTGGTTTAACCACTGAACAGTGCGGGGTTAGGTTTAGGGACACATAGAAGGCACACACCCACGACTGAGTAGATTTTGTAGACAGTGCTATTAAGGCTCTGGAAGGCTGACTTAATGGAAGTAATGTCCATGATTGAGGGACTGTACAATGTATTTATTGATTAGGAAACACACCCTTAATAAATGTCAGAATCAACAACTGCACCATTGCCTGGTGGACTCTGATCTGACCTCTTCCCAGGAATTGGGAAAGAAGGCAGACAAGTGTGTCTGTACCAGGGTAAAGCAGAAATCTCATGTTGGTAGTGACCAGAAGAAGCAATATTCTTCTAAGGCCCAAGAGATGGGTGGGGAGAAAGGTAATGCCAAGAAAGAGTCTTCACAAGGTCACCAAAAGTCTTCCTCCGGGACTGGGTCCAAAACCTCTTTCTCTTCCATCAAGAAACCTTGGTGGTACTTTTATAAGGAAAAAGACCGTAGATCAGGCGACACCAATTGCTCTAAATCTGGCACCAAGGATGCTGCTACGACTGTTCCTAAAGAAACTAGCACCACTAGCACCAGCACAAGTAGTAGTAATACCCCCAAGGGATTAAAAGAGTTAACCTTGGGCTCTGAGATGGGTTCTGGCCTTGTCAGGACACCCACTCAGGCTGTTCTAGTCTGCCACAGTGGCATGGTACTTGCCATTTTACTTGTAAGCCCCACTAACTTGGGCAAGTACAGACAACAGTCTCTTAATGGTCAGGAAGCTGTGGCTTACAGGGATACAGGAGCCAGGGACACTATGGTAACAAAGAAACTTGTGTCTCCTGAACAGATTCTACTTGGTCTGATTTATCAAGTGACCAATGCTAGCAGTTTCAGCACAGATCATTCCTTGGCAGTTGTGAATCTCAGCTGGGGAGGAGTATCTGGCCCTAAAGAAGTTGTGGTTTCCTCAGACCTATCTGCAGACTGTCTGTTGGGCAATGATTTAGAAACGTCAGCCTGGTCTGAAGTGGAGTTCAGGACAAATGCAGTGGTGCTAGGCATCTCAGCTAGTGCCTTTGCAGTCACCGGGGCTCAGGACAAGAGACTAAGCACAGAGTAAGCCCTGAATCCTAGAAAATGGACCAGGCAGCTCCCAAGAGAAGAAACTGGAAGTGTAAAGATGTGTCCTCTTCCCAGATTCCCAGTGAGGATCAGTCTCCTGAGGGAGATGACCTCCACACCTCTGAAGGAACTTTCCCAGAGGAAATTATCCCTGACACAGCCGAGTTCTTGGTTCAGGAGGACCTAAAAGGGCAGACTTGAGTCTTGAGCAGAAAATCTGCCCCTCTCTTGAACAGCTCAGACAGCAAGCCTGCTGCTGAGGAGGCAGGTAATGTCAGTGGGTCCCATAGGATATATTGGGAAGATGGGCTCCTGTTTTCTGAGAGTAGGGACCCCAAACCTATGCCAACAAGAAGTTGGTCATACCTTAGAAATTCAGGGGTGTTCGAGTGACTCTAGAACATGACACTCCCCTTGCAGGACATCTTGGACAAAGCAAAAGATGGGACAGGCTTGTCCCTCACCTTAACTGATCACACATGTCTGAGGATACCAAGAAGTTGTGTTGCTCCTGTGTCACCTTTCAAGCCAGTGGTAAGTCAGGTGGCACTACCAAGTCCCCCTTAATTCTGCTATCAGTGGTTGTGGTTTACTTTGAGAGGGTAGGGATAGATATTGTAGGTCCCTTAAGCGATCCAACAGCAACCGGATATGGTTACATCCTGGTGGTTGTGGGCTATTCCCCTTAGGGCCACTACAGCTGCTGTGGTGACTCGGGCCCTCCCTGGGAATCTTTTCCTGAGTTCTGTTTCCTAAGGAGGTCTTGTCAGACAAAGGTACTAACTTTCTGCCTAGCTACATCACTGCTATGTGGAAGGAATGTGGTGTAAACTACAAGTTCACTGCACCCCATCATCCACAGTGCACCACAGTACAATGGGTGTGTTGAAAAGTTCAACAAGACCATAGAGGGTATGATCATGGGACTCCAAGAAAAGCGGAAGTGAAAATGGGATGTCTTACTACCTGCTTTCTCTTTGTGTACAGAGAGGTTCCTCAGAAGGGGGTTGGCTACAGCCCATTTGAACTTCTTTTTGGACATCCAGTTAGGGGTTCATTGTCTCTGGTTAAGAAGGGATGGGAGCAACCTCTCAACCCCCCTAAACATGACAAATCAGACTATGTACTTGGGTCCCATGGTGGTAGCACTAGTGAGCCTAGGATCAGAGAGACTTTCTATGATATTAGGAACCTGAATGGGATAGTCCCTCCTTACCAGAGTGGGATGATCTCCATAAATGGATCATTGCTTTAGAGAGGGCCTGTAAAGTTCAGAAGGTCCCTCCAGGGCACAGGGCAGCTATCCTGTGGGTCTCCTTTATTAACAAAGGTAGAGACTAACTTCTCACTGTCAGGAAAGAAGGTGCTGCCCACTATTCAGTCATGAAGAGTGCCCTCATAGATGGGTTTGGTTTAACCACTGAATAGTACAGGGTTACGTTTAGAGGCACACACCCAAGACTGGGTTGATTTTATAGACAGTGCCATTAAGGCTCTGGAAGGCTGGCTTCATGGATGTAATGCACATGACTTTAAGGTACTGTACAAATTATTGATGAGGGAGCACATCCTTAATAATTGTCAAATTCAGCAACTGCACCAGTACCTAGTGGATTCTGATCTAACCTCGCCCCAAGAATTGGGAAAGAAGTCAGAGAAAAGGGTCTGTACAAGGGTCAAGCAGAATTCTCATGATGGTGGTGGTGACCAGGAGAAATTAGGTTCTTCTTAGGCCCAAGAGAAGGGTGGGGAGAAAGGTAAAGACAGAAAATAGTCTCTACTAGGTCCCCAAAAGTCTTCCTCTGTGGATGAGTCCCACACCTCCTCTTCCTCTGGCAAGAAACCCGGGTGTTACCTGTGCAAGGAAATGGGCCATAGAACAAGAGATGCAAGATCTTCTAAATTGGGCACCAAAGATGCTACTACTACTGCTCCTAAAGCAACTAGCACCCCTAGCACCAGTACAAGTAGTAGTAGTGCCCCCAAGGTATTAATAAGGTTAACCTTAGGTTCTGAAGTGAGTTCTGGCCTAGTCAGAACACCCACTCAGGCTGTCCTTGTCTGTGACAGTTGCACGGAACTTGCCACTTTACTTGTATGTCCCACTAACATGGGAAAGAACAAACAGTAGCCCCTCATTAATGGTCAAGAAGCTGTGGAACACAGGGACATAGGGGCCAGTGTCAATATGGTGACAGAGAAACATGTGTCTTCTGAACAGATCATACTTGGGCACATTTACCAAGCAACCAATGCAAGCAAATGTCAGGACTGATCATTCCTTGGCAGCTGCGAATCTCAGCTGGGGAGGGGTAACTGGCCCAAAAAGAATTGTGGTTTCCCATAACCTGCCTGTGGACTGTCTGTTGGGAAATGATGTAGGACACATGCGGAGATGATGGGAATATCTGCCAGTGCCTTTGCTGTTACCAGGGCTCAGGCCAAACAGTTAAGCACTGAGGGAGCTCTGGATCCTGGAAGAATGGACCTGCCAGCTCCTAGAGAAGGAGCAGGAAGGCTAATGATGTATCCTCTTCTAAGACTCCCAGTGAGGATCAGTCTCCTGAGGGAAATGACCTCAGCCCCTGTGAAAGAACAGTCCTAGAGGAGCTTGGGCCTGGCACAGCAGAGTTATTGGGGGCAGGGGGCCCTTCCAGGGCAGACTTGAGTTTGGAGCATCAGTCCTGCCCCTCCCTTGAACCCCTCAGACAGCAAACTGATGCTGGTGAGAAAGCAGGGAATATCAGTGGGTCCCATTGGATCTATTGTGTGGTTAAGGAGGAAAGGGAGCAGCCTCTCAAACCATCTAAATGGGACATGTCCTCTGCCTGTGTTCTTGTACATGAAGAAGGCCAGCAAAATCCTTGAGGCCGTCCAGGAGCTTCAGAAAGCTTGACATGACCAAAAGGCTGTACTGACTGTTTACCAGCCAGGACAGAAAGTGTGGGTGTAGGAGCCTGTGGCCCTAGCAGCTCTCCAGGAGAAGTGGAGTGGCCCCCACACTATCCTTGGGGGAAAAAAGGTGAGGTCACTTACTTGGTTGACCTAGGAAGACCGCACAGAGTTCTTCATGTGAACCGCCTAAAGCCTTCAATTGACAGTGCTCACATGAGCTTGCTCATGGCAACTGATGAGGGACAGGTGGAAGAAAGTGACTGTCTCTGATCTCCTCTCTCAGGACCCTGTTGATTGGTAACTTGATAAAGTAGCCTTGGCAGGCAGCCTCACTGATCAACAGCAAGCGGATTGTAGACAGGTTCTCAATCAGTTTCCCAACATATTATCTCTGAATTCCAGTTCAACCACATGGTGTATCCATGAATTGCATACATGTGACAGTCGGCCTTTGAAGAGTAAAATCTAAAGACAGCCTGCCCATGTCAGAATTGCATTAGGACAGAGGTCCAAATATGCTTCAGTTGGGGATCATTGAGCCTTCAGATAGGCTCTGGGCTAGTCTTGTAGTCCTTGTGCCAAAATCTCACACCCATGATGGTAAAAGAGAGATGAGGTTTTGTGTAGACTTTAGAGGTCTAAATGCAGTCACTAGGACTGATGCCCATCCAATTCCCTGGGAAGATGAGCTGATTGGTACTCTGGCCTCTGCCAGGAATCTCAGTACATTTGACCTGACTGCTCGTTACTGGCAAATCAGAATCCCTGAGGATGCCAAACCAAAAACAGCATTTTCAACCATAAGTGGGCATTATCAATGTATTGTGATGCCTGTTGGTTTGAAGAATGCACCTGCTCTATTCCAGAGGATGGTGAACAAATGCCTAATAGGGCTGGAAGCCCATAGTTCAGCATATCTAGATGATACTGCTGTCTTTGGCTCCACCTGGGAATGTCACCTGGTTCACCCTAGAAATGTTCTGGGGCTCTGCAAAAGACAGGCCTCACTATCAAGTCCACAAAGTGCCAGATAGGGCAGAGGAAGGTTGTGTACTTGGGCCACCTTGTAGGTGGAGGCCAAGTTCAACCATTGCAGAGCAAGATCCAGACCATCATGGACTGGGTTGCTCACACTACACAGATTCGGGTCAGAGCTTTCTTGGGCTTGACTGGGTACTACAGGAGGTTTGTTAAGGGCTATGGATCAATATTAACACCCCTTAATAATCTCGCATTCAATAGAATGCCTAAGAAAGTTCAGTTTACCTTTCACTGTCAGAAGACATTTGATGACCTGAAGCAAGCCATGTGCTCTGTTATAATTCTGCAAAGTCCTGATTGCTCCAAAACCTTCATTGTCCAGACAATTGTGCCAAAGATAAGGTAGTTGCAGATAGCGAGGCTCAACTAGTAGTTTTTGTAAGCAGAAGGTTGACCCCCAGGGAGAAATGTTGGTCAGTTATTGAGAGGGAGGCCTTTGCTGTGGTCTGGGCCTTGAAGAAGTTGAGGCCATACCTATTTAGCACTAACTTCATTGTTCAGGCAGACCATATTCCCCTCTTGTGGCTTAAACAAATGAAGGGTGAAAATCCCAAACTTTTGAGGTAGTCTATTTCCCTACAGAGGAAGAACCATTCTGTGGAACATTGGTCTGGGAGTAACCATACAAGTGCAGATTGACTCTCCAGATGTTTCCACTTTGAAAATGAAGACTCAGCTGGGCAAGGCTGTCTTGCCTTTTTACGTTTCGGGGATGGAGGGGTTGTGTAGAAAAGTAGGATCACTTTCATGGTTACCCCCACTTTTTGCTTGTGTCAGTGTGTTTTTGATCTACTCTGACTGGGACACTGCTAAACAGGACCCCAGGCTCTACGCTTCCTCCCCTAAATTGACCATGGTAAGTACTTTGGTACCCTCACAATTGGCTACTGATGTACCCTTATATGTACCTAGTCTGTGGTACTGAGGTACTCAGGGCATAGGTACCCCAGGGGTCTCCCATGGGCTGCAGCATATATTATGTCACCCATGGAAGTCCACTTAAACATTGACTACAGGCCAGCCATTGCAGCCAGTGCAAGTTGATGTTGATGCTTGCACTTCTCATGACAGATATAAGTTTTCTTCTATCTGAGATCACTGCACTTTACACCGATATGTCACCCCTGAGGTACACTCCTCAGTCTTGAGGGCAGGGTGCTTGGTTATAAGTGTGAGGATGACCCTGCTTGAGCTGGGTACCCCTACCATCCCCAGAGTCGATTCTCCAGGCTTTGAAAGTGTGGTCAGCCATTTTAACACATATAGTGGACATCAGTCATTATGAGATTTCTAACTATATAGTGGCTGCCCTGAACCCGGTCATGTTTGGTACCAAGCATATTGGAATCATACCCCAAATCTAATTCCAGTGTAGGACGTATGATCTCATGTACTGAGGGGCTCCCCAGTAACAGGGTCTGAAAGCAATCTAGTGCTTCTGCCGACCACAGACAAGATTCTGCCCTCCTGCTGCTGAGCCAAGCTCAAGCAGTGGAAGGTAGAACAATTGGTTTCCTGTCCCAGATTGGACTCAGTGTGTTGGAATGGAGTGTTTGCCAGTGCCACCAACTGCTTTGAAGGGCACATTTGGTACCCTCTTTGCATACTCCAGTTTCAGCCAGTTCAGGGAGCATTGGCCCGTCATACTGGTGCAAAACTGGACAAAGAACATGGGAATATACTTCCCTCTGTCCAGCCCCTCCTCTGTGAAGGAACCCTGAGTTGTTCCAACCCTTTGCCTCAGGGTAATTTATGGCTTAACTATGGGTGGGTCTTTAGATTTGTCAAGACTCAAGCCTGAAACTATTTTGCTCTTTGACCGTCTCAACACTTGGACTTTGTTGGACTTTGACTGGAACCGAGACTTCACCAAGTAAGACGCTTGTTGCTTCTGGTATTACTGTTCCTCAAGTCTTCTTCATTGGCTGTGCTTCTTTCTGGATCTTCAACAGGCCTGTGGGTATCAAGGAAACCCAAAGTAATCTCCCTTGAGTGAAGGAGTCACTCCCCTGAATCTCCAGGCACTACAACAAAGCTAACCAGTTTGCTGCTCTTGTTGTCCTATGGACTTCCTGAGGCTCAGCAATACAGGTATAGTTCTGCAACTCCCTCTGGGCCTCACCTGTCCTCTCTGCAATTTTGAGGCCAGTATACCTCTTTGGAACCGCTGGGACTGAAACTGTGTGCACTTCATCGACATGCCATTGCCAAGGCTTGTTTGATCTGCATTCCAGAGATATTCGGGCTACAAGATGGTCCAGCTTTCAGCAGCTCTTCCTGCCAAGTACAGTGTCCTCACCACATCCTCTGCACCATGGGCCTTCCCTCTCAGTAAGCTGCTCCAGGTCCTCCTGTGCCTTTGGCCTGTGGGTCCTCCTGAGGGTCTTCCCCTGCTTCAGTGGGCTCCCCTGCTTGCTTGGGGCCTGCTCTGACTCTCCTGAGTTTGGTGACTCCCTTGGAGCTTGCTGATCCCAAAGTTGCTCCTTCATTTTTCTCAATGCCAGTTGCAGCTGACACAGCTTATTGGTGCTCCTGCCGGACACTGACCCCCTGGTTCTTGACTTCCAACATGGAACAGCTCACACACTGCTCCTTGTCTTCCTCAGCATTGCCTGACCCTCACAGCTACAGCAACAAGTCACGTCACACTTCTGAACCGTCTGACAGTGGTGGGCATTACTCTTCCGTGCCACCTTGTCACCTCTGAGTGGCATAGACTCTGTCCATTTTTCTTACAGGTTCTCCTCTTCAGAATTCACACTTGGACTCTTGCACAGTGTTCTCCAGAGGCATCCTCTTGGAAGTCCTCCATTGAGGTTGACGTTACTTTGCACCTAATCACCCGGTCCCCTGGTGTAGGTATCCTGGTTGCTAGGGTACCCACGGGTGGGTTGACTATCCAACCTTCTGTCTTTCACCATGTTTCATCAGCGTCCACTGGGAAGAGTCCTTCTTCTTCACAACTGCAACCACCACTTTCCAGTTGACTTCTATTGGAGACACGGCTGTGTTTCCACTCTTCACACACCCTCTGTGGGGGTTCCTAGGTATTTACCTAGGAAGGTTCCTTATGTCCCCAGCTCCTCTGAGTCTCCCGTTCCAAGTCCTGACTTAGGTTGCAGTTTGCATTTCACTTACTTAGTGTATGGTTTGGTCTCCCCCTGGAGACCACTGTGTTTTGTGCTTACTTTCCTGATTGCAATTAAGTATTGTTGTGTATTTGTTTTTATATCTTCTGTTAGGAGATATACCGATGTGTTATTGACTGTTGTGAAATAAATAGATATATGTTTATGTATATACTGTGTGGTTCTTTTTTTAATTTAACCTACCCTATATGATTAGACTGGTAAAACAACCTGCTTAACACTCCTTCAAGATAAGCCTGATGACTGCTCTCCATAGCTACCACTTTGAGAGCTTTCTATGGTAATGAAAGACTACTAAAATCACCTTAAGGGTCGCCTGGATTGGTGGAAGGTGTATCAATTGAATAAGTGTCCAACATATACTAAGCCAGCCTCTTACACTTCTCTACTACTCCTCCCGACAGGGAGTTTAAGAAAATAGAGGCTTAGCAAAAAAGGCTAGTTTAGCCATAAGATTTGTGAATATTTCCTGTTTGATAGGAAGATACTCTCATGCTTCATTGGACAGGGTATCATATGTGTTACCAGTTGTTTTGTCGGACACTTGTAAAATTTTACAAAATTTGGGACCACATGTATTGTTATTGTAAATAACGATGACCAAATTGCAATTTTCTGCAAATCATAATTAGGTAATCATTATTCATTATGTATAAAACGAGTTTCATTTAGTGATTCCTAGTGGGTCGCAAATCGACCTACCTAATGAATATTCATGAGGTAGGCTGCAATTTGCAACCCATTAGGAATCACTAAAATCACGGGGATGGTGTCTTGCTGGGATCAGCAGACCACCATGTTCGTGATTGCTTTTAAATAAAGATTTTTTTTAATGCAGCCTTTTCCTTAAAGAAAAACACAGACTTTAAAGTACACCTTAGCTAAATATTCACTCGCAACTGAAGAAGTGTGTCATTATCACCTATTATCCTAACGGGGTTAACGCTTAGAACACATGCTGGCCATTATCGTTTCATTTTAGCCTGTTCACACATCTCTCTATTCAGAAAGCTTACACCTGCCTTGACCGACGTCATTTTGAGTGTCTCTCCTGCACTTTTGGCCACTTTCCCATTCACACTATGAGTGTTTGTTCGATATATTTTTTATTTTCTTGTTTATTCTTAGACCACTAAATGCGGCCCTTATCCAAATTTCTTTTTGATTTCTTTTCCATTTTTCCTTATCCATCTAGCTGCATATCATGTTGCACAAAAAATGTCAACTTCGTTAATACTTATTATGTCTCAAATGCGAGACCGATTGCATTGCAAATGCTTGTTTATCCTACTTGGCTGAGCCATCTGCAAACCTGGTCCGATCTTTAATTGCCTCTCCTTGCTGCTTCTGAGCATGGCGCTCACCCCCATGGGCTCTCAAACATCCAGGAAAGATTTGCTTGAATATTAATTCCTCTTGGAAGCAAAGAGGCGGTAGAATGGGTTTCCCTATATGCAGCACATTTCCTTTCCACTCAGAAACGATTTGGTTGATGGCTGGCTTTTCTTCTTTTTTAGGTCGAGCTGGAGTAAGCATCCGTAGGATGCTCCAGTCCAGCTCGACAACGATAGTGATCGACTTCGGGGGGGATTAGGACAAGAGGGTGCCACGCGCTTTTTCCCTGGATTTGGGTGCGCGAACGCGCACGTCGGCTCCGTCCACGCGTGCGCACACAGCCAGCCACCACACAGACTGAAACGCACGCGCGCTTCCCCCTACCAGTCATCGGCTCTTTCTACACATGCACGCATGCATACATACACACACACAGACACACGCGCACACACAGGCACACACGCGCACAGACACACTCGCGCACACACACATTCGCGCACAAACACTCGCGCGCACACCCCCCCACCCCACTCACCGAGTTCGCACAGACACACTCGCGCGCACACACACTCGCGCACCCCCCACCCACTCACCGAGTTCTTTTCGTGTGTTCCTCTCTCCCTCGGCAGGCAGCGGGTCATCCTCAGCTGCAGGCGGGGCTCTCCACGAGCACGGGAGCCCCGCTAGCTGACACGCAAATCTTCCGGCTGACGGGCACAGGAGCGCTTCAGCACAGGAGCGCTGGGTAGGCTCCCGTCTGCTTCCTGTCTTTTTGCAGCCCCGCCCCCTTCCCAACACAGGTTGCCTGGCTTCCTGTTCAAGCCGGGCTGCGGCGGTGAATTTTGTTTTTCAATGAGGGGGTTGAATTTTCACTGTTTATTAATGCGAGCAATGTTATGACAATGTGAATAATGCGAGGCTTGTGTTGGTGAGCTCGATGTCCGGTTGCTAAGGGGACTTCTGGCGTGATTTACATACGCAGGCGATCATGAGCAGTGGTAGCCAGAGGGCAGATTCCCGAGTAGATTTTTCACTAAAGGGGAAGCAAAATCAACTCGAAAATAGCATGGTGCAGTTTGTGCTGATTTTTCGGTGCAGAATGGGCTACCAGCACTACATCACAACGCGAGCAGCGCGATGTGCATTTTCCGGTCATTGGCGGAACTCTAGAATCTCCCGGAATTTATATGTGAAATTCCTCGGGTTCTGCCTAGGCCTAGTTCCAACTTTATCTTTTGACCGCAACTGATTTAAATACTACTGATATAATTCTGCATTTATGGTACATTCCATCATATCTCTATACCGAGTTTTGTAAGTGCCACGTGTTGTCACGTGTTTCCAGAATTATGGAGGATTTTGAATGAATGCGGACTCGGGTAGCTGTGTGTTCCACTGAGTAAATGTAGAGGGTTTCAAGATTACTCATTCCCTCAAGAGGGGGGTTTATGCTCATCTGGTCATTCTTTAGAGCTAGGTATATGTAGAACAATGTGCCAGGCCCACTATATGGCTTTATTAATAATATTCATTCAAATAAAATACAACAAAACGCATGATGCACGTAGGACTGGAAAGTATGTGCATTTTTCTAGGAAAGTGCCTCTTTTTTTAATAAATAGTTTCTAAACTTAAGTAAAAAACAAAAGAAATTAAAAGATAAGTGAAATAGAACAACTATGCAGGCTATGCTTACAAACTAAAAATAGGCTCCGTTTAGACTAAAAAGCCATAAAGCATAACACTTAATGCCAAATAATGGGTTGGGCTTGTCATTCCCAACTATATCAGTAACGTTTGCACCTCAAAAATAAGTACAATGAGCTAAACCTAAGGATATGTAACACTAAGCGAAGCGTGTAGCAACCCAAAAGAGTTAATTTAATTTAGTTAATGTACCTTGCCAGTGGCATCCAACAGCTTCATGAATAACACCTGTAATAACAGCTGCGACTCTGGGAACGTGGCATTTCCTGGCTGAACTTTGGTATTCGGCATCAGCCAACATGAGGCTTGGAATGACCCCTGAGCCCAGATCGAAGAAAGAACCTGTTTTCACCAGACTTTTTGCATTTGCAAGTGAATAGATGGGGGCTTGGGGCAGAAAACTACAAGGCAGAACCTGCTTTTCCACATTTCTTGGCTAAGAAAAACAGCAAACACTTGTTGATGTAGCCTGGCATAATACTCAGGAACTGCTGAAGTTGTCTACGCGCCAGAATATTTTTAACATGTTTCATGGCCTAGTTTTTTTTCTTACTTTTTGAACAAAGGGAGATGTAGGAAATGCACTGAGCTTATTGCCGACTCACCCTGTGGGGGGACTGTTCATGACCTTTATCTGCTGAATATTGTGTGGTGAGGACAAACATTTTCTTAAAAACAAAAAGTCACAAAAGAGTCCAATGTTCACAGAAAAGAGCATTGGTGTTTGGGGTTATGCATAATATTCTGGGTATTATCTAGAGGTTGATTGACGTGGACAGTTTTCCCAAATGTACCAATTGTCCCATCCACCCAATTTAAAGTGTGTACATGAGTATAACTGGTAATAAAGGATTATAAACTCAGGGGAACAGGACTTTTGTTGGATGGCCTGCATCAGCGAAACGGAGTATCCACACTAAACAGTTTGTAACAAGCATTTGCAATGCAATAGGTCTCGCATTTGCGAGAGTTTATAACCTATTGGCATTGTAATTGACAATGCCTTTTATTTATGTTTTAAAAAACAACACATAAATAAAAGGCATTGCCATTTACAATGCCAATAGCTCAAACTCTAACAACTGCGAGACCTATTGCATTACAAATGCTTGTTTAAAAGTGTGATTGCCGCAAGATACGTATCTGAACCCTGTTGTAGGAAATCTCACACCCATGAGGACCATTCTTTACTGAGAGTGACAACTGTCCTCTTACCAGGCTAAGGAGAACTCCGAGTGGTGACAGCAAGTAACTATAGTAGGAGGGGCAAGCTTTTTTCACCTGCAGCATCTGGTGGGAGGATTGCCTATAGGCATCTCCTTGTTTAAAAGGCCTTCCAATTCTTTTGAACTGGGTCATTCACTCCATCTAAATGGAACATTGACAGTGCAAGTATATTTGCTCTGCGTGAAGAAGGCAGAGTCTGAATAGCGTATCTATGTGTTGTTTTACTGTGTGCACCCAAGAGTCCCTTTTGGCACGCCGGCATGTCTGTGGCTGAAGGATGAGGATGAGTCTGATAGACATGGATGTGATTCGGTAGAAAACTAGGGAGCATTCCTAGGCATGTTGAAGTGAGCCAGGCTCCTATGAATGGAGGTGGGGGGATGGGGTATAGAAGACCCTTTTTAGGTGTCGCCTACGCAACGCGCATGCGCTGAATAGGAGGAACTTTAGCCGGTGTTCTGTTCTTTTTGGAAGCACACAGTCACACTCGTGCTTGTGGCGGCATCCAGCTTGCGGGAGTGAGCAGGGGCGCGCCACATTTATGAGTGCAGTGCTTCCAAAAAGAGCAGACTGCGGGCGCATGCACGCACCACTCCCAGGCTTGTTTTACTGTGTGTCCTCTTTGATCGCACCTCTAATACTCACTGCTTAACCACTGTCTGCCATTCTTATAGCAGTTACAACGCTCATTGTGCTTCCCTGAACAGCTCTCAGGTCGCCTTACTCATTCTCCCTGTGTTTCAATGTTAGCCTTTAGTGCTCAGCATCTGTTTTTCCTGTCTGACATCTTTGAGAGCAGTTTTTATGTACCCAGACTTTTCCTTTTTTTTGCTCTCTTAGCAGTTATGCACCTTGGGGCAGATTTATGAAGGACTTGCGCCGCCGGTGCGTCACTTTTTCCCATGTTAAAAATGACGCACCGGCGGCGCAAGGCCTTCATAAATCTGCCCCCTTGTGTTTAAAAAACTCTATTTCTAGTAGACTTTGCTGTCATCATGTTTCCTATGTTTGGCCTCCCTTTGCAGGTAATGCACTGACTGCGATTTTTTGCAAGCACTTGTCTTCTCCGTACACACCCTTTTCTGTTATCTCAATATTATCCTTGTAGTCTCTTGCTCTGTGGTCCTGCACACACTCTCGTACTGTGCTCCTGTAGTCTTTTGCTCTGTGCTCTTGCAGTCTCTCTCTTTCTGTGCTACTGTACTCTCTCTCACTCTGCACTCCTGCAGTGTCTCGCTCTGTGTTCCTGCAGTCTCTCGCTCTGTGTTCTTGTAGTCTCTCGTTCTGTTCTCCTGCAAGCTCTATCGCTCTATGCTCCTTCACCCTCTCTCTCTCTCTGTGCTCCTTCTCTCTCTCTCTTTGTGCTCCTTCACTCTCTCTGCGCTCCTGCACTCTCTCTCGCTCTGCGCTCCTGCACTCTCTCGCTCTGTGCTCCTACAGTCTCGTCGACGTCTGCCTGGACTCCCTTTCACTGGTACATAGTGTGCTGGAGATGCGCTTGGAATGTTTGAACCTCATGCATTTCCACACCTCACCCTTCTCTTGAGATATATGGACTGAGGAGATAAGAGCTGTTACAAACCTGGCCCAGGTGTCCGCAGATTCGGGTCTGTGAGGCACCGACTACTCATGGTGCTTCAGGAACTGCACCAGGTTTTGGAAGGTACAGGAATGTCGACAGCTGGACAGCGAGCACTGCCCCCGGTGCTACTGGAATGTGGTTGCATATTAGTGTAAGAGGTGATTGGGCTTGAGGAAAGGACAGGAAGATTTGTCGCTCAGCGTGCCCGGTTAAAGTTAAGTTTGAATGAGCCAAGGTGTAACGGTGCAAACAGGTCAGAGGAACAAACCCAGGAACAGCCCCTGAGAAGGTAGGAAAACGGTCCCCTACCGTATGAGTATATGCAAAGGTCCTGTGCACACATACAGGAGAAGGGTTCTTATGTAAGAACAGAAAGTTATAGTTTGTAATAGACAAGAAAGGAAATAGTCGAAATCCAGCGATGTGTACAAATAGATTTATAGTTCGGCTTTGATCAGTACATTAAGAACAACGTAAGCCGACACGTGTTTCGTCACATCGTGTGAAGATATGACTCTTCAGGGCATATGCATGAGAGATAAAATAGGCGTAGCATTAAAGAGATATGTAGAGAGCACAATAAGTTTGAAAGTGGAGTTATTCTGCTGCCGATGATCCTGGGTTCTCTATGTAGAGGGTTGGAAACGCAGGGGCGGCAGGGATGGAGCCGGCTGCGGCAGGTGAAAAGTACGGGGGCAGTGGGCCCTGTCTGGTGTGTGAGCCTAGACTGTAGCCTATGGACGGGTGTGTCCAGTGGCCGATGGCATAAGTTAAATGAAGCAGAGTCCGGCGGTGGCAGGTCTATCGGATCCAGGCGTATCCACTGCCCCCGTACTTTTCACCTGTCGCAGCCGGCTCCATCCCTGCCGCCCTGCGTTTCCAACCCTCTACATAGAGAACCCAGGATCATCGGCAGCAGAATAACTCCACTTTCAAACTTATTGTGCTCTCTACATATCTCTTTAATGCTACGCCTATTTTATCTCTCATGCATACGCCCTGAAGAGTCATATCTTCAAGGAATGTGGGGGCATATTACCAAGCAATAGCGATAATTATCGCTATTGCTTGGTTAGAGACAAAAATTTACTGCAGAGCTGCGGCGATTTTTACCGCAAATAGATCTTGGTATTACCAAGGTTTATCGCAAATGCGATAAAAATCGCGGCAATGCATGAATATCGCTGAAAAGTCCGCGATATTCATGCATTACCGAGCTAATGCTCTTAGCCATGTTATCCACCTCCCATTGGATAACATGGCTAAGAACTGCTCAGGGCAGGTGTTAGCTTTTGGAGATATTCGCGCTTAGCGCGAATATCTCCAAAAGTTGGTAATAGGAGATAGCGATGTTAGCGACTGTTTTAAGTCGCTAACATCTTGGCACGCCCACTTTGCATGTCATTAGTGATAAATATCACTGACATGCAAAGTGGGGCCCAAGATGGTCGCTATCTCCTACTAGCTGTCGCTAACTGGTGTTAGCGACAGCTAGGTAATAGGGAGATAATTTTATCTCCGCTTTCTTGGCTTTTAAAGCCAAAAAAGCGGAGATAAACCCCCTTGATAATATGCCCCGTGGTTGCATGTCTGGAGGAGGCAAAGCTCTTTCGCGCTGAATATCCTGTCTCCTTCAGGAAGATTCCAGTGAATTTGGCTGTGTCTTTGTGGATGGGTTTTGGCCCGCAAAAACCCTGTGTGGTTTGAGCTGTTGTATCTCTTAGGATGTGCCCTATGTGATCGATGTGATGTTATGGCGTTTACACAACAGCAATTCTCTTAGCTGCAGGTCGACTGGCTAAATTACTTATTCAGAAACAAATAGGAGAGTAAGGGATTGCGTCCGTAGATCTTGGACGAGGAATACTCCTGATCCCCTGGTCAAGACTTGTAAAGAACAAATGAAGGAGTATTACCCGATGAGAGGGATGAAGGCTTTCAAAACGTGGAATCAGTATTCCTTGTTAATAAACCCCTCACTCACCACCTAGTGGTGACTTGCTTCATCATCGGGGCCCACCCAGGTGGCCTAGCGTCACTTGGGTGTGCTTCGACAACTGAGTTACAGTGGAGCAGGTTGTGAAGTGTGGATGCAAACAAAAAGAGTTAGAGTGTTAAAAATTGTCCTGGTTTATAACTTTGTATGACAGTTTTAATAAAAAAAGCAACTGGACAATATTAAAATATAGGTGAGATACTGGAAGGGGAGTTACGACCTACGTATCTCAATTATGTGTTGGTCAACATGTTTCAACCATTTGGGGTGATCCCCGGTATTCTTCAGGACCAATAAAAGGAAGTGGGAGGTGTGGGTCCCCTAAAAGACGCACCCTGCCCTAAATCCTTTGTCATCCAGAGAAAAAATATTCACTGGGAAGACACTCCTAAAAATGTAGGGTGCCAAGTAAAAACATGTGAAGAGAAAAAGAGAGGAAAGGACGTGATTACTATCCTGTAACGTAGTGCAGATTCTTAGTGCATTATATTGTGCAATCGTACTTACATTTCACGGTGGTGTTTGGAAATAGTGCCTTCTGAAGTTGAGGATGTGCCTTCTGTGGTAGAAGCGTGCTCATAACGTGAGAGTGTTTGCTTCAGTGGAGGATATTATGAGGCTAAGACAATAATGATTGCTGATACTCTAAGTGCGTGCTAGGATAGCATGCTAGGGGGCTGTATTAAGTCTAATGGGCTTTTTTGCTCATATTTTACAGAAAGAAGAGTTGTGGACTATGCCAAATGATTACTGTTTTTGGCAGGTGAGTTAAAAGATGTCCTATTGGGACTAGTGGTGTTTAAGAAAAAAGACAAACCAGACTAACAAAACACATAACATGAAGGTTGTCACAAGACGTGACATGTCAGAGGGCAGGCTTACTAGAGGAGTTCTCCTGTTTGGCTTCAACGAGCAGGGGGTAGGTGCTTCACGATTTAAAACATATTCTAAAAAAGATGCATAACTCATGGATAGGTATACGGAAGCAGACCTGGGTTGTGGCTCGTGATGGTTAGACAGGTGAATACCTGTCAGAGATAATTCCTGTGTGAGAGGAAAGGTTACTTACAGTTGGTTGTCGTGGAGAGAGGCTGATCACCTACGTCTACCGTCCACCGCTCGGCTATGAGAAATGGGTGAGCGTGGTGATTATTTAACTGCTAGCTGGCTTCCGGGTGTGGTCATGTGACCGCTACGGAGGCCCGAGAGGAAATGTGTTGTCATGGAGACAGCGAGATGCTGCGCATGCGTGATGTTACGATTTTCAGAAGTTACAGATTAGATGACTGCGCATGTATACTGAGTGGAAATCCGCTAAAGAACGTGGATTGTAGATACAGTGGTCCTATTTGAGTACAGAGCCCCACGGGATGTTATCATTGAGACCCCTTTTGTGTGTGGAAAGTCTGTATATCCATCTCTGTTCTTTTTCGAAAAGACGAGCTTGGATGTTGGGACTTGGCTGCAACTGTTCAATGACTGTCCACCTCATGTCATTGGTGGTATGGTGGACCGTTAGGAAGTGGTCCGTGAGTTTTGTTATATTCTTTTTGCATCTTATAGTGCTTCTGTGTTCGCAAATACGTTGTTTGATTTTCCCTACCTACTAGTAATATTGAGTTGGTGAAGCAGTTAGTTCTAGCCCACCCTTTCTGTCCTGTTCGAGCCTCCTCTTTGGTGGTGACCTATTGTGTTGGAAGTAATGATACATTTACCTTTGTTACTCAATCTTTGGTCCCTCGCAGCAAGGTGGTAGAGGCAAGATGGCTCCTAACTGTGCCAATGTTATGCGAAAGATGCACAAGTTTAGAGATTGTTAGAACCTTCTTTTAGCTTGTGTAGAAGGAGCCCTCTAAATCACAATTCCTAGTGTTGACGGGTTGTACCTCGACTTAGCCTGTCTTCTTGATTCCTTGTGATTGGTTCCTCTAATGGGATCTCGTGAATTAAGCTAGTAGCTGCTCAGTTTTTCTTTTGCCAAATATTCATTTTCAGGTCCTCCTCTTTGTACAGATATGTTGCGATTTGCTGTCTGCCTCTTAGGTGCTACATAAGCTCTTTGGTTATCTGTAATGTGCATTACATCGCTGTGCGTCTCAGAAAAGAGTTTCTTTCTGGCGAGATATACACCTCTCTCTGTCAAACTAGGACTATTAAAGGTTAGAAACCCTACGTCAGTATTCTAGGGAACCGAGATGACAGGAAAAACAGATGCCAGCAGCAACCACCAGAGACAATTCTACCCAGCCACCCACCATTCACAGTGATCATGAATTACCAAGAGTCATCTATCTGCATGGATAGGTTGATCGGCCATGGTGACCTCAGCAATTGGGCCAGCGTACTCAACAAATATAAAAGGGGAACAGAGAAGAGGAAGCAAGGGGCAGGTCTCCTTGCTCCAAGTCAACGCATAACACAGGTCTTGGCGGCATTTCACTTCATCCTGTGCTGTATGACCATTTGCTGTGCAGTTCCTAGTGAGGTCCACACCTGTGACTTGATGTTGTGGTGATCTCTGCCCCGATTTCAGGTCGGTTGAGTAGTCTTTTGGGTGTGAGGCATCGGGATCTCTTCGCTGTCATCTGGACTTGCTTTCGGGTCTTGCACAACTAGCTGGACTCCATCCATCGAGCTAGTCCCAGGCCTCTACAAGGGTGGAGAGTGTCAAGTCATCCCCTCTGCCATCACTCGCAAGTGCACCGGGAAAAGCATAGAGTAATAAGCCCTGGTCTTGTAGGGCACGTTTTACTTCCAAATAGCTGCGGTACAGCGATTGGACTTGAAGTGAAATCCGGAAAGACACTAGGGGTCGCATTCTCGTATTTGACTTGAGGGGCACTTCGCGCTGCTTGCAGAATTACATTTTGATCCCTAAAGTTGAAGATGCTGGTGATTATCGTGCGGGTGGTGCATCTGGTTTGGGCATGGCATCCGGAGTTATGTGGGCCCGCTTGATGGAGAAGTAACTGGATAGTCCCTGGGGCTGAAGGACTTTAAGAATGAGATCTTCAAAGAAGAGATCAACCGCTGGATTCTCTGCCTTCTGACAAACCCTGACTATGCATAAATTTTTCCTCCTTGAGTGACCCTTAAGGTCTTCAAGCTTCGCCCCAAGGACCTCCGTTGTGGGGCGCAGCTCTTATACTGGTTTCCGCAGTGATAGTTTCCATGTTGAGGGTCACATGGAAGTCTTCAGCAGCCTTCAACCGGGCGCCCATGTTGCGGAAATCCGCCCATACCAGCATGACCTCCGTGGGCACAGTGTCTATTTTATTTCCCAGGGATCCCAAACTCCCTGAATCGCTGCCATAATGTCATTGAGTGTAAAGGTCTGACTTTTGGATGGAGCCTTTTCCACAGGACTAGGTGGGCTCTCCATTCATGTTCTACCAGTGCCATCACGGGGAAGTGTGAACTTGTCATGTTTAGTCTGATGGCCAGCTCGGGTGCCTCGACCCCTGTCATCACTGTCAAGTCACCCTTGTTTGATTGGGGAGGAGGAGGGGTAGATCCCCACAGGGGTACTCACCCCAGCTTGCGAGGGAGCATTTGTTAGTGGGATACCTCTCGGAGGCCTTCCGGGTTTTCTGCCGCAGGTCTCCCCCAACTGTCTAGTATAAATTACAGTGCCCAATGTGAGACATTGTGTGTTAGGGTCGAGGGTACCACAACTTTTAATCGGGACGGTGCTGCAGTCTGCCACTCTCCCATTAGATTCAGGCCACTCCAGGAGTACTGGGGAGGGAGAACTGATGGAGAATGAGGAGGGCCGGATTCCCAAGAGGGCTCGCCATAACGGTATGGCCAGAGCATCTTACCGAGAAGATGGTAGTATGTCTGTAGGGTGTCATTTAATAGGGTTGAGTCCCCATGTAGGCCCAGGTTGTTAGTGCGTTGTGTCCCAGCTAAGTATATGGCAGTTCTGAGCAGGCACCCCAACCAAATCGGGTGTAAGCAGACTTCACACCCCAGTGCCCCAATGAGCAGTCCGCCTTTCACTCAGGGCCCACAGGCGTTTAGGGTACCCCCAGGCCGCATATGGTGTGTAAACCGTGAAGTAGGATGGGCAAGCAGAAAAGGAGTGAAAAACAAGGTGTATAGGGCGTGCCCGCCCCCATGATCTCAGGGTCCACTTTCGACTGAAGAGGGACCCTGGTGGATCTCGGAGCCAAATTGGCCAATGGCTGATGTCCTTGGGTCACTCCAGTGCTTTGCCAGGTGACTTGAGGGCGTAGCCCCAAAGGGGCTTCAGGGGATGCTTCCAGGGAAGCAGTGGCGTAACGAAAGTTAAAGGGGCCCCCCTGCAAGATAACAGAGGGCCCCCCCTCCGGATTTAATCTGGAGCGCTCCGGCGTGAGTACAGTGCTGAGGGGGGCCCCTGCAGCTCAGGGCCCCTGCGCACTGCGGGGGATGTGGGGCCTGTGTTACGCCCCTGCAGGGAATACAGTACGGGTGCCCCGCTGTTTAAAGTTCCAGCGGGACAACTGTGTCGATAGGGTACACAGCCGGAAAGCCCAAGCAGCCTCCTTTAATGTTGTGCTGCTCAGTAGGCCAAATGTTTAGGGAGCGCTGGGGCTGCAGAAAGTTGGAAGGGTGTGTCTGCCCAGCAATATTCCTGAAACCCCCTTTCACTCACCAGGGGCACTGAAAGACCTCAGGATCAGCCCACTCCTTTGCATACACCCCATGCCGTCCACAGGACATCCAATCAACGGAGGAAGTGATAGAATCACTTTTCGTCAGGTCTGTAGGGCTGGGGTTAGGCAGCGCGCAAGGTGTGAGTCCCTGCCTCTATTTCTCAGTCACGGATGTGGCCCCGGCTGCTGTCTGATTCAGGCCTCCGGGGGCATTGATTGTTCCCTCACCACTTAAAGCCGCTACTGCGCATGCCGCACTAGGCCGCGCTGGTCGATGCCAATGATTTTTTGCTGGTTAAGACCGCAGCTGGCTCGATGGTAGCACCACAGCTTTCCACCACCCAGATCTCGGTGGAGGGTCGTAAATACCGGATCTTTGGAAGGATTGTAAGGGGATTGGGCTGGTGGGGATCAAGAACTGCTCTAAGAAGCGGCCATCTTGTTGGTCTGCTTGCCATGCCCCCCTTTCACCATCATTTTTGTGAGGCCAAACCAGACTGTGGTCATAGAAGTAATTTGGGACTTGAAGGAAAGCTGATTATTGAACTTGATTCCCAAATTTCTTGCAGATTGGATGGAATAGGGGTGAGCCATGTTCTGCAGGCCACTACTTACCGGACCGAGATAAGTACATTCATTTTAACTTTAAGAGTTGGAGGTTGACATGCCAAGAACTCAGGAGCATGTCTAATCACTTTAGAAATGGAAGCATTTGTTCTAATTGAGTGCATTGAGACCAATTGTGGAATTGGCTCCTCAATAGAAGTTTGAGAGTAAGACGAAGTGACACCTTGATGCATTTGCGACTTCTCTGAGGATAGAGAATGGCAGGATGTGGATGAGTCCCAATTGGCCTTCTAGAGCTTCAGTTTTGACTTTGCCTCACCACAAGACTTAGACCTCAAAGATAATCTGTTGCATGAAGAGCCTTGAAAGTGGGAATCTGTGCGTTCGACTTCGAGCTCGACTTGCGTGGTTTCTTTCGATGTTCAGCAACATACAGCTTCACTTTACAGCAGAGGTCTTCAAACTTTTTGATGCCAAGACCCCCTTGTAAAACCTTATTAGGGGTAAGGACCCCCTTCCAACAAAAGTTTCTAGAAACTAGTACTCCTCATCATCATCTTTTGATAACCATAAATGCGCCTGTTAGACCTCATCACATCCATCCATCATTCATCCACCCACACTTTCACACATCCATCCTTTCATCCTTCCATCCATCCACCCTTTCATCTTTCCATCCATACATCCATCCTTAACCCATCCACCCTTCCATCCATCCACCCACCTTTTCACACATCCATCCATGCAACCTTTTATCCATCCATACATCCATCCACCCTTTCATCCTCCCATCCTCCCATCCATCCACCCTTTCATCCATACATCCATCCACCCACCCTTTCATCCATCCATCCACCCATCCCCCCACCTTTTCACACATCCATCCATGCATCATTCATCCATGCAACTTTTTATCCATCCATCCATCCTTCATCCGTCCACCCTTTCATCCTTCCATCCATCCACCCTTTCATCCATCCATCCTTCATCCATCCACCCTTTCATCCTTACATCCATACATCCATCCTTCATCCATCCACCCTTTCATCTTTCCATCCATACATCCATCCTTTACCAATCCACCCTTCCATCCATCCACCCATCATTCATTCACCCATCTTTTCACACATCCATCCATCCATCCATCATTCATCCATGCAACCTTTTATCCATCCTTACATCCTTCATCCATCTACCCTTTCATCCTTCCATCCATCCATCCTTTCATCCATCCACCCTTTCATCCATCCATTCATCATTCATCCACCCACCTTTTCACACATACATCCATCCTTCATCCTTACATCCATCCATCCACCCATCATTCATCCACCCACCTTTTCTGTGCCTATCTCATGGTGGGGGGTCAGTATCTCTCTGCGTCTTCTTCCTTCTTTCCCGATCATGCAAGGGCATCTCTGTGCCTCCATGCTGGGGGGCGGGGGACGTGTCACGGGACCCACAGCTCCAGGCGCTATATCCATTGACCTCAAAGGGCTACACTACAGCCTGCTCCCCCAGGCTCCCTCCGCACATCTGAGTATACCCTGCCAGCTTATGGCGAACAAAGGGGTACAAAAGGGGGTGGTGATGGACGGAGCATCTGAACCAACCAAACACTCACACCCAGTCAACAGACCTAGGTTTAATCCATCAACGTTCTTCAGCCCACTCTGCCACCGCAGTTCAGACATGGCCATATGCAAATCAGTCTGCCCCTGTGCCTCATGGGAACAGTCCAGCCCAAACTGCCAAGCCATGCCTTCCCTGGACCGGAAACAAGCTTCCTCGGAACAGTTTCTGGCATTACAGCCGTCTTCAGCCAGGCTTGCTTGAATCCAGTGGCAAAGTGAGCAAGGGACTCACGTCTGAGCATACCCTGCCAACTTATGGCAAACAAAGTTGTACAAAAGGGGGTGGTGATGGACGGAGCATCTGAACCAATCAAACACTCACACCCAGTCAACAGATCTGGGTTTAATCCATCACCGTTCTTTAGCCCACTCTGCCACCCCAGTTCAGACATGGCCATATGCAAATCAGTCTGACCCTGTGCCTCATGGGAACAGTCCAGCCCGAACTGCCAAGCCATGCCTTCCCTGGACCAGAAACAAGCTTCCTAGGACCGGTTTCTGGCATTACAGCCGTCTTCAGCCAGGCTTGCTTGAATCCAGTGGCAAAGTGAGAAAGGGACACACGTCTGAGCATACCCTGACTGGGTGTGAGTGTTTGATTGGTTCAGATGCTCCGTCCATCACCACTCCCTTTTGTACCACTGTGTTCGCCATAAGTTGGCAGGGTATGCTCTGATGTGAGTCCCTTGCTCACTTTGCCACTGGATTTAAGCAAGCCTGGCTGAAGACGGCTGTAATGCCAGAAACCGGTCCTAGGAAGCTTGAGTCCGGTCTAGGGAAGGAATGGCTTGGCAGTTCGGGCTGGACTGTTCCCATGAGGCACAGGGTCAGACTGATTTGCATATGGCCATGTCTGAACTGGGGTGGCAGAGTGGGCTAAAGAACGGTGATGGATTAAACCTAGATCTATTGACTGGGTGTGAGTGTTTGATTGGTTCAGATACTCCGTCCATCACCACCCCCTTTTGTACAGCTTTTAGAAATAGGTCAACTCTCCAAGCAGAGGAGGTACTGGAAGAGTGCTGTGCATGAGGAAACCATCTTAAAAAGGAGATCACAGCTGTGGAAGAAGGACAGCCGACTGTGACCATCTTGATTGGCCCTTTAACCCCTTCGATGCTGATGACGAGCTCAGTTCGTCATCAGCCATGGTGGGCGTGTACGGCTAACGAGCTGAGCTCGTCATCTAACGCGGCTTTTAGAAAAAAGCCGCGCAGCGTAAAAATTACCGCCGCAGCGATGCGGTTAACAGAAAGGTGAAGTAAAATGCTCGAGACCACATCAAAATGAGTGCGACGTTGTGGAATTATAGGCTTTTGGAGGTATGCACGTGTGATGCACGTGTGCAGGCCGTGCCGTTTTTGTGCAAGAATTTCTCACGGCCAAGGAGAAACAATTGTAATATTAGCACTGCTGTCCCTAAGGGACAGGGTCGCCGCCACCCCTAAGAGACTGTGGTGCACCCTATGTCCTGTGGCAAGGAGGAACTGTTTGGCATACGTCTCCATGGCAGGAGTAGCAGGGCTTCTCGAGGTCTAACTTTTGTAAAGACTCTGCTGGAAACTGACCGGTTCTGGAGGGTCAGAAAGGGTTGCTAGGCAGTCAGGTAAGCAACGGTTGAGCCATGACATTTTAAGTCTGGCAACTGTTTTTGTTGTTTCTTGAAAAGGTTTCGCTAATTTTTTTAACACTGGAAGTTTTTTTAGTCCCTCTTGACAGAGGCTTGACATTAATGTGTTAGAGCCTGTACATAGGTGTTACATGATTGAAATGTTCTGACAATGGCAGTAGAAGCTTTTTTTGTGTGCATATTTATATAGCGCGGACTCGACCTTGACGGTATTGGAGCGCTTTAGCACCAGTTACGTCACACGAGGACACATCCGTTTTTATTACGCCTGGGGAGATTAAGTGATTTGCCCAGAATCACAGGATGGGGAGTCGACCCGAGGCTTGAACCAGGGGCCATATTATCAAGAAAGGGCGATACATTATCGCCGCTTTTATCGGCAGGAAACTGCCGCTATAGCAGCAATAATGGGTTTGATAATATGCCCTTGTGAATTTCCATAGAAGCCCAGGTTCTGGTGTTAACCTGGGCTTCTAGGGGAATTGACAAGGGCATATTATCAAGCCCATTATCGCCGCTTTAGCTGCAGTTTCCTGCCGATAAAAGTGGCGATAATGTATCGCCCTTCATAGGGATCAGCGTCGGACCGGGAACAGAAACCCGCCCTGGCAAACTGCTCAGCTGCCCCCCTCTGGGGTGCGGGGGAGTGCAGCCATGCAGTTTGCGAGGGCCGGTTTCGGTAGATTTTGTTACGGGGCATTGTTAGTTTTATGCTTGGACATGGACATTTTGTACCTCACGGATAGTGTCAGCAGACTAGCCTGCGGTTTGTTCCCCTCTGTGATCCATCTTTAGGGTAGATAATTTGCATACTAGTGGTCTAAGGCCCCCGTGAACAGAGGTTTTAAATTACTACCAATAACTTACTCACAATTTGATATACTGTCTTGCTATTTGAGCTTTTTGAATTGAAGCACTTTTAAATAGAAAAAATTAAATCAACAAGCAAACAATTATTTATTTGGTTCACTGTGCATTAGTGAGTGCTAAGCTTCCTTCCCAGGCCAGTCTCTCTCTAACCACTGGAAAGTTCGGAAATAATTAGCTGTAGAGTCAAGGTAAACGGGCTTGCATGGCACTCAATTTGGAGGTAATAGTATGGGGAAACCGAGACACCAGTGTTAGAGAACTTTATTTGACACAACGTTAGGGAGATAACTGGGGCCCATTAACCCTTGGATGCCCTTGGCCCCCAAACCAATCCTCACAACCGTGTCTAGTCTCTGAGCAGCATTGCCGAGGAGAGTCTATGATTCGATGGATTGGTGCCTTTGGCAGCCAACTCTCTTGCCAGATTAAGCACAAACCCGAAGACAGGAATTCTGCTGGAGGACTGCTTCCTCTGAGGGAGGAGCCCAGCGGCCTGCAGAGGTGGAAGTTGTGCAGGAGGAACTAGAATCCTACATCAGGCAGCACTGTGTGAGGCCCGGGAGGGAGGGATGGGACAAGGGGGGCTTCTAGGGGGAACAGGCGTGAGGGGCAGGTTCAGCTTGGCTGTGTGGGGTGTCTGTTGTTATTTACTTTATAGGGACAGGGATACATTGTACTTGTCCTTTCAGTGAATACTGCACACGATGGAGGATAGAGAAAACTTGCCATACAGGGATGGGGCACTGTAGGCAATTTCTGAGATGCTTTGAGGCAGTGGTCGAAGTGGGGAAAAAAAAGTAGGGGAACTGTGGGTGGAGAATCAGGGGGCGGGAACAACCGAAGATTGAATCAGTGGGCGGAGTCAGGGGTGTGGCTAGAAATAGCAAAACATACCAATTTTTAGTACGTTTAGCATTTCACTGACCAGTTACAGCTTATAACGTTATTTAATTAAAAGAATGGATATGTTTATTTGAGGTTTAATTCAGGAAAAAGCAAACACTCATAGGGAATACAGGTTTATGTAAAGCATGTGAAATATAAGCAGGAACAACATGTTACCTTAATGCTTTTACTCTCATTGTTCAGACATCCATGATTATTTTTTGTCTCAAACATTGAGATCATGAATGCAGGGCTCCTCCTATACACATGTGTTAAGCAGGGCTCAGAAGAGAAAGGGACTCTTCAGGAGAATCTAGACTCACAGAAACCCACAAAGGCTCCTTCATATTCATGTCAGCCAGCTGGCTGCTCAATCATTATGTAGTAAAAAGAACAACTGGTGGACAGAATGCAGAGCAATATCATACATTCACCCCAGTGCAGAGAGATGGGCCTAAATCCATTGTTTATTTGCTCACATGCGATTTAAGTTTGGACCCAGCCATATGCAAATCAGTCTTGATCCTGTGTCCAATGAGAACAGTGTAGCCCGAACTGCCAGGCCAGGTCCTCCCTGGACTGGAAACAAGCATCCTAGGACCGGTTTCGGGCTTTCAGCCCTCATCAGCCAGGATAGCTTGATTCCATTAGCATGGAGAGCACAGGACTCATGTCTGAGCATACCTGTCCCACTCGGGGTGACAAATGCAAAAAGAACAATTGATGGACAGAATGCAGAACAAGGTCATACATTCACCCCAGTTCAGAGATTGGGGCTTAAATCCATCGTTTTTTGCTCACCATGTCATTCCAGTTTGGACCCAGCCATATGCAAATCAGTCTTGATCCTGCGCCCAATGTGAACAGTCCAGCCCGAACTGCCAGGCCATATGTATTCAAGTGTCCTTTCATTCGGGAAGTGAACACAAAGCAGTACCCACTGAACTATACACATAACATATTGCTCTTTGATATGCATGGTACATGTTCTTTGCAGCAGGCATATTACCCCTCTGCACTACCTTAGATGAGTAAAATAGCCACTAGACAAAACATGCTCCCATCTCCCTCCAGCAGGTACATTGATCACCAAAGCTATCTTGGCACTTGTATTGTTGACCGAAACCTGCTGAATATACAAATAACTTTGCAGTGTTTTTAAAACTCCTGCACTTGTACAAAACCGGTCCCCCACAAACTAAACTGGCCCCCTACCCTTCTAGTCGCCCTGGGAAATGCCTACTCCTGCCCTTTCACTGCTCCTGTCTAGTCAGTACTCCTGCTCTCCTGCTTCGTCAATTCCCCCGACCCCTCCCTTCTCCTGGCCCGTCACTTCTACTGGCCCGTCACTTCTCCTGCCCGTCACTGCCCCTGCCCTGTTCACCGCTCCTGCCCTGTTCACCGCTCCTGCCCTGTTCACCGCTCCTGCCCTGTTCACCCCTCCTGCCCCGCTCACCGCTCCTGCCCCGCTCACCGCTCCTGCACTGTTCGCCGCTCCTGCCCCGTTCACCGCTCCTGCCCCGTTCACTGCTCCTGCCCCGTTCACTGCTCCTGTCCTGTTCACTGCTCCTGTCCTGTTCACTGCTCCTGTCCTGTTCACTGCTCCTGCCCCGTCACCTCTCCTGCCCCGTCACCTCTCCTGCCCATCACCTCTCCTGCCCGTCACCTCTCCTGCCCCGTCACCTCTCCTGCCCCGTCACCTCTCCTGCCCCGTCACCTCTGTTGCCCATCACCTCACCTGCCCGTCACATCCCCTGCCTGTCATGTCACCTGCCTGTCACTTCTTGTGCCCGGTCACCTCTCCTGCCCTGTTGCCTCTCCTTCCACATCTCCTCTCCTGCCCTGTCGCCTCTCCTGCCCCATCACTGCTCCTGCCCCATCACTGCTCCTGCCCTGTTCACTGCTCCTGCCCTGTTCACTGCTCCTGCCCCGTTCACTGCTCCTGCCCCGTTCACTGCTCCTGCCCCGTTCACTGCTACTGCCCAGTTCACCGCTCCTGTCCTTTCACCGTTCCTGTCCTTTCACCGCTCACATCCGGATACTGCTCTAGCTCATGCCCCGTCACCTCTCCTGCCTCGTCACCTCTCCTGCCTCGTCACCTCTCCTGCCCCGTCACCTCTCCTGCCCCGTCACCTCTCCTGCCCCGTCACCTCACCTGCCCATCACCTCTCCTTACCATCATGTCACCTGCCTGTCATGTCACCTGCCTGTCATGTCACCTGCCTGTCATGTCACCTGCCCAGTCACCTCTCCTGCCCTGTTGCCTCTCCTTCCACGTCTCCTCTCCTGCCCTGTCGCCTCTCCTGCCCCATCACTGCTCCTGCTCCGACACTGCTCCTGCCCCCTTCACTGCTCCTGCCCCGTTTGCTGCTCCTGCCCCGTTCGCACCTCCTGCCTCATTCACTGCTCCTGCCTCGTTCACTGCTCCTGTCCTTTCATTGCTCCTGTCCTTTCTCCGCTCCTGTCTTTTCACCGCTCACACCCGGTTACTGCTCTAGCTCATGCCCCGTCACCTCTTCTGCCCCGTCACCTCTCCTGCCCCGTCACCTCTCCTGCCCCGTCACCTCTCCTGCCTCGTCACCTCTCCTGCCCCGTCACCTCTTCTGCCCCGTCACCTCTCCTGCCCCGTCACCTCTCCTGCCCATCACCTCACCTGCCCATCCCATCACCTGCCTGTCATGTCACCTGCCCGTCACTTCTTGTGCCCGGTCACCTCTCCTGCCCTGTTGCCTCTCCTTCCACGTCTCCTCTCCTGCCCTGTCGCTGCTCCTGCCCTATCACTGCACCTGACCCGTTCACTGCTCCTGCCCCGTTTACTGCTCCTGCCCCGTTCACTGCTCCTGCCCCGTTCATTTCTGCTGCCCCGTTCATTTCTGCTACCCCGTTCACTGCTCCTGCCCGGTTCACTGCTCCTGCCCCGTTCACTTCTCCTGTCCTTTCACCGCTGCTGTCCTTTCACCGCTCACACCCGGTTAGTACTCTAGCTCTAACCCCGTCACCTCTCCTGCCCCATCACCTCTCCTGCCCCGTCACCTCTCCTGCCCATCACCTCACCTGCCCTGTTCACCGCTCCTGCCCTGTTCACCGCTCCTGCCCTGTTCACCGCTCCTGCCCCGCTCACCGCTCCTGCCCTGTTCACCGCTCCTGCCCCGCTCACCGCTCCTGCCCCGCTCACCGCTCCTGCCCCGCTCACCGCTCCTGCCCCGCTCACTGCTCCTGCCCCGTTCACTGCTCCTGCCCGGTTCACTGCTCCTGTCCTGTTCACTGCTCCTGTCCTGTTCACTGCTCCTGTGCTGTTCACTGCTCCTGCCCCGTCACCTCTCCTGCCCGTCACCTCTCCTGCCCCGTCACCTCTCCTGCCCCGTCACCTCTCCTGCCCCGTCACCTCTCCTGCCTATCACCTCACCTGCCCGTCACATCACCTGCCCATCACATCACCTGCCTGTCATGTCACCTGCCCGTCACTTCTTGTGCTCGGTCACCTCTCCTGCCCTGTTGCCTCTCCTTCCACGTCTCCTCTCCTGCCCTGTTGCTTCTCCTGCCCTGTCGCTGCTCCTGCCCTATCACTGCTCCTGCCCCGTTCACTGCTCCTGCCCCGTTCACTGCTCCTGCCCCGTTTACTGCTCCTGCCCCGTTCACTGCTCCTGTCCCGTTCATTTCTGCTGCCCCGTTCACTGCTCCTGCCCCGTTCACTTCTCCTGTCCTTTCACCGCTGCTGTCCTTTCACCGCTCACACCCGGTTAGTACTCTAGCTCTAACCCCGTCACCTCTCCTGCCCCATCACCTCTCCTGCCCCGTCACCTCTCCTGCCCATCACCTCACCTGCCCGTCGCATCACCTGCCTGTCATGTCACCTGCCCGTCACTTCTTGTGCCCGGTCACCTCTCCTGCCCTATTGCCTCTCCTTCCACGTCTCCTCTCCTGCCCTGTCGCCTCTCCTGCCCCATCACTGCTCCTGCCCCATCACTGCTCCTGTCCCATCACTGCTCCTGCCCCATCACTGCTCCTGCCCTTCATCATCCCCATAAGGTCACCAATCATAGACTTCAGAACATTGGAATATTTTCTTAAATCACTAACAGACTCCTAAATACTGGGGTCAAACGCCGGGGCTGTCATTGCTTGAGTTGGAAAAGATTTGTCTGCACAGATGGCGTCATTATCAATGGGGCTTTGCAGGGGGGCGAATCTGTTAGTACATGCAACTATTAAATCTGCCAATTCATGTGCACATGGGTCAGGAGGTGGTGTAAATACTGCTTCCAAATATGAGCTTACTCGTTTGGTTATGGGTGCAAAACCACTCTTGCCCTTGGGTTTCTCAAACATCTTTGGAATGGTGTGTGTTACACCGGGGCCTGTATGGGGAGGACAACTGTCAACAGAACTAGAAGTGGCGTGAAAACGGCCCCGGTGCACCTCCGGGCCGAGATTGCCAGGAAACAGTCTGGTAGGCATTGATGAACGTTGCTTCAGCAGGTAAACACTGTGAATATCACTGCCACAAAACCCAACTAATAGCAGCTTTAAATTGGCATGTAAATTTGCTGGCAGCGTCCTCACAAATGAGGTGTGATCACGGGCTCACAGCAGCCGCAGGGCCATCAGAGTAGCCGTTTTCGCACTATGCTACACTGATGGCCCTTTCAGTCTCACTTTGCAGGCCCATTAGACCCAGCGGGGAAGGGGAGGAGGCCGGGCGCAGTGCAGAGGCCTTCTGAATATTCACGTTGCACCACTCATGCGTGAAAAAGAAAAAAAGGTGTACTTTAAAGTATGGCAATTTTACAGTCCCCGGTGCGCTCTTTCAAAACTAAGAAGTAGGGGAACGGACTAACATAATTTTAAGAAGTAAGGGCACGCCGTGCCCTTCAGTCCCCGCCCACTTCTAACGCTGCTTTGAGGTGGATTTCCTGTGAAAAAGGAGTGCAACAGATACGCATTTGAAGTCCACCGAAAGTCCCTGCACCCTTCCTGACTAATTCTAGCCCAGAGATGTTACAGCTAACTGTTTTATGTAGAAGCTTAATGAGAAGGTCTCTTTCTTTCTTGTGTGCTGTGATCCCATATTGCCCTGCCAGGGCACACCCAACTACAACCTCTCTTCCTAGGAAATGTGGACAACCTGGACACAAAACCTGCAGCAAGAGCAGCTCAGTCCAGTGGAAGGTCCAGATTGTTAAAAATGTCTGTGACCTTTTTCGCCCACGACTCTGTGTGCCCTGGTTCCCGTCACTAGGGTCTCAAGCATGCCTGGTCCTCCCTTTTAGCCAGGAGTATTTGAAGGGGAGCCAGAAAAAAGAAACCTTATGCCTGTGACCCACTTTGCAATGCTACTTTGGCCACATAACTACTTGTATTAAAACCTCATGCAAGTGTTCATGCTTCCCTGCATGTTATTGTCTGGCTGCGCATGGCAGTCGCAAAATTAGTACCCATAGAATTCTCCCAGGTACTCATCACCATTGAGCCACCATTCACCTCCCCCGCCTGCCTCCGTCCACCCTTATCTCTCACCTCATTCTACTGGCTTGCGGTTTGCTACTCCTTTGCTGATATGTCATGTGTGCATCCCCAGACATCTCCTGTAGATTAGCCTGCACCTGTTCAGACTGCCAGGCAAGCACCCACAGCTGCCAACACTTGCCCTATGACTTCCTGCTCAATAGAAATCTCCCTGTTTGTCCCCAGTGCTGTTCTTCATTTCTTACAAATGTTCTTTTGTAGGCATCCAGGCTGTTGACAAGAAGGCTCTGCCATTTTACACTGCACCTTATGCGCCCCATTATTCATCTTCACCATCTGAGGAGCAGGCCAGTCTACAGACCACTTATATTTTCGATTGGCAGACTCAGGGACTTTCAGCAGGATACTCACCACCGCTTGCCACCGCTGCTTGAATGTTTTTCCTGTCCTTTTAGGTTGCCACTGTGGCAGTAGCACGGTTTGTGTCAAGAGCCATCTTTGTCCAGCACAATGATGTGTAGAGGCTCTTGATTCACTTCAGTTAAAGATCACTGGTGACAGGACCAGTCTCTGCCATATCTCACACCTCATACGAGAACACAGTAAGACCTCAAGAAGGTTCCGCCACGGTGCAGGGCCAGGGCACAGACAATCACTAGAAGAGATATGGACATGGATTGTGAATGATTTTACATTGAAAGGAAGGAAAGCTAGATATGATGGAATTAATCCTACAGTTTGGTAAAACAAAAATGACCTCTCGTTTTTTAGGTCTCGCCTAAGCCATTGCGTTAGCAATGCATGACAAGATATTAAGTAGGGGCTTTAAAAAAAGCTCCCAAAGGCGGATTGCCTACAGTGCATGTGTGCGGGCCGTGCACATCGCACACCATTTGGCAGCCTGTGAGCCTCTCTCCGCACTCCTGCTGGTTTACTCTTCAAAGGAATCTGCTCTCCCTCCCCCCTGCGCGCAATGCCAGAGCTTGTTGTTCACAGACAACACCCCAGCTGCTTTTGACCAGAGGCAACACCGAGAGTTGAACCCAGTTCCTGACCTGCATGCCGCCATGTTTTTTTTTTAACCCACTGCGTCCTTTGCCGTGCTCTGTTTTACTCAGCCCCTGCTTCCCATGTCCCGCGCCCTCACTCGTGTACCTGAAGGCACTGGAGTGATTTACATGAGCATCATGTACATTATACTGACACTTAGACACACTGCGCCCTCACACACTGCGCCCTCACACTACATTAGGCCACACACACTGCGCCCTCACACACTGCACACTCACACTACTTTAGGCCACACACACTGCGCCCTCACACTACTTTAGGCCACACACACTGCACCCTTACAATACTTTAGACCACACACACTGCGCACTCACACACTGTTACACTCCAAACAATACCACTCAGTGCCACAGAATTACACGCCACATAATTACACTCTACTGAATGCAACACACACTCCACACAATGCCACTCAGTGCCACATAATTATGTGCGACATAATTACACTGCACTCAAAGCGACATACACTCCAAACAATACCACTCAGTGCCACATAATTACACACCACATACACTGCACTCAATTCAACATACACTCCAAATACCACTCAGTGCCACATAATAATATGCTACATAATTACACTGCGCTCAACGCAACATACACTTCGAATACCACTCAGTGCCACATAATTACACGCCACATAATTACACTGCAATCAATGCAACATACACTCCAAATACCACTCAGTGCCACATAATTACACGCCACATAATTACACTGCACTCAATGCAACATATACTCCAAATACTACTCAGTGCCATATAATTACACACCACATAATTACACTGCGCTCAACACAACATACATTCCAAATACCACTCAGTGCCCCATAATTACACGCCACATAATTACACTGCACTCAATGCAACATACACTCCAAATACCACTCAGTGCCACATAATTACATCCCACATAATTACACAGCACTCAATGAAACATACACTCAAAATAACACTCAGTGGCACATACTTACACGCCACATAATTACACTGCACTCAATGCAACATATACTCCAAATACTACTCAGTGCCATATAATTACACACCACATAATTACACTGCGCTCAACACAACATACATTCCAAATACCACTCAGTGCCCCATAATTACACGCCACATAATTACACTGCACTCAATGCAACATACACTCCAAATACCACTCAGTGGCACATACTCACACGCCACATAATTACACTGCACTCCATGCAACATACACTCCAAATACTACTCAGTGCCATATAATTACACGCCACATAATTACACTGCGCTCAACGCAACATACACTCCAAATACCACTCAGTGCCACTAATAATTATACGCCACATAATTACACTGCACTCAATGCAACATACACTCCAAATACCACTCAGTGGCACATACTTACACGCCACATAATTACACTGCACTCCATGCAACATACACTCCAAATACCACTCAGTGCCACATAATTACATGCCACATAAGTAGACTGTACTGAATGCAACACACATTCCACACAATACCACTCAGTGCCACATAATTATATGCTACATAATTACACTGCACTCAATGCAACATACAATCCAAACAATACCACTCAGTGCCACATAATTACACTACACTCCATGCAACATACACTCCAAATACCACTCAGTGCCACATAATTACATGCCACATAATTACACTGCACTCAATGCAACGTACACTCCAAATCCCACTCAGTGCCACATAATTACATGCCACATAATTACACAGCACTCAATGCAATGTACACTACAAATTCCACTCAGTGCCACATAATTACACCCCACATAATTACGCAGCACTCAATGAAACATACACTCAAAATAACACTCAGTGCCACATAATTACACGCCACATAATTACACTGCACTCAATGCAACATACACTCCAAATACCACTCAGTGCCACATAATTACACCCGACATAATTACACAGCACTCAATGAAACATACACTCAAAATAACACTCAGTGCCACATAATTACACGCCACATAATTACACTGCACTCAATGCAACACACACTCCAAATACCACTCAGTGCCACATAATTACACACCACATAATTACACTGCACTCAATGCAACATGCACTCCTAATATCACTCAGTGCCACATAGTTACATGCCACATAATTACACTGCACTCAATGCAACATACACTTCAAATACCACTCAGTGCCACATAGTTACACGCCACATAATTACACTGCACTCAATGCAACATACACTCCAAATATCACTCAGTGCCACATCATTATATGCTACATATTTACACTGCACTCAACGCAACATACACTCCAAATACCACTCAGTGCCACATAATTACACACCACATAATTACTCTATCTATCTCCCTCACTCTATCTATCTATCTATCTCCCTCACTCTATCTATCTATCTCCCTCACTCTATCTATCACCCTCACTCTATCTATCTATCGCCCTCACTCTATCTATCACCCTCACTCTACCTATCGCCATCACTCTATCTATCGCCCTCACTCCATCTATTGCCCCCTATCTATCTATCGCCCTCACTCTATCTATCTGTCTATCTATCGCCCTCACTCTATCTGTCTATCGCCATCACTCTATCTATCTATCTATCTATCTATACATCGATCGCCCTCACTCTATCGATCTACTATCTATCTATCTATCTATCTATCTATCTATCTATCTATCTCCCTCACTCTATCTATCGCCCTCACTCTATCTATCTATTGCCTATCGCCCTCCCTCTATCTATCTATTGCCCTCCCTCTATCTATCTATCTATCGCCCTCCCTCTATCTATCTATCGCACTCACTCTATCTATCGCATAACCACAGGATCACTCAGCACCACCACAGCATCACTCAGGGGCACCACAACATCACTATGCGCTACCACAAAATCACTATGTGCTACACAGCATCACTGTATGCCACAGCATCATCATCGCCACCACAACATCACTCAGCGCCACCACAGCATCAATCTGTGCAACCATTCAACAACAACTGGTTCAAATATGTTCTCTCAATGTTCCAAGCTTTGTTACAAATGTCACAACAAATGTTATTATTTCACTTCTTTTCTTGGACTTGTCACAATAAAATACACTGAACATAATCTTCACAAAAGTTATTTACAAAAGTTTAAGCTATTGCCATTATAAATTACAATAACTTTTATTTAAGTATTAATTATTAAAAAAATTAAAAGCCATTGTTATTTGTAATATCAATACATCTAAGTCACGTAAATACAACACATATTGCATAACAAATGCTATTGGTGCCACATTTGTGAAAGTTATAACTTTTGGCATTGTAAATGACAAAGCTATTAATTTCGCTATTTTTAAAACCAACACATAAATAAAAAATGTGTCATTTACAATACCAATATCTCAAACTTTCCTAATGCTAGACCTATTGCACTGCAAATGCTTGTCCTTTTTAGATATGCTGAAAGAGAAGGTGTTGTGAAGTAGGAAGCTTGATGGGGAGAGTTACATATAAAATGTTGGGTCTGGCGGCTCCTTCATAAAGTTTGCAGTTATCACAATAGGAGGTAGGATTTGGTGTGGAGTGATAGGAAGTCATTGCAATCTGAAGAACAAGTGCATAGAAGGTTATTCTACCATGGAGAGAGCGTTCTGAGAGGCAGCTGTGGCCTGTGCAGGTAAGAGTGGTAGGGCGGTGGGGCAGGGTGGGGGGGGGGGGGGGGCCGGGGGATTTTGACGGACGATGGCAAGGGAAAATTTAATAAATAATTTTCCCTCGTCGTCTGTCGAATTCCCCCCCCAACCCGACCTCACCATTCTTACATGCACTGCCCGCGGCTGCTGAAAGGAAGGACGTTCATACCTCATTTTCAATAAATTAGGCATTTTAAAGCCTTGGTACGAGACGCATATTGTGTTTGAATCTAGTACGATTTGGATTGGCATTGAGTTTCTTCTTGATAGGCCATGTCACAGATATAGAAGGCTTGATTTTGATCCTTCTATAACAATAGCCAAAATGTTTTCACAAACCTACTCACAATTTGGACTGCATGCAGAATGTACTGTTAGTAAAACAACAATCTAATTTGGAACTCTTCTACCTTCTTTTAAGAATTGGGTAGAACTTCCTAAAATTTCAGAGCAATCTGAAGATAAACCTGTTCCAGTCTGCCTCTGTTATTGTTTCAAATATGACCACTGATAAAGCACTTACCTACATTCAATACTTGCCCTTCTCTTCAACAACCAAGGCTGGCATCATCGCCTTGGGTCGCTTCTAAGGGTTTTCCTTCTAACAAAGTAATTTTGAGACTGCATACAAGGATCCAGTTTGGTACAGTTTCATCTCCTGTGACTCTATTGCTGCAATATCCATTTCTTAAAATAATTTTTGTTATCATTCAATACAAGATCCACACAATAAACAATAATTCAGTGTACGTTAGTGTTTAAGGAAAAAGAGCACTACTTTTCTTGACAGTTGTATTTTGGATCCAACCCTGTGAATGGAGTTGGCCTGAAGTTTCAGTGGTAGGTAGGCAGATATCTCAGTACTCCGTTCCCCATCCCATCATCCTATTACTGCCTGTATACTTATCCACAGGTGAGCCCAGATGCTATCTGTTGGAATCAGTCTATTTTGTTGTACTCAGAGTAAGTACATCCTTAAAGCCTGTCCTCTCACATGGACCAGAGATGTATACATACCCCTGCTGAGGACGTGCCCATTTGTGCCCAATTGGAGGGTTTCCTGGTGAAACACCATGTCATGTCCATATCCATAGTGCAGGGTGAATACCTCCACTCTTTTATTCTTCTTATCCATTCAGTGGATATTCTAAGAGATGTACCTAAGCGAATCTACCCATGTCTCCCTCATATTACTATTTATGCACGTACATAAAGCAGACATTTATACGAACCGCTATATCACCACCTGTTCCCTTGTTTTCCCGTATTGTTGTTTGGGCTTGTACGCAACTTTTCTCACTGCCCTTCAGCATTCCAGTCACATTGCATGTCTGTGCTGTGGGTTCTAAATTACCTACCTTCCCAATTCACAACGCATTTATATAGCACTTACTACCCCTGGGAAGGCGTTGAAGGCTTTTTGGCGAGTAGCACACTACTACGGAACCCAACAAGTATTTAGTGGTGGTGAATTAGTATAAGGAAATATGAAATTAATTTTAGCTGTGGATATGTGTGTCTGTTAGCTGGATTGAAAAGGATAGTGGAGGGATAGAAGAGGGAAGGGTCTAGAAAGTGTATATTTGGAGAACATACCAGTAGGAGGAGGTTTGGGATGAGTAAAGGAGAGATGGAGGAGGGAAGAGTCTCTAGAAGTGAATTAGGAGAGAGATGAGGTATCGGATGAGTCTAGGAGGGATACATGTGGGAAGGGTTCAGAAAGGCCTGTTTGAGAGATCTGAATAGTAAAAGAGGTTTTAGATGATGCAGGGAGGGGTAGAAGAGGGATGAGTCTAGAAAGAGTTATTGTGGAGATCATAGTAGTAGAATGGTAAATGGGAAGAGTCAGAGAGTGGAGGTAGGGGATATGCTGAAAGAGGTATAGGGTGAGATATAGGGTTGTGCATTGGAGATGCTGAATTAGGAATAAAGTAATAAATATATACAGATACATAAGTACATGGAAGGTAAGATATATAGATATAAGTTGTAATTAATAAGCTCAAACCTACATGTGTTGCTGTACTTTGAGCTAATTTGTTTTTAATGTACTTTTTTGTTTTTCTCTTAATAATTCAATAGTGAAGCAATTACTTATTTATGCAGTGACTTATACATGATAAACATAGAATAACATAACCATAAGTAATATGTACATTTGTTAAGCAGACTTAATGAATAGCTATATATCTATAAACATAATTATTATACATATTTGTGCAAAGGAATAATGTCTTTAGTTGTAGTTGTACAGTCTTTGGGTCCACATTTGGATTCAGTCTTTGTTCACGTTTTGCCTATCTCAGGCCACATGCTGACTTGCTGGGGCTGGCAACATCAAGGTCTTACACGTACAAAGAATTTCCTACTCCATTCAAGTGAAGCAAATTTAAAACCAGACGCATGCAATAGGTTTTACATTGTTTTGTACTGTTAGGGGGAAAGGGAGAGCTGTTACGGGGGACTGGCAAGCAAATCTGCTACCGCTAAACCCTATTGCACATTCTAGACCCTTCAGGGGTACATACGTGCATGGGGACCCAATTATGGTACCTTACCTCTTATGTACCCATGCACTCTTGTGCACACCACATGCAACGTGGGGTATAGAAGAATCAATGGTCAGTCATTACATAGGATTACACAAGGAAAGCTAGTATGCTTGGATGTAGGTAATCAGGCAGTGGCCTACAAATATTACTCAGTTACCAACAACCGTTAGTCTGGCCTGGTCATGGGGTGGTGCATGCCACTCTACGGGTGTACCATCTTTATCCACCAGAGTCTAACTCTCTGTTGGGTGACAACATAAAACAAGCATTGGCATAGTCAATAGGTTTTGCTTTTGGGACCTTATAAGTATTTAGTTATGCAGCAAAATATCCTTGGTGCAATAACATCAACTGTTGCATGGCTAAAAACTTATAAGGTCCCAAAGGCGAGACCTATTGGCTATGCCAATGCTTGTTTTTAGAGGCCTGGCATGCCGTTTTAAATGTAGGCTGATAAGAAAGGTGCCAACCCGAGGGACAAGGTCTAGAGAGAAATAAGATAGGAAGAGAGGTGAGTTATAATGAGATAGAACAAATAGAAAGGTGAAGCACAGAATGAAAGGTCAGGTAAACAAAGTAGCGAGGCAGAGAGGCAGGTAGAGCCGGTGGGATGAAAAATAGGAAGATATGAGAAGTAGAGAGAAAAGAGGTGCAGATGAGGTAGAAAGATGAAGCTAATATGGAGGAAGCGGTACAAAAGGGGGTGGTGATGGACGAAGCATCTGAATCAATCAAACACTCACACCCAGTCAAAAGATCTGGGTTTAATCCATCACTGTTCTTTAGCCCACTCTGCCACCCCAGGTCAGACATGGCTATATGCAAATCAGTCTGACCCTGTGCCTCATGGGAACAGTCCAGCCCGAACTGCCAAGCCATGTCTTCCCTGGACCGGAAACAAGCTTCCGAGGACCGGTTTCTGGCATTCCAGCCGTCTTCAGCCCGGCTTGCTTGAATCCAGTGGCAAAGTGAGCAAGGGACTCACGTCTGAGCATACCCTGCCACACTTATGGCGGCCAAAAGCGGTACAAAAGGGGGTGGTTATGGACGTAGCATCTGAATCAATCAAACACTCACACCCAGTCAAAAGATCTGGGTTTAATCCATCACCGTTCTTTAGCCCACTCTGCCACACCAGTTCAGACATGGCTATATGCAAATCAGTCTGACCCTGTGCCTCATGGGAACAGTCCAGCCCGAACTGCCAAGCCATGTCTTCCCTGGACTGGGAACAAGCTTCCGAGGACCGGTTTCTGGCATGCCAGCCATCTTCAGCCCGGCTTGCTTGAATTCAGTGGCAAAGTGAGCAAGGGACTCACGTCTGAGCATACCCTGCCACACTTATGGCGGCCAAAAGCGGCACAAAAGGGGGTGGTGATGGACGGAGCATCTGAATCAATCAAACACTCACACCCAGTCAAAAGATCTGGGTTTAATCCATCACCGTTCTTTAGCCCACTCTGCCACCCCAGTTCAGACATGGCTATATGCAAATCAGTCTGACCCTGTGCCTCATGGGAACAGTCCAGCCCGAACTGCCAAGCCATGTCTTCCCTGGACCGGGAACAAGCTTCCGAGGACCGGTTTCTGGCATGCCAGCCGTCTTCAGCCCGGCTTGCTTGAATCCAGTGGCAAAGTGAGCAAGGGACTCACGTCTGAGCATACCCTGCCACACTTATGGTGGCCAAAAGCAGTACAAAAGGGGGTGGTGATGGACGTAGCATCTGAATCAATCAAACACTCACACCCAGTCAAAAGATCTGGGTTTAATCCATCACCGTTCTTTAGCCCACTCTGCCACCCCAGTTCAGACATGGCTATATGCAAATCAGTCTGACCCTGTGCCTCATGGGAACAGTCCAGCCCGAACTGCCAAGCCATGTCTTCCCTGGACTGGGAACAAGCTTCCGAGGACCGGTTTCTGGCATGCCAGCCATCTTCAGCCCGGCTTGCTTGAATTCAGTGGCAAAGTGAGCAAGGGACTCACGTCTGAGCATACCCTGCCACACTTATGGCGGCCAAAAGCGGCACAAAAGGGGGTGGTGATGGACGGAGCATCTGAATCAATCAAACACCAACACCCAGTCAAAAGATCTGGGTTTAATCCATCACCGTTCTTTAGCCCACTCTGCCACCCCAGTTCAGACATGGCTATATGCAAATCAGTCTGACCCTGTGCCTCATGGGAACAGTCCAGCCCGAACTTCCAAGCCATGTCTTCCCTGGACCGGAAACAAGCTTCCGAGGACCGGTTTCTGGCATGCCAGCCGTCTTCAGCCCGGCTTGCTTGAATCCAGTGGCAAAGTGAGCAAGGGACTCACGTCTGAGCATACCCTGCCACACTTATGGCGGCCAAAAGCGGTACAAAAGGGGGTGGTGATGGACGGAGCATCTGAATCAATCAAACACCAACACCCAGTCAAAAGATCTGGGTTTAATCCATCACCGTTCTTTAGCCCACTCTGCCATCCCAGTTCAGACATGGCTATATGCAAATCAGTCTGACCCTGTGCCTCATGGGAACAGTCCAGCCCGAACTTCCAAGCCATGTCTTCCCTGGACCGGAAACAAGCTTCCGAGGACCGGTTTCTGGCATTCCAGCCGTCTTCAGCCCAGCTTGCTTGAATCCAGTGGCAAAGTGAGCAAGGGACTCACGTCTGAGCATACCCTGCTACACTTATGGCGGCTAAAAGCGGTACAAAAGGGGGTGGTGATGGACGGAGCATCTGAATCAATCAAACACTCACACCCAGTCAAAAGATCTGGGTTTAATCCATCAACGTTCTTTAGCCCACTCTGCCACCCCAGTTCAGACATGGCTATATGCAAATCAGTCTGACCCTGTGCCTCATGGGAACAGTCCAGCCCGAACTGCCAAGCCATGTCTTCCCTGGACTGGGAACAAGCTTCCGAGGACCGGTTTCTGGCATTCCAGCCGTCTTCAGCCCGGCTTGCTTGAATCGAGTGGCAAAGTGAGCAAGGGACTCAAGTCTGAGCATACCCTGCCACACTTATGGCGGCCAAAAGCGGTACAAAAGGGGGTGGTGATGGACGGAGCATCTGAATCAATCAAACACTCACACCCAGTCAAAAGATCTGGGTTTAATCCATCACCGTTCTTTAGCCCACTCTGCCACCCCAGTTCAGACATGGCTACTCACTATGGGACTCACGTCTGAGCATATAGCCATATCTTTTGACTGGGTGTGAGTGTTTGATTGATTCAGATGCTCCGTCCATCACCACCCCCTTTTGTACCGCTTTTGGCCGCCATAAGTGTGGCAGGGTATGCTCAGACGTGAGTCCCTTGCTCACTTTGCCACTGGATTCAAGCAAGCTAGAATATTCCTCGGCCTGCGCAATGGTCTACAAGGGTCTTAAAACGCATAAGAGATCCACTAAGAGGTACATCTAACCAATGAAATCCATCCAGAGCTACAGCCTAATAGTAACTTAAATGCTCTTAAAGCAAGGAAGAAGAGAAAGAGGAAAGGAGATGAGAAAAGGAAGAACGAATCAGAGAAAAGTGAGAGACAGAAAGGAGGAGAGGGACAGAAATCAGTGACGAGAAGAAGAGGATTGGAGAACCAAAGGCAATAAGGCCAGGAAATGAGGATGAAGGAGGACCAAGAAAAGGAGGAACAAGGGACCGAAAAATAAAAGGAGGAAAGGAAAGAAGCACCAGAGAAGAGAAGGAACAAAGGTGATACTGCAGCAATTAAAGGCAATGGAAGTAAGAAGGAAATAGAGAATGCATGCAAGGAACAAGCTCGCACGGCTCGCTCTGAAAGTTAAAAAAAAAAAAAAGTGTGCAGGCTGCAGCAGGAGAGCGAAGCTGAGGGGTGCGCCCGTTAGAGGTGCACATGCGCTGGGGAGAGCTCTTTTTCAAAGCACCTTCTCCTGTTTGTTTCCTATTTCCTTGTGTGCTGCATTTTGCAGTACACATAGAAAGAGAAAAACACCTCCATGGATTATTTTTGTGCAGGAAGGTCTCCCTTACCACACAAAAACAATCCTGCCAACACCATAGGGGTGGCAGAGTGGATGAAAGGATAGGTATGCATCGTATCTCGTAAATATGGTGTATTGCTGTCCTTTCGATTTGGCGTAGGGCAGCACAGAAAAAAGACTTGCAACGCTGCCCTTCGCCAAATCATTGTAAACGAGGCCCCAGTTCTCCTGATTCTACAAACTCTTACAACTGTCCTCTACACAACTAAACCTAGGCATACAGGGTAAGTGAGATAAATATAAGTCCATCCCCCAGGAGGAATGGAATTTGATATGGAAATCGGTCGTCTCCTACAGAATTATCCCAGGACTCTTTCAGAGCAAATTCTGGCTCCTACATAGAATTTTTTGGACCCCCTCACGTCTCGATAAATTAGGCCGCAAAGACGACCCAACTTGCTGGAACTGTATTAAAGGAAAGGGTGACTTAACTCACATGATCTATCGCTGCAGTGCAGTTACCACGTTTTGGGATAGAATATTTAAATTTCTTTCGACGCTATTTGGCTTTTAGGTGAAATGCGAGTTTAACTACATGATTAAAGTTTTTTTCGACCCCTGAGTGGGTTCCACCAATGATGCATTACTTTTAGACATTCTACTAACGGATGCATGTAGGTCTTCAGTTACCAACTGGAAAAATGCTGCTTCCACCTCCTTAAAGTCATGGTTGAACTGGATAGCACATGTGAGAGGGGCAGACAATATCACATGCAACACAACCCATGGACACCACAACAATGACCCTTATGGGTAACTCTTGAATCCTAATTTGCTAACAGTACACCCCCCTGAAGCTTCACTCTTAATCTGCACCTTAGCCCTTCTACTGTGTGTTATTTAAACATTTGTAGATTAGCTTCCTGCTACACTATTCACACAGTGTGCCTACACCCATCTTTTGTCCAGCGAACGGAAATATTTCAAGAAGAATGAGCCATTGTCTTCAAATATTTTCTCATGGAAAGGCATATTGATCTCATATTAAGGTATATATTCAATTCAATTCAATCTTTATTTCGTTGCATTGCAACATAAAAGATAACAATAAAATATACAGTTCATAATAAAATATACAACAATATAACATTCATTATAAGGGCACCCTAGTACTGCATTACTTCTACATTTCATCAAATTTAACACGTTAGCTAGTATTTCATCAATAAAGCACATGATTTATAATTCAGTTTGACACAGTATCAAATAAATATTAAAATATTTTAAAAAGAGTAGAAAAGTTAAAAAAACATTAAACATTAAATTGAGTTTACAACCAGGATTAAAATGCAATGCATTGGCTTTGTTCATGGTTCCGGGGAGTCTGAATAACAACTTTCTTAGTTTAAAAAGAAAGAGATAATTTCCTTCTAACAAAATAAGTGGACAATAGAAGTTTGCTAATGCCGAACACGATTATTTGACTGGTGTCCATACTTAGGATTCTGCCTGCTTCCCTATGGGAAGTAGAGCCAATGTTACGGCACAAGGGGACTATCCACTTTTTTCTGGCTTTGTCATAACTAGGACAAAAAAACAATATGTGGAAAATGTCCTCCCTTTGGTTATTGGTGCACAGGGTGCAATGTTCTTTGTCAGTCTTCCCCCATCTTTTCTCAGTTACTTTTATCCTCAACGTTCCATACCTAAATTTTAGATATAAAGATTTTGCCAGTGGAGGTTGAATTTCATCTAAAAATTGTTCGAATAGAGCCTCATTTTTTGCCATAAGAAATTTTTCAGTAAGGGGGCCATGGGTTCTTGAATACACAGATTCATAATTCACATATGACCAGAAGCTTAATTTAACAATTTTTTTGGAATTTAGGTTTAGAGATTCAGGCTCGTTCCAAAAGTGTGATAATCCGAGCTTGGTAAGCCAGTTTTTTACATGCTTGAACCAAAAGATCTTATTATCTCTATCCAGCTCTAATACTTCCTTCAGCCCATTTCTATAGTCAGATAGTTCCAAGGTTGTCCATAATCTGACTCACATCAGCAATGGTCTCAGTATAGCGTGCTGATCTGTGTGTTTAATGTTAAGATCTAAGAATAGGGGTATCAGGGGGGTGTTGATTGGAACTTTTAATAGTCCCCTGACAAATTTGTTTTCCAGTACTGCAAAAGATTTTTTACATACTGGCCCCCAAATTTCTGCCCCATACAAGGAGGCAGATTGTACTTTGTATCTAAAGAGCTCTATCGCAGGAGTAACTGCTTTATTCACACTTTTGTTGTATCTCTGCGTTATTGGGAAGCAGTTTTGTTTAAACACCAATTTAGATTTTTCCAATTGTGGGCCCCATCCCATTGCAGAGTCCATCAAGACCCCCAGGTAAGTAAAACTGTGCTCGTAATCTAATCTTTGCCCATTTAACATTAAGTTCTTTTTAAAAGTTTCTGGCATTCCAGCCGTCTTCAGCCCGGCTTGCTTGAATCGAGTGGCAAAGTGAGCAAGGGACTCAAGTCTGAGCATACCCTGCCACACTTATGGCGGCCAAAAGCGGTACAAAAGGGGGTGGTGATGGACGGAGCATCTGAATCAATCAAACACTCACACCCAGTCAAAAGATCTGGGTTTAATCCATCACCGTTCTTTAGCCCACTCTGCCACCCCAGTTCAGACATGGCTACTCACTATGGGACTCACGTCTGAGCATATAGCCATATCTTTTGACTGGGTGTGAGTGTTTGATTGATTCAGATGCTCCGTCCATCACCACCCCCTTTTGTACCGCTTTTGGCCGCCATAAGTGTGGCAGGGTATGCTCAGACGTGAGTCCCTTGCTCACTTTGCCACTGGATTCAAGCAAGCTAGAATATTCCTCGGCCTGCGCAATGGTCTACAAGGGTCTTAAAACGCATAAGAGATCCACTAAGAGGTACATCTAACCAATGAAATCCATCCAGAGCTACAGCCTAATAGTAACTTAAATGCTCTTAAAGCAAGGAAGAAGAGAAAGAGGAAAGGAGATGAGAAAAGGAAGAACGAATCAGAGAAAAGTGAGAGACAGAAAGGAGGAGAGGGACAGAAATCAGTGACGAGAAGAAGAGGATTGGAGAACCAAAGGCAATAAGGCCAGGAAATGAGGATGAAGGAGGACCAAGAAAAGGAGGAACAAGGGACCGAAAAATAAAAGGAGGAAAGGAAAGAAGCACCAGAGAAGAGAAGGAACAAAGGTGATACTGCAGCAATTAAAGGCAATGGAAGTAAGAAGGAAATAGAGAATGCATGCAAGGAACAAGCTCGCACGGCTCGCTCTGAAAGTTAAAAAAAAAAAAAAGTGTGCAGGCTGCAGCAGGAGAGCGAAGCTGAGGGGTGCGCCCGTTAGAGGTGCACATGCGCTGGGGAGAGCTCTTTTTCAAAGCACCTTCTCCTGTTTGTTTCCTATTTCCTTGTGTGCTGCATTTTGCAGTACACATAGAAAGAGAAAAACACCTCCATGGATTATTTTTGTGCAGGAAGGTCTCCCTTACCACACAAAAACAATCCTGCCAACACCATAGGGGTGGCAGAGTGGATGAAAGGATAGGTATGCATCGTATCTCGTAAATATGGTGTATTGCTGTCCTTTCGATTTGGCGTAGGGCAGCACAGAAAAAAGACTTGCAACGCTGCCCTTCGCCAAATCATTGTAAACGAGGCCCCAGTTCTCCTGATTCTACAAACTCTTACAACTGTCCTCTACACAACTAAACCTAGGCATACAGGGTAAGTGAGATAAATATAAGTCCATCCCCCAGGAGGAATGGAATTTGATATGGAAATCGGTCGTCTCCTACAGAATTATCCCAGGACTCTTTCAGAGCAAATTCTGGCTCCTACATAGAATTTTTTGGACCCCCTCACGTCTCGATAAATTAGGCCGCAAAGACGACCCAACTTGCTGGAACTGTATTAAAGGAAAGGGTGACTTAACTCACATGATCTATCGCTGCAGTGCAGTTACCACGTTTTGGGATAGAATATTTAAATTTCTTTCGACGCTATTTGGCTTTTAGGTGAAATGCGAGTTTAACTACATGATTAAAGTTTTTTTCGACCCCTGAGTGGGTTCCACCAATGATGCATTACTTTTAGACATTCTACTAACGGATGCATGTAGGTCTTCAGTTACCAACTGGAAAAATGCTGCTTCCACCTCCTTAAAGTCATGGTTGAACTGGATAGCACATGTGAGAGGGGCAGACAATATCACATGCAACACAACCCATGGACACCACAACAATGACCCTTATGGGTAACTCTTGAATCCTAATTTGCTAACAGTACACCCCCCTGAAGCTTCACTCTTAATCTGCACCTTAGCCCTTCTACTGTGTGTTATTTAAACATTTGTAGATTAGCTTCCTGCTACACTATTCACACAGTGTGCCTACACCCATCTTTTGTCCAGCGAACGGAAATATTTCAAGAAGAATGAGCCATTGTCTTCAAATATTTTCTCATGGAAAGGCATATTGATCTCATATTAAGGTATATATTCAATTCAATTCAATCTTTATTTCGTTGCATTGCAACATAAAAGATAACAATAAAATATACAGTTCATAATAAAATATACAACAATATAACATTCATTATAAGGGCACCCTAGTACTGCATTACTTCTACATTTCATCAAATTTAACACGTTAGCTAGTATTTCATCAATAAAGCACATGATTTATAATTCAGTTTGACACAGTATCAAATAAATATTAAAATATTTTAAAAAGAGTAGAAAAGTTAAAAAAACATTAAACATTAAATTGAGTTTACAACCAGAATTAAAATGCAATGCATTGGCTTTGTTCATGGTTCCGGGGAGTCTGAATAACAACTTTCTTAGTTTAAAAAGAAAGAGATAATTTCCTTCTAACAAAATAAGTGGACAATAGAAGTTTGCTAATGCCGAACACGATTATTTGACTGGTGTCCATACTTAGGATTCTGCCTGCTTCCCTATGGGAAGTAGAGCCAATGTTACGGCACAAGGGGACTATCCACTTTTTTCTGGCTTTGTCATAACTAGGACAAAAAAACAATATGTGGAAAATGTCCTCCCTTTGGTTATTGGTGCACAGGGTGCAATGTTCTTTGTCAGTCTTCCCCCATCTTTTCTCAGTTACTTTTATCCTCAACGTTCCATACCTAAATTTTAGATATAAAGATTTTGCCAGTGGAGGTTGAATTTCATCTAAAAATTGTTCGAATAGAGCCTCATTTTTTGCCATAAGAAATTTTTCAGTAAGGGGGCCATGGGTTCTTGAATACACAGATTTATAATTCACATATGACCAGAAGCTTAATTTAACAATTTTTTTGGAATTTAGGTTTAGAGATTCAGGCTCGTTCCAAAAGTGTGATAATCCGAGCTTGGTAAGCCAGTTTTTTACATGCTTGAACCAAAAGATCTTATTATCTCTATCCAGCTCTAATACTTCCTTCAGCCCATTTCTATAGTCAGATAGTTCCAAGGTTGTCCATAATCTGACTCACATCAGCAATGGTCTCAGTATAGCGTGCTGATCTGTGTGTTTAATGTTAAGATCTAAGAATAGGGGTATCAGGGGGGTGTTGATTGGAACTTTTAATAGTCCCCTGACAAATTTGTTTTCCAGTACTGCAAAAGATTTTTTACATACTGGCCCCCAAATTTCTGCCCCATACAAGGAGGCAGATTGTACTTTGTATCTAAAGAGCTCTATCGCAGGAGTAACTGCTTTATTCACACTTTTGTTGTATCTCTGCGTTATTGGGAAGCAGTTTTGTTTAAACACCAATTTAGATTTTTCCAATTGTGGGCCCCATCCCATTGCAGAGTCCATCAAGACCCCCAGGTAAGTAAAACTGTGCTCGTAATCTAATCTTTGCCCATTTAACATTAAGTTCTTTTTAAAAGTTTTATGCGGGTTCAGTGCCATATATTTTGTTTTTTTTATATTGATTTCTAATCCTTTATTGATACAGTACTGTTGGAACCTGTCTAATAGGATCTGTAGGCCACGTGGCGTTTGCGATATTAGGATTGTATCATCCGCGAAGAGGAGGGACGCAACTCGTTCCCCTCCCAGTCGAGGAGAATCATTATCGCAATTTTCCATGTAGGTTGCAATGTCGTTTACATAAAGGGAGAATAGAGTAGGGGCCAGGACACAGCCCTGTCGCACTCCCCTTTTCATCGGGATCGGGTTTGTGAGTTCCCCATTTGGGCCCCATCTAACCTTAGCGTAATTCTCCCGATGCAATCCTATTACAAGTTTTAATAAGTCGCCAGGCAGCCCTTGCCTATTCAGGGTTTCCCAGAGTAGATCTCGTGGAATGAGATCAAATGCTGCTCGCAGGTCAACAAAGGTCACATACAAGTGACCTTTGCGAATGATGACATACTTCCAATACAAGCAGCATAACTTGAATACTTGATCAATAGTACTTGTTTTGCTTCGGAATCCCGCCTGGTATTTAGATAAAATTGACTCCTCCTCCAACCATGAATTTATTCTATTTAGAATATGCCTAGCATATATTTTTTGCGTGATATCTAAAAGGCTAATGGGGCGGTAATTTGCTGGATCACCACGATCCCCTTTTTTAAAAATGGTGATGATTTCTGCGCCATTCCAAGTATCCGGAATGTGCTCACTAGCCGCAACTATGTTAAATAAGTGATTTAAATAGGGTGCCCAGACATCAATATTATACAAATACAGGTCACCAGGGATTCTATCAAGCCCTGGCGCCTTCCCTTTCTTAATTGAGATAATTGCTGCCTCTGTTTCTTGTAAAGTAAACACTACCTGGTGAGTGTTAGCTGGTGGTGTGAGCGGGGGTACATCATTTGCTGCCTCGGTCGGGATTTTGGCTGCATACAATGACGAAAAGTGCTTAACCCAAGTATCTTCATCTAAGTAGACCTCCCTGGAACCTTTCTCTCGTTTATTTTCCTTAGCTGCCAATTCCCAGAATTGTTTCTGGTCCTTGCTTTTAGCGCCTATTAACATATTGAGCCACAATTCCTCATCCCATGAGGATTTAGCTCTTAATATTATTTTGTTATAAGCCTTTCTTTTCTCTCTGACTATTGACGGACTTTCCCCTTTAACAGCGTTAATCAGTGCAGTTTTGGCAAGGCGGCATTCCTTGTTATACCAAGGTTTGCCTACAGATTTTGCACTAGTCCTACCTGCACCTCTTTTAGGTTTTTTAGTAAGGATTTCTAATAATTGGCTGAAGAGGGATTTATGTAAATCAATAAATTCTTTAGGAGTGCAGCTAAGGGGGCAATATTGGTCCAGGGTATCTGCAAAGATGCAATAAATATTAGCTAGTAAATCCTCTTTTTCTAGGACAAATGCCCATTTGACCGCCCTACGATTGTTACTAAGAACAATATTATCAGCAGTGGTTGAGGTTGCTATACTATGACCTCCCTCCATGTTGTCAAGCTCCATAACCATGCTTAATAGAAAACTCATTTCTAAGGGGTAGTGGTCGCTTTCGTATCTTTCTTTGACCTTTAGGTCCACTGTGAAGGGCCAGAGATGAAGGGAGACTATAACATAGTCTATTTTACTCCCGTAATTGCCTCTCTTAAATGTAGGGGCTTTTGGGCTATCTGAAGGCATACGGCCATTACATGCTCTCAGACCGTGTGAGGTCAGGAACCGTGTGATTTGTAGCGCCAATGCTGTACCGGCAACCATACGATTCTCATTCAGGGCAGGTATTGCATTGGCGTTGTCCTCCTCCTCAAACAATATGGCTATCCCTGAGATTGGTTCAAAGTTACAGTTCAAGTCTCCACATAGAATAACACCTGACTCTGATTTTAGTGAATCCATGAGCGACTCCAACTTCCCTATACACATGGATTCCTTGTGGGAAGATTGGGGGCTGTTGTAAACATTGAATAAATAGAACGCCCTATTATCCACTGTTGTTATTTCTAGACAAAGAATGTCTAAAGAGTCGGTGTTGATCATTTTGATAGCTAATTTAATGGAAACATTGACCCATACTAAGAGGCCACCAGATGCACGACCTCTCAAGGAAGGGACAGCCTCTATTTGGTAGGTTTTATAGCCAACCCTGTGCAGTTGTACTGTAGCCCAAGTTTCCTGCAACACACAGATGTCAAAAGTATTTATGTATGCGTTCCAGTCGGGATCATTCAATTTTGCACGCACCCCCGCAGTGTTCCATGAGACGAGTGTAAATAGGGAAGATCACTCATTCGTATCATGGGGCACGGCAGGTACAGCTGCTGTTGGGCTCCTAATCACTTCATCTGGACCTGGAAAATGCTGCTTCCACCTCCTTAAAGTCATGGTTGAACTGGATAGCACATGTGAGAGGGGCAGACAATATCACATGCAACACAACCCATGGACACCACAACAATGACCCTTATGGGTAACTCTTGACTCCTAATTTGCTAACAGTACACCCCCCTGAAGCTTCACTCTTAATCTGCACCTTAGCCCTTCTACTGTGTGTTATTTAAACATTTGTAGATTAGCTTCCTGCTACACTATTCACACAGTGTGCCTACACCCATCTTTTGTCCAGCGAACGGAAATATTTCAAGAAGAATGAGCCATTTTCTTCAAATATTTTCTCATGGAAAGGCATATTGATCTCATGTTAAGGTATATATATTGGATGTATATTTCATAGCTAGTGCTTTAATCCTACACCATGACATTGCTTCACTACCCTGACAGTGTACATGGCTTCCCACAATCCTACTTCACCGATTTTCTTTTGTCATTTATATATTCCCACATGTATGATTTGTTTGGATTATGTAAAATCTCTTTGAAATAAAAAGGAAACTCGTCTGATGTATAGCAAATGTTCTGGCGGAGGTTATAAGCAGCTAAAATATCTATTTCTTAGGGACGTAACAGAATGCTAAGGCATCAAGGGTATTCAAATGTATTGGCTGAGTCCTATTACCGTGAAATATGTGGAGAACCATTTGTGTGAATGACTGGCTTTGATTTCTGTTTACTTTTCACTTCCACATTCTTTTTGTGTACTTCTCTTCTCAGCAGTCTGCTATACAATCTGCAGTAATAGTTATCTAGTAAAATAAATAAAGGCTCAGCTGCACTGAGGCTTATATAATTCACTGACGTTGCTTCCTCATGCTGCGCACCGGTGTTGGGTAGAGTATAAGGTAACTGGCTATTCTCTTTCTGGCAGAACCTGTTTTTCGGTTGGGATCTCCACATTGTGTACAATTTTCTGTCTTAAACCTTATGCTTTTAATTGCATTAAGTGGATAAGGAGTTGCGTATTTGCATATCTTTTTAAGTTGAATAAAGATATCATTTTATGTAGTATAATATATATTATAGCTATAGTTAAGGTACAACCCTCCCAGCCATACATCTCACTTATGCATCCATGAAAACTCCCCCCGCCTTTTGGCCCAACTGCTATGCATATAATATAAATATACAACCCACAATTTTTGTTGGTTTCTAAAAAATAAAACCTACTCCAAATGTTGCCACTAGACACATCCACAAAATAATTTCTTCAACTATTAAATATTGGCTACAAGTTATGCAGGGTTCTTATCATAAATAAATATGCCACAAGCTATTCTGAAAATAAACATAATACACCCACATTCTTGTCGACCTAACTATCACACCTACATACCTACGGGCTAAGGAAATCAAACCTAATCCATTTTATGTGAAAAAAGGTAGAGCATGTGAACGAAGTTTACGTGGGTAAAACTCCTCTGTCACAGCTCCCCAAATATTCCAGACCTGCCAGCTCACACAGTGCCATCATATGTCACACGATTTTGGCTCCCTTCGCATGTGTAGTACACCTGCTGTGCCCCATTGCGGCACTGCAGGCTTCAGCCCGCCATCCTCCGCCAAGTCTCCTGATGCAACGGACTAGCCAGTCAGCAGGGCTCGAGTCGGGGGTACACACAGGTACACGGTGTCCCCCCACTCTTTTCACAGGGTGGACTTGTCCCCCCTGCCAAGAAGCTGGGTCCCACAGAAATATGCTGAACGTGTCCCAGTGTAATTTTCAGTCACGGGGACACGTTCCGCACGTGACGTCATGAGGTCATTTGCATATTGTCAGTCCCCCCACTTCTTTTCATAGGACTGGGGCCCTGCCAGTCCTATGAAGCAGCTACCCACGAAACTGAAACGTCAGTGAGGGAGTCACCCAAGCAGTCTCCCCCTGAGCCTGGAACATTCTATCCCATAGCTCTCTTCTGGGGTACAGTTTAATCCTGGAACAGGCATGTGTAGCCATATGGTGAGCACGCTACTCGGATTCTCATATCCCTTGGTGCCTGCCATCGTCCACTCGCGCACGGTCAGCGCAGTGCTTCCAAAGTGGCGCGCTCTTTCGGTGACACGACCCAACAATGGCTGATGATCAGCAGCTGCCCTCAGCAGCCCAACACCCGCAACCCTCTGCAGCACTGCCCGTATTGCAGCAGTGCAGCGAGCTGATCAACCTGGCGATCATCAGCACCCAACTGGAAGACCTGGATCGGCAGGCTCTACAATTACTTTAATTTCACGCACACGCAAAACAGATGACGCAGTACAAAAATCCCTGCTTTGTAGGTAAGGAGATATACCTACTGTTTCAGAACCTCTCTAACAGAGGTGATGGACATGACTATGACACAGAAGTGGTGGCCCTGAATGCCCCATAAACTAAATCCAGACTATGAACACCTTAAATTGTGACAAGCCAGCCAGCAGAAAGTTGAAACAATTGATGGTTTTCATGCACGCCTGAGGGCTCTGGCTAGTACATGCGTTAACGACGACCAGAACTAGAAGGCCTGTGCACAGCTCATACAAGGTTGTCAGTCCACTGTCCTGCATTGCCTCATCCTTCTCCAGCCAGTGATCAAGTTGGAGGACATTTTGATCCTTGTGCACTCAAAAGAATTGCCCAACAGTCAGGCGGAGGCAATGGTACATGTTCTAGCCCAGCATCCAGCATTCTGCCCCCTAGCAGCCAAGCAAAGCAATGAAAATGAAGGCAGAGGTGGTGGATGTGATCTTCCGCCGACACCCACAAACCCAGGTGCAGAAGCCATTGGCTGCGTCACCAGCCAATCTCACAACTTTGGCCACAAACAACATGCCACTGACACGTGCCCGGCTCAGGGACACTCATGCTCCAAATGTGGTAAGCCCAACCACTTTGCCTGGGTCTGTTGCAGCAGGAACAAAAGAAAAATGACAGCCTGCTTCAAAGCCACATCCGGCCCTGAGAAAATTGTCGCTGGAAGATGTATGGCAATGGGTGGTAGAAACTGCAAGCGCTGGCCGGTGCCATTCATGCGGAGGAGACTAAGTCTGGAGACTAACCAAGTGCTATGTAACGAAAGAAGGTAGTGGTGCCCTGCTTGGCTGCCAAACCACAGAAGACCTGGAGCTGGTGTTCTTTTCCAGAGGCTTCCATGAGGCAGGAGCCCTGAAGGACTTTCTGCAGCTATTCGAAGGACTGGGGTGCTTCAAGGGCACCAAAGTAAAACTCCACTTCAACCCAACGGTGCAGCAAACTGCCCAATGCCACAGGAGGGTGCTGTTTCACCTCCACCCTTTGATGGAAGACAAGCTAAACATATTGGAAAAACAAGTAGTTATTGATAAAGTATTGGGGCCAATGCCGTGGGTCTCTCCCCTAGTGGTTGCACCAAAGCCAAATGTCCATCAGGCTATGTGTGGACATGAGGCTGCCCAATAAGGAGATCCAGCGGGAGAGCCATATAACACCAACCAGGGACGATATTGTTGCTGATCTCAACAGCGCCTGCTGGTTCTCCAAGCTTGAACTAAATGCAGGGTACCACCAACTAAACCCTGAAAGGGTGTGCATACGACTTTCTCTACACATGTCTGACTAAGGAGGTATCAGCGTCTCAACTTTGGCATCACCTCAGCCCTGGAGGTCTTTAAAAATGCTATCCACAGGGCGCTATCTGGACTGGATAGATCACTTAAAATAAGCAATGACATCCTCATCTAATCTGCGACCTTCACAAAGCACTGCAGTAGGTACTCAGCAACACTCCAGAGACTGATGGTTGACCCTACACAAGAACAAATGTTGCTTCTTTGAGCCCACCATTGAGTTTTTGTGGGTATGTCTTCTTGAGTGAAGGACTACGTGTCGATCCATGGAAGACAGTCGCCATCCAGCTTGCCCCCAAATTGCAGACACCAACGGATGTTTTAAGCTTCCTATGGATGGCGACATACTGTGGAAGGTTCATACCAAATATCACACAAGTAATTTAAGAGGCAAAAAGAACAGAAGAACATGCAGTGGAGGCACTGTTGCCAAGCAAACACAGATGAGCCAAGAGGTTGTCTTTGAAGAATGTTTCTTTTATTTCATGTCATTTGCTGGATTTTGCAATACAGCCAAAACGTTTCGCCCGTTTCTGGGCTTCTTCAGGGCATCCAAAAAGTAAAAACTCCTCGATATGTAGTTTCAATTTCAAGAAACTTTATTACTGTTGAAGGCCCAAAAGGCTGTGTTAGAAAGTTAACATTCGCATGCCACTATGTATAAGAGATCCGAAAATGTCAAAATGAGGAGCTGTAGCTTTGTGAAGTAATTCATCAACAAGCTAGAGATGTGGTGCCATCAGCCACATCTATGACCAAACCCGCATTTGGTTCTGGTATCCCATCTACAAGGAATTCTATTGGAGAACGCGTAGGCTGTATTGCAAAATCCAACAAATGACATGAAATGAAAGAAACATTCTTCAAAGACAACCTCTCGGCTCATCTGTGTTTGCTTGGCAACAGTGCCTCCACTACCTGTTCTTCTGTTATCTTTGCCTCTTAAAGTACTTTTGTGCTCTTTAGTTATTTGTGGTTCTAGGTGGTGGTGAACCATTATTTGAGGTGGGCAATTGTGAACTTTCTAATAACTTGTGAATACCCTATGCTACAGGCGATTGTGCGGCATCGGGTTCTCCTAGCCACCACGGTCTGCTTGACTTTTGAAGGTTCATACCAAACCTGGGAACCACCTCTGAGCCAATTCAGGCGCTGACAAAAGCAGATACAATGTGGATATTGACTGAACAGGATCAAAAGACCTTTGAAGAAGTAAAGAAGCCTCTGTTCAGAGATGCAACAATGTGCTACTTCGACCCACAATGCCCCACCAAGCTCGCAGTAGACAACAGCCCTGTAAGTGCCAAGGTAGTGCTCCTCCAAAAACAGACCCCAAGAACATGGGTACTGATCGCATACACCCGCTGAATGTTGTTGGGGACTGAGGCCAGCATTTCTTCCTATACCTATGCGGGTGAGAGTTTACAGTGGTGACAGATCATGTCACTCGAGACCCTGTTTGCAGGCACGTCCAGGAATCCCCTGCTCATGATTGAAAGGTGGGCAGTGCAGCTGCAGTGCTATGATTTTACTGGGGTCCACCAACCTGGTGCTGGCAACCCAGCGGATTTTCTCTTAGGCACCCTCCACGTGAGAAGGCCATAGAAGACCGAGACGATGAAGCAGCCAAAGGGTTTGCGAACATGCTTCTGCAGGCAGCCTGCCCAAAAAAGCTATCTGTAGAAGAGATCAATGAAGCCACCATAGAAGACAGCTGCCTACAGTAGGTAGCTCAGGCACTACAGAGTTACCAATGGAGGAGATTCCTAGAGGGTGTGAAACAGTGGAATTTGGTGGATCGGATGATAAAATTCCAGCTCCGGAGGATCAGCAATGACCTCTCATTAGGCGAGGATGGTGCATTATCGTGCCTCAGGCACTTTGGGAACAGGTTGCGGACCTGGCCCATCAAGGCCACTAAGGAGCAAGGCTACGTGAGAAAGTATGGTTACTGAGGATGGATTCCATGGTAAAGGAGAAAATCAAGGAGTGTCACCCATACCAAATCACTGGCACCCCGCTGGTATGATTCAAACAGAGGAAGCCAGCACTGTGCTGTGGAGCATGCTGTGCCTTAACTTCTGCAACTTCGCAGATGGGCAGCATATGGTGGTGATTATAGACAGCTACTCTTAGTACCCATTGGTGGAGGTGACCCCCTTCTCTGCGTTCTCTAGCCTTAGACCAATCTTGGAAATGGTTTGCCACATTTGAGCCACCCGCATGATTAAGGCTCACACAAATCCCTCATTTCAAATTCAAGAGATCTCAAAGGACTTCTAGTCCCTGGGGACATCCCACAGAAGAATAATGCCTGCAAGCTAATGACGAGGCAGAGCGATTCATGTGAACCCTAAACAAGACCCTAGGCATTGGGCTGTTCCAGAGCAGGGAAGTTGGAATAGTACCTGCACCAGTTTCAGGGAAGCTACCGAAACACTGCTCATAGCACAACATCCCGCCTGCCTATGGCCTTGCTATTCAGAAGATCAGTGAGAGACAGTATCTCAATTGGGACAGGGTGTAAGCCCGAACTCCTGGATGCTGCTGCCAGGCCGCTAATGATTGGGCCAGTCAGACCAGGTGGGCCACCCATCCCAAACGACAGGTGGGGTGCCACAGTGCTTCTATGAGACCAACGTCCTGGATGGAAGTTCAGAACCCCTTTCGAGAGGGGTCAGTGGTGGGTCATGGAGCAGAAAGGCACCATGATCACTGCTGCAAGAGGGCGGGAAGTAGTCGCCTGAAATGCATCTTGATTGAGCAGGTGCCAGTAGGAAACAATCCTGGTAAGGTGATGGAAGGAGGAGAGAATGTGGACTGGGCAGAAGGGCACGATTTGCCCAATCTACCCAACACAGAACTAGCTTTGCTGCGAATGAAGTAGGTCACTCAGGGAGTGCTGGCGGTGGAACAACATCTCCAGACATCCCACCTGCGACGCAAGTGAACAGTAAGGAGGACCTGAGCGGTCGGCTACCCAGCCAACGTTATTATCACCAATGGCACAACCCCGACCAAACTCTTGTTTTCATGACTTTGTTCAATAGGAGAAGGCACTGGTCTGGCGCACTGAAGTACCCATCCCATATATTATGATTACTATTGTTATCACTCTTTTGGTGGTCATGACTAACCACTAACATGGGGAGGGATGTAGTGTACCACTCAGCCCCGATGGGCAGGGTAATATTGTATGCACGCACCTCATGGTTGGCGCAGGTGAGAGTATAAATAAATGGTCCACCACCGATATACTTGGAGACTGTGTGGGCAATGCTTGGCAAGGCCTAGCCCCCCTGTTTTTCCACCAACCGTACCCGAGAGTCAGGGCTGCCGGAACGAGAGGTTGCAACCACACGGTCACCAGGTAAGAAGCCAAAATCACATGGAGGCAATGAAAAGGAGCTGAAACACCACAGTAAACATTGAATTTCTGGCTTGGTTTCTCTGCAGTCATGTCTATTATGAGGTGTGGGAAACTACCTCTGGACATCGGTAACAGCCTCAATGACCCTTTTATTTGTTTTTAGGAAGGGTGGGGGGCTTGGTGAGGGGCCTCTTCTGTAGCTCTCGGCACTAGGCCCTACCCCTTCCAAGGTCCCATCTCCCCCTCACATGGTGAAATTCATTTGTAAATTTGTAGGTATAATTCATTTGTTGAGTTCTAAAGTATCAAACTAAACTCATCAACAAAATCAGTGTGGACTTTTGTCTGTTTGTAGTGTGAACGTGGTCGAGATTCACAGGCTGTGTTATAGTGCCATCTAGTGGTTGGGTCTGGATTTTTTCCAAAAAGAAACACTTTTTAAACCACAGCCTACCAGAAAGCACAGCTGTCTTGTGTAAAATTCTTAATAAAATACGTTGAAATCAAAAAAGACATTTTGGAAGGATTTAGATAGTTGAACTAAGAATACATTCTGCCAGTTGCTTAACATTGGCTTTGTGGATTGTAACTCACATTTTCTGGATTTGTATTTGCTGGTTTTATTTGCTTTAGGCTGTCCAGCAAGAGTTTGTCCCTTCCGGTGCTCAAACATTGTTTACTACATTTTTGCATGAACCTGTTTTCTATAAATAGGTCTTTAACCCCTTAACTGCTGCCGTCGGCCAACGGTCGTCACGAGCACTACCTCCCCAGTGCTGCGCACGACCGTTGGCCAACGGGCCAGCATTCGTTCTTCGAACGTTCAGCACTGGGCGCTGAACGTTCGACGCTCTGATGAGGTTAAATCTTGTTTTTATTTTGTCACATTTGTTGTGCATTCAAAGACAGAGGTCAGATGTCAGGCTGTGTCTTCCAGGGAGCTTGGTGTTTACCTTTCTTTCTCTGACTTCAAAGTGAGAGGATTTATGTGACAATCATGCTGGCTAGTGGGGACCTGCTTGAGGAAGGGTGTACAGATGTTATTTTTTTTCTAACAGACAACTAAATTTAAATGTCTGTAAATGACTTGTGCTAACGATAAAATCAATACATTGGGTGAATACATTTCCACACATCATTTGTGCGCTGTATACTTTTATCAGTAAAACTATATGCGAGTGAAAATGTACTGGTTATTTTAGTTGAAGATGTGTTTTTTGTAATGGCAGTACACTACCACACCATGCATACTACACTCTACTCTGCACCACTCCACAACACTGCACTCTACTCTGCACCACTCCACACTGCATTGTTTTACCCCACACTACTATGCACCACTGCACTCTATACCACTCTGCTCTATGCCACCCTACTCTGCAACACTGCACTCTACGCCAGTTTACTCAAAACCATTGCACTCTACGCCAATCTACTCTGCATCAAATCACTCAATGCCACTCTACTCTGCACCACTCCACTCCACACCACTCTACTGTACACCACTGCATCATACGACAGCATACTCTGCAAAACTGCAGTCTGCCACTAAACTCTATGCCAATAAACTCTAAGCCACTCTAATCTACATCACTGCACTCTAAGACACTCTACTCTACGGCAGTTCACTTTACTTTGAAACAATCTACTCTACCACTGCAGTCTACACCACTCTACACCACTGCACTCTATGCCACTTCACTCAAAACCAATGCTCTCTACGCCACTGCACTTTATGCCAATCTACTCTGCACCACTGAACACCATTATACTCTACGCCATTGCACTCTACGTCACTTTAGTCTGCACCACTGTATGCCACTGCACTCCACACCATTGCACTCTACACCACTGCACTCTACGACACTCTACTCTGCAGCAATGCACTCTTTGCCACTGGACTCTGTGCCACTCTACTCTATGCCAGTATACTCTACCCCACTCTACTATGTACCACTGCACTCTAAACCAGCCCACACACACTCTGCAACACTGCACTCTTTACCACTCCACTCTACCCTGCACCATTCCACTCTATGCCGCTTCACTCTATTCTTAAACTCTCTACTCTATGCCACGCTACTCCACTCTGTGCCACTCAAGACCATTGCAATCAATACTGTGCCACTCTACTCTACCTCTCCGCCAACTCTATGCCACTGTACTCTACCCTTCACCACTCCATTTCACTGTACTCTGAAACAATCTACTCTACGCCACTGCCCTCTATGCAACTCTGCGTCACTCCACTCCATGCTGTGCCACTGTATGCCACTGCACTCTATGCTACGCCACCCTGCTCTAAACCAATGCACCCTATGCTAATTCACTCTACACCATATACTCAGAACCAATGCACCCTAAGCCACTGTACCTATGGCGACTACTATGTACCCCTGCACTTTACACCACTATCCCCTACAACATTCTACTCTATGCCACTGCACACTATGTCACACTGTACCATTGAACTCTACATCACTGCACTCTAAGCCACTCTATTCTACTCTCCACCACTGTACTGTACTTCACTGCTCTCTGCACCACTCTATGCCATTGCACTCGATGGTATTGCACCACTCTACTCTATGCCAATGCAGTCCTTTCTACCCTACTCTCCATCACTCAACTCTACTACCACTGCACTCTAACCTGCACCACTGCGCTCTCAGCCACTAAACTCTCCACCACTCTATTCTGCATCGCTCCAATCTACGCAATGTACTCCTCGGCAATCCACTCTAATCAACTCTACACCACTGTACACTCTGACAATATACTCTATACCACTACACTCTGCCACTTCACTCTACTCTGAAACAATCTACTCTAGGTCACTGAAGTCTACACCTCTCTATTCTACTCTGTGCCACTCCACACTACTCCACTAAATTATTTACCACTCTTTGTGCAACTGCAGTCTACAACAATGCTCTCTACACCACTTTACTGAAAACCAACACACTCTTCGCCAGTGCACTCTATACTAATCTACTCTGCGCCCCTACACTGTACGCCACTGAACACTATGCCACTCAACGCCAGTGCAATCTGTCACTTTACTCCGCACCAGTCTACGCCACTCTACTCTACACCATTGCACTCTACAACATTCTACTCTGCAGCACTGTACTCTCTGCCACTGAATTCTATGCCACTGTACTCTATGCCACTGCACTCTTCACCAGTCCAGTCTAGGTCACTTCACTCTGTACCACTCCACTCCACAACAGTGCACTCTATGCCAATAGACTCTACACCACTTCTCTATACTACTCCACTCTACCGTGCATCACCCCATTCTACACCACTTCACTCTACTCTGAAACAATCTAGTCTACGCCACTGCACTCTACATCAGTATACTCATCAATGCCCACTCCACTCTACGCCACTGCAATCACTGTACTCTGCGCCACATTACTCTATGCCACTGCACTATACTCTGCACCACTCTACTGCACTGTATGCCAATGCACTCTACGTCTCTCTAATCTACTGTGCACCACTACACTCTATGACACTTCACTCTACTCCTGTCTAAGTCACATCACTCTGTAACACTGCATTTTATACCACAACTCTATACCACTCCACTCTACCCTGTACCACTATACCATCTACTCTGAAACAATCTACTATATTCCACTGCACTCTACACCACTGCTGTCTACGCTATGCCTCTGTTCTAAACCATGATTCAGAAAAGGGGGTGGTGATGAACAGAGTGTCTGAATTAAGCAGACCACTCTTACCCAGTTCAAAGATCAGGGCTTGATCCATCACCGTTTTTTAGCTCACTGCACCATCCCAGCTCAGAACTTGGCTATATGCAAATTAGTCTGACCCTGGCCCAGTGCATCATGGGAACAGGGCAGACCAAACTACCAAGCCAATTCTTATACTGGGAAGGAGACAAGCTACCGGGGACCGGTTTCTGGCATTTCAGCCGTCTTCGGCACGGCTTGCTTGAATCCTGATGGTGCAATGAGCTAGGGACTCACATCTGAGTATACCCTTCCACGCTTATGGTGGACAAAAATGATTCAGAAAAGGGGGTGGTGATGAACAGAGTGTCTGAATTAAGCAGACCGCTCTTACCCAGTCCAAAGATCAGGGCTTGATCCATCACCGTTTTTTAGCTCACTGCACCATCCCAGCTCAGAACTTGGCTATATGCAAATTAGTCTGACCCTGGCCCAGTGCATCATGGGAACAGGGCAGACCAAACTACCAAGCCAATTCTTATACTGGGAAGGAGACAAGCTACCGGGGACCGGTTTCTGGCATTTCAGCCGTCTTCGGCCCGACTTGCTTGAATCCTGATGGTGCAATGAGCTAGGGACTCACATCTGAGTATACCCTTCCACGCTTATGGTGGACAAAAATGATTCAGGAAAGGGGGTGGTGATGAACAGAGTGTCTGAATTAAGCAGACCACTCTTACCCAGTCCAAAGATCAGGGCTTGATCCATCACCGTTTTTTAGCTCACTGCACCATCCCAGCTCAGAACTTGGCTATATGCAAATTAGTCTGACCCTGGCCCAGTGCATCATGGGAACAGGGCAGACCAAACTACCAAGCCAATTCTTATACTGGGAAGGAGACAAGCTACCGGGGATCGGTTTCTGGCATTTCAGCCGTCTTCGGCCCGGCTTGCTTGAATCCTGATGGTGTAATGAGCTAGGGACTCACATCTGAGTATACCCTTCCACGCTTATGGTGGACAAAAATGATTCAGAAAAGGGGGTGGTGATGAACAGAGTGTCTGAATTAAGCAGACCACTCTTACCCAGTCCAAAGATCAGGGCTTGATCCATCACCGTTATTTAGCTCACTGCACCATCCCAGCTCAGAACCTGGCTATATGCAAATCAGTCTGTCCCTGGCCCAGTGCATCATGGGAACTGGGCAGACTAAACTACCAAGCCAATTCTTCACCAGAAAGGAGACAAGCTTTCGGGGACCGGTTTCTGGCATTTCAGCCGTCGTCGGCCCGGCTTGCTTGAATCCTGATGGTGCAGTGAGCAAGGGACTCATGTCTGAGTGCCAATCCTAGGACTGAACTTTTAAATACAGTGTGGATTAATCCCGAGCTTAGTACAGGGGCTGTACACTGCACAATGGGAGGCGGTGCAGACGCCTTTTTAGGAACAGTTTCATTAAAAATGTTCCCCCACTATTCAGCATTAAAGGTTGTTATGCTCACTCGCGTACTAAAAATGTGTTATTTGGCACTGACTAAGCCCATTTCACCCTGCACAGTAAGATTTATACCTTGTTTTATTACCTGATCCCATTCTATGCTATTTCTGCACAGCAGAGCAACCGCAGAAACAAAAGGGACCTACGGCCAGATGTACAATCATTCACTTTTTCGAGTCTCAAATTGCGTCGAATTGCGACTTGCAATTTGCAACTCGCAAAAGTGAATGTACAACAGTGTCTAAGGGCCATATGTATCAAGAAAACGATTTGCGATTCTGAATTAGCGATTATTACCGAATCGCTAATTCAGAATCGCAAATCGGGATGTAACAACGCAATCGCAAATTTTTTGCGATTCGGAGAAAATCGCTAAAAATTTGCGCGATGCAAAACAGCGATTCCTTAAACGTAAAAAATCGCAATTTAGCGAGTTCGCAACCAGTATTTCGCAAAATTGCGCGATCGCAGCCCGAAAATCGCTAAATTACGATGTTCCCACGCGAAAGTATAAGAATTGGCTTGGTAGTTTGGTTTGCCCTGTTCCCATCATGCACTGGGACAGGAACAGACTAATTTGCATGTAGCCAGGTTCTGAGCTGGGATGGTGCAGTGAGCTAAAGAATAGTGATGGATCAAGCCCTGATCTTTGGACTGGGTAAGAGTGGTCTGCTTAATTCAGACACTCTGTTCATCACCACCCCCTTTCTGTATCGTTTTTGGCCACTATAGGTGTGGCAGGGTATACTCAGACATGAGTCCCTTACTCACTGCACCATCAGGATTCAAGCAAGCCGGGCCGAGGACGGCTGAAATGCCAGAAACAGGTCCCCGGAAGCTTGTTTCCTTCCCAGTATAAGAATTGGCTTGGTAGTTTGGTTTGCCCTGTTCCCATCATGCACTGGGACAGGAACAGACTAATTTGCATGTAGCCAGGTTCTGAGCTGGGATGGTGCAGTGAGCTAAAGAATGGTGATGGATCAAACCCTGATCTTTGGACTGGGTAAGAGTGGTCTGCTTAATTCAGACACTCTGTTCATCACCACCCCCTTTCTGTATCTGTTCTAAACCATTGCACTCTACGTGAATGCACCCTAACCTCTTTACTCAAAACCAACGCACCCTACGCCACTGCATCTACGCCAACTACTTGCACCACTGCACCAAAGACAACTATACTCTACAAAATTCAACTCTATGCCACTGCACGCTACTTCACTCTACACCAGAGCACTTGATGTCACTGCACTCTATGCCACTCTATTCTACTCTGCCCACCTGTACTTTACGTTACTGCTCTCTGCACCACTCTACAAACCTGGACTCTGATACTCTACTCTGCATGACTGCACTCTACTCTAAAACACTCAATTATTTGCCACTTTCCTGTGCTCTACACCATTACACTATGCATCTGGACTCTACCTTGCAGTACTCCACTATATGACACTTCACTATACGCCACTCTAGTTCACTCTGCACCACTTCACTCCACTCTGAGTCACACCACTCTATGCCACGGCAAAATACTCTGCACTGCTCTACTCTATGCCACTGCACTCTATGCTACTCTATCATAGCACTCTACGCCAATGCACTCTACACCACGTTACTAAAAACCAATGCACTCTAAGCCAATCTACTTTGCTCCACTGTACGTTATGCCACTTCATTGTAGGCCATTCTACTCAACTCTATTTAACTCTGCTCCACTTACATTCTATGAAACTTTACCCCACTCTATTCTATGACACACTAGTCCACTTTATGCTACTCCATTCTATGCCAATCCGCTCCGCTGTACGCCAGTCTACTCTACAACACTCTACTCCACTGTACACAGCACCCTCTACGCAATTCCACTCTACACTCCTCCATGACAGTCTATGCGATTCCTAACTACTCAATTCTGACACTGTGCTCCACTCTACACCACTTAACTCTGCCCCCTTCCATTTTACAACACTAAACTCCCTCCACAATACTGTACGCTACTCCATGATACTCCACTTCACGCCACTCAACTCTACTGTACGTCACTTCATAACACTCCACTGTACTTCACTTTACGATACTCCCCTTAATGCCACTCTCCTTTACCCTACTAACTGTAAGCCATGCTGAACAGCAGCCATTCTGAGGAATTTGGACCGTTTGCGACCGCAGAATTGGGTCTGCCCCATGCACAAACCATATTTTGCGAGTCGGTAACCTATTACAGGCTCACAAAATATTGTTTGCGGCTTGCTATTAGTAAGGGGCATGCCAAGGGGCATTTTACCAACTTCTTCAAGTAGGTGGTAAACCACTCGCAAATGGCAAGGGGTCCCTAGGAGACCCATTTCCCTTTCTGAATGGGTGCAAAAATATTTTTTAAGAGCAGGCAGAGGTGCTAGGGACCACTGCCTGCCCTTAAAAAATGTAACTGAAAAGTTTCATTTTTCTTTTTTAAATGCAGCCCGTTTTCTTCAAGGAAAATGGGCTGCAGTTAAAAAAAAATGCTTTATTTAAAAAGCCGTCACAGAGATGGTGGTCTGTTGACCCCAGCAAGCCACCATCACTGGGAGTGCTAGCCATTCCCAATGCGGTTGCAAATTGTGCTTGCCTCATGAATATTAATGAGACATGCAATTTGCGACCCCATTGGGAATCGCAAACAGTGTCTTCGGGCCATATGTATGTAGCCAAAAATGAGTCGCAAACGCTGCGAATCGGTAAAAAGTAGCGTTTGCGACTCAAAAGTCGCTAATCGCAATGTATGAAGCCAAAAACGCACGCATAGTAAGGAATCGCAAAATAGCGATTCCCAAGCGTAGCAAAAATGCTAAATAGCGATTACAATAGCGATTTCCAAATTAGCGATGAAACCTGTTAGCGAAAATCGCTAAAGTGGAAATCGCAATTTAGAAATCGCAATGGAATGTATCAAACAATCGCAAATAGCGAAATACTCAAAATCGCAAAATAAGGAATCGCAATTACCATCAAGTGGGAGCAGGTGGTAACCAGGTGCAAACTATAAATTGAAGCCCAGAATGCAACACACTCCCTACCACAATGTCCGGCCTGTACATGATAGTGAGGAGGCGAAGAGTGAGAGCTCTGGCGCAGAGGAGGAGACGGCAGGAGAGGATATTCCGGTTGCGCACCACCATCTTTCAACGCACTGAGGAGGATATCTACACTCATTACAGACTGGAGGAAGACAGCATACTTGATTTGATAGAGGAACTCAGGCCCCACCTGGAACACTCCACCCGCAGGACGCAAGCCATACCCACTCACATCCAGGTCCTCTGTTCACTACACCTGCTGGCCTCAGGTAGTTTCCAGGGGGTCATAGCCTCTGCAGGAGGGGTGTCACAAAGTGCCCTGTCGCGCTTTTTCCATGCGTTCCTCGACGCCATGACACATAGGATGCAACATCACATACACTTCCCCAGCACCCCACAGGAACTAGCACAGACCAAGCAGGAATTTTACAACATAGCCCAATTTCCCCACGTCATAGGATGTATAGATGGAACACATGTTGCCATTTCACCCCCCTCAAACATAGAGTATGTATTACGGAACAGGAAATGCTACCACTCACTGAACATACAGATGGTGTGTGATGCCAAAAACATTATCACCGATTTAGTGGCAAAGTACCCTGGAAGCACACATGACGCCTTCATATTCTGACACAGTGGGCTATACCGTAGACTCTCAAGAGGGGAATTCGGAGAGGGATACCTACTAGGTAACAGCACACACTGTCAGCCCACATTTGACATGGCCAGCATGTGCATCACAGTGACTGACCTTTACACATTTCCATCCACAGGGGACAGTGCCTATGCAGTCCGGGATTTCATCCTGACACCCTACCTGAATCCTGCCACTGCTGGGCAGCGGCGCTACAACCGGGCACACATTTCCACAAGAGGCACCATCGAGAGAACATTTGGGATTTTGAAGAGCAGATTCAGATGCATACACAAGAGTGGAGGAGCCGTCCAATACAGCCCTGAGGCGTGCTGCAAAATTGTTGTAGCTTGTGCCATGCTCCACAACATTGCAACCAGGAAAGGGACACCTATGGAGTTGAGTGACTCCGAATCCTCTGACGTGGAGGGACCTGGACCCATACACATGGAAGCTGGCGTAGCTGCTGCTGCAGCTGGCCGACAGAGGCGTGATGAGATCATGCGAAACTACTTCTAGGTGAGTGAAAATGATACACTGACAACTTCTTGCTTTGCAAACGTGTTTACTACCCAATTGCAACAATGTAACACATCCAAAACAAACATGGATGAAGTGTCCAAAACAAAAGCACATGTTTCCATCACAGTGCTACTCAATCAGTCATTAGTGCAGCAAGTGCTACACTGTTGCTGGCACCATAACTCCCCTGTGTGGTATTTGCTTTTTGAAACAGTCCCTATTGTAGTGTGGCAGGCCTGGTGCTCCGGCCACTACGGCGCCTCTCAACAGTGGGTGGTGGTGTGTTTGAGCTCCGCACCGACTGTGAGTCCTCCTCACTGGGGGTAAGCACCCCGGGTCCAGCAGTGCGCAGCGCACGCAGCTCGTCAAGGGTGGCAGTTGACTGCACCACTACAGTGGCTATGTCCTGGATACCATGGGAGAATTCACGCTGTGTCTCTATGGCACGCCTTGCCAGCATATTGATGGAGGAGGACAGGCGATTAATAGCACACGTGTAGTGGTCCATGCGGGCCATTTCTTTGCGCCTGGCTGCGCGTTCCGCTCTCAACTCTGCAGTCAGCTCCTGCACAGCCCCCCCTGATTTCCTCCCGTATTCCTCTATTCCCTGCCCTGATCTCCCTCTGAATGGCCTTCATGTGCTTCGCTTGCAGCCGGTGAACCTGCAGCATGTGCATCTCCAGGCCTGCGAACACAGATTCCTCTTGTTGGACATTGGAGCTGATGGCCGTGCGGGGTCTACGCCTGCCTCTGGACATTGGTCTGGACTCCTGCTGCTGGGGTACTGGTGCATCAGACTGCACATTATCATTTTCATCCTTATCCATAATCCTGAATGGCCTGACGTTCCTCCTACTTTGTCCCTGTGGCCGGTTGAAAGGACTGTCCTCCCCATCTGAATCATGGCCATGGCTGCCTTCTCCAGAGGCTTGGGGTCCTGTCTCAGGTGCAGTGGCTGTGGCCTTCCCACTTGCAGGTGCTGTGGATAGAACAGCACACGTTAATTTTTTTTACATTATATGTGATGTTCAAATACATTTTTCACAGTCTTCCCTGACTTTACTTGTGTCATTCACCTATCCTGACCTGAACATTTGTACTAAGTTAAAATCTGTAGCTACTTTCTACATTACAGTCTATGGTGACTACAACTCCCATAATGCATTTCTGTGTCTGCCTGTGTAAATGCTCTAGCCTGCCATGTGGTTCCCCTAATCCCTAGGTTGCTGCAGGGGGTTGCTGGGGGTGGTTTAGGGTGGGGAGGCATGCTTCTTACCTGGTCTTGCAGCAGGTTGTGCTGAGCTGTCGAGCACTTACACGCCTGCAACACTCTGTGGAGGCAGTGTGGCCTCTACCAGCTCCTCCAGTGGTGTAGAGTCAGGGATGTCGGAGGTTCCCCCACCGGTGACCTGGGACTGCTCCAGTCTGGCAGCCAACTTCTCCTTGGAGCGCTGTCTCAGGTCATACCAGCGCTTCCTCAACACTTCCACTGTCCTGTGGGTGACTCCTAGGGCATTCACTTTGGCTTGGATGCCCTCCCAAATCCTCCTTTTGCTGGCTTCTGGCACCTTGTGGGAACTCCTCCCAAATAATGCCTCATGGTGTCGCACCATTTCGGTGATGAGGGTCTCCAGTTCAGCCTCTGAAAACTTTAGTTTCCTCTTCCTGCCTGCTTCCCCTTCTTGCTGGTCCTGCTGGCTTGCTGGGACATCCTGGTTTCCACCTTCTGCCATTGCTCCTGACTTCCAAACAACACTCTCACACTCTCTGTCTCTGTCCTGAAGCACCTTGGGTAATCACTCACTTCCTGGATGGTGATGTCATCATTATGCATCAGGATTGCGATTGGATGTTTCCAGAAAATCGCTAAATTGCGATTTTTCGCGTGGGAACATCGTAATTTCGCGATTTTCGGGCTGCGATCGCGCAATTTTGCGAAATACTGGTTGCGAACTCGCTAAATTGCGATTTTTTACGTTTAAGGAATCGCTGTTTTGCATCGCGCAAATTTTTTCCGATTTTCTCCGAATCGCAAAAAATTTGCGATTGCGTTGTTACATCCCGATTTGCGATTCTGAATTAGCGATTCAGTAATAATCGCTAATTCAGAATCGCAAATCGTTTTCTTGATACATATGGCCCTTAGACACTGTTGTACATTCACTTTTGCGAGTTGCAAATTGCAAGTCGCAATTCGACGCAATTTGAGACTCGAAAAAGTGAATGATTGTACATCTGTCCGTAGGTCCCTTTTGTTTCTGCGGTTGCTCTGCTGTGCAGAAATAGCATAGAATGGGATCAGGTAATAAAACAAGGTATACATCTTACTGTGCAGGGTGAAATGGGCTTAGTCAGTGCCAAATAACACATTTTTAGTACGCGAGTGAGCATAACAACCTTTAATGCTGAATAGTGGGGGAACATTTTTAATGAAACTGTTCCTAAAAAGGCGTCTGCACCGCCTCCCATTGTGCAGTGTACAGCCCCTGTACTAAGCTCGGGATTAATCCACACTGTATTTAAAAGTTCAGTCCTAGGATTGGCACTCAGACATGAGTCCCTTGCTCACTGCACCATCAGGATTCAAGCAAGCCGGGCCGACGACGGCTGAAATGCCAGAAACCGGTCCCCGAAAGCTTGTCTCCTTTCTGGTGAAGAATTGGCTTGGTAGTTTAGTCTGCCCAGTTCCCATGATGCACTGGGCCAGGGACAGACTGATTTGCATATAGCCAGGTTCTGAGCTGGGATGGTGCAGTGAGCTAAATAACGGTGATGGATCAAGCCCTGATCTTTGGACTGGGTAAGAGTGGACTGCTTAATTCAGACACTCTGTTCATCACCATCCCCTTTCTGAATCGAATACTCAGACATGAGTCCCTTGCTCACTGCACCATCAGGATTCAAGCAAGCCGGGCCGACGACGGCTGAAATGCCAGAAACCGGTCCCCGAAAGCTTGTCTCCTTTCTGGTGAAGAATTGGCTTGGTAGTTTAGTCTGCCCTGTTCCCATGATGCACTGGGCCAGGGACAGACTGATTTGCATATAGCCAGGTTCTGAGCTGGGATGGTGCAGGGAGCTTAATAACGGTGATGGATCAAGCCCTGATATTTGGACTGGGTAAGAGTGGTCTGCTTAATTCAGACACTCTGTTCATCACCACCCCCTTTCTGAATCGCTAGGATTGGCACACAGCAGTCCTGGGCCTTTAAGATTTATACAATATCTATATTTGGAGTCGCATGTTTAAACTGTCTGCCCCAGACATCGAGCACTATAAATAACGTTTTTTCGTTCTGCAGCTTATATCCTCAGATTGTTTGCTGTCTCATAATACCTTCTCCCACAATACCTCTAAAACCCAGCATGAAAAAGAGTCTGACTTCTCATAGATTCTTCTCTTCTTTCTTCAGTGTCCCTTTCCTTACGTTACATCCTCTGCATGCTTTATATTTTGATAATAGCCTCCTCTTAGTCTCATGCCTTAATCTCTTTTATTGTAAAACTGCAAATAGCTCAAACCTAATTTCACAGATCACAACCTCTTCTCCTTTAAAACTCTATCCCCGCAACCTGAAAATACCCAATACCCACCAGTATATTTATCTCATCATTTGACTAAAACCACATATCAGTAACTAATGTTCACACCAAAATGGTATTAATTTTAATGTAGAAAATACAAAAAAGTATCTGTGGGTCTTATGAATCACTTGGCCCCTAGGTGTCCTATACACAAGCCTAAATAGCTGAAGACTTCAGTTTTGGTGCCAACATTTCTGAGTCAGAAAAAGCAGGATTTGGCAGCCACTAAGGTCAATTCACCACTAGGGTAACTTCGTTGCCTGGCCCCAGGCAAAAATACAACATTGAACTCACTCACTTTTTTGCTTCTCAAAATCATCCAGTGGGACAAGACTCTGAAAGACCAGATATCTTCACTGTAACACTCTCTAGAAGCCACCTTCTTTGCAGCAAAAACCTTTGAGCAGGACAAACCTGAAAGTCTTTCCCATCGAGAATAAGTCCCAACGTTTCTTTCTGCTAGGAATGTCACTCTTTGCTCCAACACTGCTACACCTCCCCAGGGGAGGCGTAACGAGAAGAAATAGGTTTATTTCTCCTAATTTTTACTCCGACTATGTATGCTGCATTCTGTAACACACACAGAAAGAGGAAATGCCTTAGGAGATTGTTTTTTGTTCACAAATGTGCCCTTTCCTGTACAAAAGCAACCCAGCTTTTACACAGTCAGACTTGCACCATGGTTCAAGATCGCCTGTGTAGGTGTTAGGCAGTTCATTGCGCCAGTGCCGGTAAAAGGCAGGAACGTGCCGTTTAATGTTAAGTATGGTGCATTCCTGCCCTTTCCCTATCACGCAGAGCAGCAGGATGTCTTGCTGCGCTGTGTGATATAATAATTCCTCTAAGCGCCTCATTTACAAGTCCCCTGCGCCGCAGGAACCTCACTTTTAGTACACTGCAGGGCCATATCTACAAGGCCACGTAAAGGCACCCTGCCTGGCTTTTCAAGGGCTTGTAGATATGGACTGAGGCAACGCAGCGCAAGTTGCTGCGTTGCCTTACCCTGCGTCAGGGAGGCGTGCCACGGGCATTATGGTGGGTGTTCACACGTAACACCCATGGGATTCGACACATTCCCAGATTTACGAGATTTGGTAAACCTGGGATCAAAAGCCTGCGGATCTACAGGGGTGGCATAGGAGAGGCACAACGAGGAGAAATGGCAAAACCAAATGATGCAAAGTGATTCAATAGCTGTAAAACTGCAATTTTTCAAGGACTGTCAAGGGATAGGTAATAGCCAAAACAAGAAAATAGCCAAAGCAAGAAAATACTGAAAACAAAAAGAACACAATCTGAAGTTTCTACATGATAAGCGATCCAAGACAGTAGCAGGACTGAAGAAAGCAGTCAAAAACCCAGTTAAAGAGCACAAAGCGAGCTAAGGTAGGAGCTAGTTTTTTGATTTCAGATCTCTGACAGAAACCATCAGAGCAGGCTGCTTTGTCACCCTGATCACGTAAGTTCTATTCCAGGAATGGCTTTGAACCTCAAACAATTCTAGGACTCCTTGGAGAGACTACCTTTTGCATGAAGGAGGAATCGTAGAAGGAACTATTATTGAGTTACTATTGATCTTCGCAGAGGCCCAAGTGAGGGTAAGGATATCAGCAATTGTATGTTTATTGGAATCGGCTGCTCATCGACTCATTCTTACTTAGTTTCCTCAGTGGTTGAAATTCCAGAGCCTTCGATGGCTCCTGAGACCCACTGGGTGCCAATGATAAAAGATTAAAAAAATAAAATAGAACAAAAATGACATCTCAGAACATCCGCCCATCGTACTATGATTCCTCCTCCATAGGTGACCGTCAACAAACATCAGCCACCACAGGGCGCCATTAGTAAGACCGACCTGCGTCTTTCTAATACAGCATTCTTACGACAATACTGAAAGGAGTGTGTTAATCTAGAGCAGATCAGTTCTCATATGAAAGATTAACCTATCCCCATAGATTCTTTGGCCTATTAAACAGAAGGAAAGCATGACGTTTTATACATATATTACCTCTCATAATTCTGAGCTCGGCTGGCTCCTGAAGGAACGTCTGATTCCAGCCGCTTACATGGAATTGATCATTTGTTTTAATTGCCACTTCTGTTTTACAATGTCTTTACAGAAGTCAGTTATCACGATGAGATGCTCATTTTTCACTCTCTTCCCTCCTCAGCTAATTCTACTGTGTGCATTAAGGGTAGGTACTGCACGCGATCTACCATAAACATCTTTAGTCACAATACCTGATCCCTTATTTCAAGCCATAAACCATCAAGGTATTGCGAAGATTCTGGTTCGAAAATTTAGCATATGCTGAAATACAATCTTAATATGCTGTACCAGTAACTAGGCAGCCTTTTTCAGTTTTGGCTTTGCCCTCTGAGCTGCTTGAAAGCATTTCTCCTTCCTGAAAGAAAGGATCAAATCATAGACGTCTGAGAGAGGAGGTTCATTTTCAGATGACCACCTGGAGCTCTTCGAAACAGACACCTGACTTGGCTGGGACAACTTAATTGGCACTTGACATTCAGACAAGGGATAGAACTATTCCCGTACGTCATTTATTAGGCTGCAAATTGACGAAAATCTAGAACGTACGTGCTTAAAGCCCGCATTTATCTCTCTGGAGTTACTATACTTGTAATTCACACCATCCAAGGAATTAATTTTCTTGTAAAAAAGATGCAGAAATTGTGTGATATATGGAACTTGGCTGAAATGTTATTTCACTTTCGGCCAATGGCCTTTCAAACCGGATATCACATATTAATACAGATAAGCAAACAATGAAATAGTATACTCTACTTCAATCAACAGTAAAGGTCGTTCTGCCAAAGGAGTGAGGGAGTTTGAGGAGGCGAGGTCTTTGGATGAGGATTTAAGAATAGTGTCAGATGCATGGAGCATGAAAGGATAACACTTTTAATAGTCACAGATGGAAAAAGTGACTAGGGGGTATCAACTGATGCTCATGACTTTTGATTTATTTCCACATACAAACAAAAATTAATCCATAACCTGCAATTTATCTGGGTTGGTCCTGAACGGGTTTCTTTCGCAGTCACATTCCACTGTATTGAGCTGAACCTGTAATGTGGTTTGTGTCCAAACCTGGAGGATGGATTCAGAGGCATAGAAGATAAGAGGGATCTTTATTCTGGGGAGGTCTTAAAGGATTACCAGTATCTACGTCTTCGTCACCAATGAATAAATTAAAAAGGAGTGGTGCCACGAATCCACCTGACTCGACTCACCAGTTGTTGATGACCAATTCGTTTCTTGCGCTGCTGATGCCCGATGTAACTAGTGCTTTGAGTAAGAGTAGAGGCTCTTTATGGTTCTCTAAAGTGGTGTATATAGTTTTACTAAAAGTACTGCCTTTTGATAAGGTTAAAGGCCTGTGAGAAGATCAAGAATGTGGAGAACTCATAGACTAAATAGAATAGACTAAAGATCAGAGTTCTTTAAATAAGACATAACTGCAGAGTTCTCGTATGAAATTTGCAGTCACTGAGTTGAGTCACTACCTGCTGCTTTTTTAGCAATCAATCAAGAACATCTCTTTTAAAATGGGGTTTAGCCTGAGCATGTGAAGACTTCCCCATGTTGTTGCCTGAGCTCACTAGGAGCCCTAATGGAAAAGGAGCAGTGCCCCTTCATAGAGTTTCTCTTCATGACCAGCAATTGCTGACCGCATTTAAGTAGGAGGTGGATAACATCCAAGCCTTAATTCCTGAAGGAATGCCAATAGACTAGTCGAGAATTACCACACAAAGGGCCTCTAAAGGAACATTTTATCCTACTTAAAACGTAAAGCTCCCAAAAGGCCAGTCTTACACACTATTTGTGCGTTTGGTAGCATACAGGAGGAGCATTTAGTAGTTAAGGGTTAGAACCCTAACTCACCCGAAGGTTACATGCTTCATCATAGGGCTCCCTCCTCACACAAGGATTGCAGGAGTTGTAGCCCATACAAGGTACCTTGTGGTCCTTGTGTGAGGAGGGAGCCCTATGATGAAGCAGGTCACCTTCTCGTGATTGAGGTTTCTCTCCCCTAACAGCTAAAGCTCCTCCTGATTACTACCAAACGTACATATAGTGTGTAAGACAATACACTACTAGAACCCCTGTTAAAGTTATGTTCTCCATTACTGACACTCAACTCTGGGTTTTTGTAAACAGAGTCAGTTCCACTCAGAGCCTCCGTTTACCAACTTTCCTATTTCCTACACCTATCACAAATGGTATTAGTTTCAGTGCTATTAGAGTATTCTTCGATGAGGTTAATATCTCCATGCTTGGTTTATTAACCCCTTCGGTGCGTTGGACGCACCAGTGCTCATGTGCGTAGGACGGCCCCCGGAGTCCTCGCACAGGGCATTTGAAATTCCTCTGGTGCAGGCACCAGAGGGATATCTCCATTCCACCTAACAGCCTCAGGAGCTGGGGAAGAGCTTCCCCAGCTCTCGATGCGGTGTGTGTGGTTTCCCTGAAATGACGATCAGTGCGCATATCACGCTGACATCATTTCAGTGAAAACAAAACTGAAATGTGCAGAGAGGCTCATTTCAGTTTCGCTTTATACGTGCTCAGGAGGCAGAAAGCCCACTAGATGCTAGTGATTTTTTACCCACTGCAATTAGGGGTGGGGGCTGCCCAAGATGGGCATGCCAATGCCCACCCCACAAATCTCACAGTCTTTCTGCCTCCCCCGCCTCGGAGGTAGATAGGGCATTAGCCCCTGATCGGCCCGGGGGAAGGGGGACAAAAGCCCACTAGGCAGTAGGGATTGTTTTTTTTTTTTAATACGAAGAGGTGGAGGCTGCCCAAAATGGGCATGCCAATGCCTCTACACCCCCCCCAAAAATTGTCACAGCTTTTATGCCTCCCCCGGGAGGTAGATGGGGGCAATAGTCCCTAATATGCCCCCGGGGGGGGGGGGGGAGAGGCAGAAAGCCCACTAGGAGCCAGGGATTTTGTTATTTTATTTATACGTAGGGGCGCTTGGCTGGCGGTGTGTGTGGATGGCTCTTGGCTGGCGGTGTGCGTGGATGGTGCTTGGCTGGCGGTGTGCGTGGATGGCGCTTGGCTGGCGGTGTGTGTGGATGGCTGTGTGCCTGTACTGACTCTTGGTTGGTGGTGCATTATCGGTCTCGGGTTCAGCGGCTACCTAAGGAAACCTACCAAACCCACACATTTCTGAAAACAAGACACTCAGGGGAGTCCATGGAGGTATGGCTTGTGTGGACCCACCAACGTTTCCCTACCCTGAATCCCCTGCAAACCTCTAACTAGCTAAACAAATCAACATTTTCCCAAATTTCCTTGTGGGAAAGTTGTGGGATCACAGGGCTAACACAAATTTCCTACCACCCAGCATTTCACCTGGTCTCCCGATAAAAATGGTATCTCACTTGTGTTGGTGGGCCAAGTACTCGTGACAGGCAAGGGCCCAAAATGTATTGAGGAGATATCAAAATTACCTATCACAAAACGATCTGGTTTTGCAAGGGGAGTCACCTAGGATTTTATCCCTGGGCTCGGCAGCCATCTGGAGAAACCTACAGAGCCCACGCATTTCTTAAAAACTAGACACCCTGGGTAGTCCAGGGAGGTATGGCTTGCGTGGACCCACCAAGGTTTTCCTACCCAGATTCCCCTGCAAACCTCAAATTTAGCTGAAAAGGGCAAATTTTTCTCAAATTTCTGTGTGGGTAAGTTGGGGGATGACCGGGCTGATACACATTTTCTACCATCCAGCGTTCCTACAGGTCTCTCAATAAAAATGATACCTCACTTGTGTGGGTGGCTCAAGTACCCGCAACAGGAAAGGGCCCTAAACGTATTGAGGAGACATCAAAATTACCTATCATAAAATGACCTGGTTTTGCAAAGGGCGTCACCTGGGTTTTTGGCCTAGTGTTCAGAAATGTGTGGGTGGGGCAAGGGCCTGTAACTGGGAAGAGCCCAAAACATAGGGATTAAGGGTATAGCACAGCGAATTCTAAGCGCTATATCTTTTAAAAAATAAGTTTTAGCCAATTCTGCATTGGACACCCACACAAGTGAGGTATCATTTTACTCGGGAGACTAAGGGGAAGGCTGTGTGGTACTTCATTTGTGCTGGCATGGTGACTGCACACAAAAATATGTGGAATATGTTTTTTCTTCAGCCAAAGTTGAGAATTCTGGGTAGGAAAACTTTGGGGGGTCCACGCAAGCCATACCTCCCTGGACTCCCCCATGTGTCTAGTTTTCAAAAATGTGTGGTTTTGGTAGGTTTCCCTAGATGGCCACTGAGCCCGGGGCCAAAAACCCAGGTGACCCCTCATGCAAAACCAGGTAGTTTTGTGATAGGTCATTTTGATGTCTCTTCAACACGTGTTGGGCCCTTGCCTGTACCGGGTACTTGGGCCACCCACACAAGTGAGGTACCATTTTTATAGGAAGACCTGGGGAATCCGGGGAGGGTGGAATTTTGTGGATCCACACAGATTCTAGAACGTTCCATCACTGGAATGTGAGGAAAATGTTTCTTTTTTTTTTTTTTTTTTACAAAGTTTGAGGTTTGCAGGGGAATCTGGGTAACAGGACCTTGTGAGATTAACACAAGTCACCCCTCCTGGATTCCCCTGGGTGTCTAGTGTTCAAAAATGTGTAGGTGTGCTAGGTTTTCCAGGGTGCCGGCAGAGCTAGGGTTCAAAATCTACAGCTAGGCACAAAAAGGGTCAGTTTTCACTACAAAAATGTGGTGTGTCCACGTTGCGTTTTGGGCCATTTCCTATTGCGGACGCTTGGCCTACTCACTCAAGGGATGTACAATTTTTAATCGAAAGACTTTGGGGAATGCAGGGTTTGTGGAATTTAGTGGACCCACGCAGAATCCAGAACTTTCCATCACAGAAATGTGAGGAAAATGTGTTTTCTTTTCTTTTTTTTTTTACAAAGTTTGGGGTTTGCAAGGGATTCTGGGTAACAGAACCTGGTGAGAGCCACAAAAGTTACACCTACTGGATTCCTCTGGGTGTCTAGTTTTCAACAATGTATAGGTGTGCTATGTTTCCCTAGGTACCGGCAGAGCTATGGTTCAAAATCCACAGCTAGGCACTTTACAAAAAAAGGGTCAGTTTTCACGGTAAAAATGTGGGGTGTCTATGTTGCGTTTTGGGCCATTTCCTGTCACAGGCACTAGGTCTACCCACACAAGTGAGGTATCATTTTTATCGGAAGACTTTGGGTAATGTGGGATGGGTTGAATTTTGTGGATGCACGCAGATTCTAGAACTTTCCATCACAGAAATGTGAGGAAAATGTGTTTTCTTTTTTGTTTTGTTTTACAAAGTTTGAGGTTTGCAAGGGATTCTGGGTAACAGAACCTGGTGAGAGCCACAAAAGTCACCCCCTACTGGATTTCAAAAATGTATAGGTGTGCTAGGTTTCCCTAGGTGCCGGCTGAGCTAGGGTTCAAAAGCCACAGCTAGGCACTCTGCAAAAAATGGGACAGTTTTCACTGTAAAAATGTGGTGTGTCCACATTGGGTTTTGGGCAGTTTCCCGTCATGAGCACTAGCCCTACCCACACAAGTGAGGTACCTTTTTTATCGGGAGACTTAGGGAAACTCAGAATTGTAGAGCAACTGTTATTACCTATTGATTTTCTATGCATTTCTGCCTTCCAAATGTAAGACAATGTGTGAAAAATAAGACACTGAATAATGTCCTACAATTCACAGGGTAGTATCGGTAACCACAATTTCGGAGATGTGCAAATAGCTACTGTTTCTAAGCTCTATATTTTGGTCCCATTTCGGAAATACATAGGTTTCTTTGATACCTATTTTTCACTCCAATTATTTGCTATATACCCAGTACGCAATAAAAAACACTGCAAGACGCTGCTGAGTTATTGGCTCTGGGTTCCTCGGGTTCTTGGTGAACCTACAAGTCCTATAAATCCCCACAACCAGAAGGGTCCAGCGGATGTAACAGTATATTGCCTTCAAACATGTCATACTTACAAGAAGGTACAGGTGAAAACGTTGGCACAAATGGCTGTCTTTTCAACTCATTTTCAAATTTTCTGATTTTCAATTGTTAGTTTCTATAAAACAAACCTTGAAGGATCTACACAAATGACCCCTTGATAAATTCAGAATTGTATCTACTTTTCAAAATGTATAGCTTTCTGGGATCCATCATTGCTTTCACACCAATTTCTACCACTAACTGGAAGGAGGTTGAAAGTACAAAAAGTAACAAAAATAGGCTATGTCCCAGTAAAATGCCCTAACTGTGTACAACGTTTTGGTTTTCTGATACAAGTCTGCTTGTCCCTGAAAGCTGGGAAGATGATGATTTCAGCATCACAAACCCTTTGTTGATACTATTGCAGGAGATAAACCAGACCCTTTCCTCAGCAGCACATTTTCCCCATTCCATCCCCTCAAAACCCCCAAATTTACATGTATTTTGCCTTATTGCTCGGTCCCCTCCAGAGGAATCCCCAAACCGAGAGTACCTTTAAAATCCCTATGATGTTGGAAGAAAAGGGCGCAAATTTGGCATGGACCTTATGTGGACAAAAAGTTACAGGGGCCGGAGTACAAACTACAACAAATAGCCAAAAACAAGGCTTAGCACATGCTGGGGAAAGGGGGGGGGGGGGGGGGGGTGGCGGCGGGGCAAGGGAGCTAGGCCGTACAGAAAAGGGTTAATACATGTGTTCCCTGCAAGGAAAACATTACATTCTTGGATAACTTGTAAATACTATGAGCAAAAGGTACTTGCTCAATGCAGTTTTGAAGAGCCACTATTATAAGTAGTAAATATAGGCAGGCCTTGCAGTTTTTATTTAGAATAGATTTATTTCTCAATTTAATGACACATTTTGCAAAGTGAGACATTTAAAATAAAAGGGTAAACAATCAACAATTACATGTAAAAATTACAAAAATAAGAGATGTATACTGTTGGCAGAATTAATATTAGCTAAGAAAATGGTATGAGACTGAGTAGGTAATTCTTGGTTCACATTCCAGATGCTATTCCAACACTAGGTCCACAAGATTTCATGTGACCTTATGCTCATTGTTTGGCTGGCATACTTTGTAATATCTGTGGGAAGTGCTCATTCATTTATGTGCACCAACCATCTTTTTTCAGTTATGCTGAAGTGCAGTTCAGAAATTACACTGCATCTTGAAATTGACCTGAATTATATAGGTACCAATTTTACAGTTTTTCTGCCTGTAGATGCACAAGATAAGTCAACATACATCAGCAAGTTGGCCCACATGCTTCTTACAGCCACTGTGACTTGCCACTCATAAATTTGTATCCCGACAAGATCAACTCAGCTTTTATCCTGCCAGTCAATAAACTGATGCCTATTAAAATAGGACACAGTAAAACTTGTCTTTAAAATGCTTAGAAATGTCAAAAACCTACATTATTTATAAAGCACAAAATAATATAAAATTACCATTATGATGCCACATTTGTTGTCTTATATTTTAATGACATCTTTTGGTGTCACACTTTCTTAGCTTCTTTATGTAAAACATGTGCATAGTTACTGGCACCTTAGGTTTCTACGGGTGGAGCAACTGATATTTTTTTCATTTTATTAGATTGCCCAGTTTTGTAGCAACTATTATTTTGTTAGTCAATTTTTTCAACATTATGTCTTTGATAAACCAAGGAAAAACAGCCTTTACAACGTGGAAAATACCACGCAGTACCTTTACCACACAGGTTTTTTTACCACGCATTGAGAGAGAGAGAGAGAGGTGAAGAGAGACAGACAAAGGGAGAGAAAGAGAGAGAGAGAGAGAGAGAGAGAGAGAGAGTGTATATTTAAGGTTCTAGGTATAGGATTGGGTTGGGATTGTAGGTTTAGGGTTGGATAGGGATTTAGGGACAAGGAGGGCTATAGGGCCGTAAGAGTATTTTTAGGATCATAGGGTGGGTAAGGGTATTGGGTGGCAAAGAAGTTTTTAGGGTTTAGGGGTGGGTTAGAGTATTTTATTGGAAAAGGAGTTTTTGGAGTTTAGGAGCGGGTAAGGAAATTGGGTGGTAAGCGTATTTTTAGTGTTAGGGTGGGTAGGGGTATTGTGTGGTAATGGTTTTTTGGGGATAGTCACTGGCATAATAAAACTTGAGGGCCTCCCCCCTCCCGAACCAGTCAGGAGCTTTAAGGCCAGGAGCTCCACCGCCCATCCACAGTGCCGGAGAGGGCCCCCTGGAGGTTGGGGCTCCCAGCAATGCGGGAGCAATTATTATGCCTCTGAGTTGGGAGTGGGTAGGGGTATTGGGTGGTAAGGGTATGTTTAGGGGTGGGTAGGAGTATTCGGCAGCAAGGGTATTTTTAGAGTTTTGGGGTGGGTAAATATATTGGGAGATTTTAGGATTTAGATGTGGGTAAATGTATTGGGTGGTAAGGGTATTTTTTTGCGTATAGGGGTGGGTAAAGGTACTGGGTGCAAGTGTGTTTTTAGGGGTTTGAGGGTGGTTAGGGTTATTGGGTTGTAAGGGCATTTTAAAAAGCTGTATATCTTTTACCTAATTAAAAAACATATATATATATAATCTGACCAAGGTCACAGTTCGTGTCCGAAACGTGTCTGAGGCTGGACCTTTTCACTTTGGAATAAAGCACGAATATTGGCAACAGCTATACACCGAGTCCGTGGTCCTGTGTGTGCGTGCTTGCACGGGGATACTGCTAGTGGAGATATTCGTTGGTTTGGAAATAGATTATATATATATATATATATATATATACACACAACTGTTATACGACCAAGACAAATTACCGAGTGGTCACGATCTAATAATAAACTGCTTGTCCACCTTTGTTCCTGCGCTGTGTTGGAGACCGGCTCTTAAGGAGAATGACAGGTTTTGGGCGTGATAAATATATATATATATATATATATATATATATATATATATATATATATATACATAATAATATTACCTTGAATAGACTTTCAATGCATGGTTAAAAAATTGCCGGGTAACAAATGTGTGGTAAAGGCATGCATGGTTTTTCACCACGTTGTAATGTCATACAACCAAATCAGAGTAGGCATCTGATTGCTACTGAATCTACATCTTTGCACTTCCCAGCAGCCATTCCCTTTTCTGATCCCAGTGGTCAGCATAGTTTTTACCAGTTCTGCAAATATGGTCCAAAGCTTATTAAATCTTGAAATAAAAAAAAATCCCATCTCGCTTAACTGAATGCCTTGTCGATATCCAGAGAATGTACCACCAGATTCTCTTAACTCTCTCCTGACACTTTCAAAATGTCATAAACGTTGTTGAACACATCACACTTGAAAAAGGTCAGGGGGAGGCTGAATACATTTTTTTCTAACTTACGCAATGAGAATTCTCGGTTCTATTAAGCATATGGAGGCGAGGATTATGCGTCTCTATCTTTACTGCATATTTTTAACAGCAGCCAAATACAGTTAAGAAAATAAACTATATTTCCAATTAACACTACAATCACATCAAGATCGCATGCTTCAATCACCATGAAGCCAGTACTTTAAGACTCAACACCACAATTTTGGATCCTCTTTCTTTGCCCATATAATGGAAAAACCAACATTTCAGAAAAAAGAACCATACTATGTTGTAACTGCATCCAGTCCACAACCTAAAAAGGAGTGCTAATTGACCTCCAACACAACATGTTAACTCCAACAGCCACATGATCCAGGACAGAACATGCCCTCTTAGGCGATCAAATTATACAAACCATCAAACAAGCGAAATTAGGGGCCCCCTCAGATCCATGTCCCCCTAAAATATTCCACTACTGTCCAGAAGAGGTCAGCGCTCAACTAAAAGATCTGTTCTTTGGAATCATACACCTGGGGAAGTTCCCCGTAGCTTGGAAAACAGCTTCCGTTCTTCCCTTGCTAAAAAAAAACCATCTGGATCCCCGATGATCCCAATAGTTATCGGCCCATCTCCAGAATTCCTTTTTTCTCTAAGGTTCTGGAGAAAATACTCAATATCCAGCTTTCCACCTTCATCACCACAAACAATCTGCTAGACCACTCTCAGAATGGATTCAGAGAAGGCCACGGGACTGAATCTGCCTTAATCACCGCAAGTGAAGAGCTTAGGAAATCTCTTGACGGAGGCGGGAAGGTCGCCTTGATATTATTAGACTTATCGGCGGCCTTCGATACCGTCAAACATAACATACTAATTGCGAGACTGACAGAGCTGGGTGTACACATTTCGGCTACAACGCTACTGTCATCTTATCTCTCTGAAAGATCTTTCAGAGTAGAAGTAGACGGAACAAGCTCACAAACCTTGAATCTTCATTGTGAGTACTGCAAGGCTCTTCCTTGAGCCCCACGCTCTTTAATGTTTACGTGGCCCCTCTGACCCCATTGATCAGACAGTTTGGGTTCTCAGTAATCAGCTATGCAGATGACACACAAATCGTAGTGTCAATCACCAACAACGAAGACGAGGTGGAAGAATGCTTCAACATCTGTGTGTCCCACGTCAACAACTGGATGCAATCCAATTGCCTAAAATTAAACGTCAGCAAAACAGAAGTCCTACTGCTGGGTACCAATTTCTAGGTTGGTCTCCGAAATTTTGGCCCACTGAGTTGGGCGAATACCCCCCACCAGTTTCCAAGGTCAAAAATCTAGGGGTGATTTTCGACTGTCGGCTAACCTTCGATAGCCAGATCAACTGCCTTAAAACTGATCCGAAAGATTCGGTCCTTTATCCCCCTAGATGCCCTGAAACCCGTGGTAACTGCCCTTGCAATCTCCAGGCTGGATTATGGTAAAGCTCTTTACCTAGGGATCCAAACTCAACATCTGAGTAAGCTCCAACACCTGCAGAATGCAGCAGCTAGACTGATCCGGAACATTCCCAGGCACTAATCAGTGTCCCAACGGCTAGCAGCTTTTCACTGGCTGCCGGTTCCGGGAAAGAATCGTAGTTAAGGCACTCTGTATTACGTTTAAGGCACTCCAAGGAAGAGGTCCCGCCTACCTGACCTCTAGAATAAAGTATTATGTCCCGTCCAGGAGCCTCAGATCTGCACAACTGAAGCTTCTCCAAGCACCTAGGTTTAAGCAGGTACGTTGGGGAGGAAGGAGTTTTCTGCTAAGAGCGGCAAAACTCTAGAATCTCCTACCTTTTTTAATCAAAAACAGCTCGAATCTTACCTCATTCAGAAAATCACTACAAACCTTGGTATTCCGAGCAGACCTTTAACTCGCCAGCACCCATCCTGACATGACCTTTTAGTTCTCAGCGCCAAGACGCCTCCGGGCATTCGTTGCGCTTTATAAATTTAAAAAGCAAATCAAATCAAATCAATCTCTTGCGGGTGGCAAGCGACACATCAGAAAGGATTGGACCCATCACCAGTCCATCGTCATTAACCGGCAAAAGCCTGGAACCGTCTTGCTTCAAGTATGCTTCTCCTAGTTTCCTGCAGATGAAAAACAACATGCCATAAACTCTGTACCCTCAGAATACATATACCATTAAGGAGGGTGGGCAAAACATAACAATGTAAGCAGATTGTTTAATCTTACAATAGCTACAAATAAAATCAATGAACATCCATATACAAACATGCCGGGTGGGCTAATCCTCACCTCTGTGTCCTTAATAGAATTGAACATTTTTACTCCGTAAGCTAAAAAAACTTCTATTCTCTGTCAGGTCGGGAGGCTCCGATTATGTTCCTTTAAAGCTGTGCTACCACCACTACTGACGCAACATCTTCAATAAGCTTACAATAAAACATCTTGAAAGTGGATGTGTTGGACCACTTGGCTGCTTTCATGAGGTCATCCAGAAAGGAGACCAAGGCAAATGACTTAGACGCCATCGCTCCCCTAGATGAGTGAGCACCGAAAACAGAAGTATCTATACATGCCTCTGACTAAGATCAGTGCATACATCTGGCTAAGGTGGCCTTTGTAAAGTGATCAGCAGTTGACTCCTAGGGTCTAATCTAAATTCGCTAGTACATGCTTCCTATGCTTTGAGACATTGAACAACACAACATTTTATGTTATTTGAAAAAGCCAGATATGAATCGAATTTGGAATTTGATTTTGTTACGCTAGAAACAGAAAAGAAAACCCTTTTTGGGGAAAAAACTCAAATAGAAAGATCAAGAGCTCGAATATCCAAAACTCTTTTGAATGAAACCAAGGAGAGTAGCATTGTGAGCTTAGCAGAAAGTTATTTGTGAGAAATAGACTTATTATCTGGGCAATTGTCAAGAAAAATGAGAACTACATTTAAGTCCCATAAGACTTAATACTGTGGTTGTCGAGGTTTGGACATCTTAATACCTCACACGAGTTTGCAAACCACCGGATGTTCGCCGACAGGTTTACCGTCAACAGTGAGATGACCAGCTGAAATTGCAGACCTGAAGTTATTTATTGGCCTGTATGCCAACCCAGAGGTTACAAAGGAAGATAAGAAATTGATCACTAGGCAACAATCCACCCTCAATGGATCAGCACTCCATTTGTTGCACCAACCCACACCACCTTCTCCATGCCAAAGCATAACATTTGTGGGTGCCAACAAACCAGGCTCATTTGATTTAGAAAGCAGCCTGCTGCAAAATGCCAGCCAAACTCCATCTCTCCCTCAAACATTCCATGCAATTAGCAATAAATGCTCCGACAGGATCAACAGGTGAGGTTGTCCCACTATCTCCTTGAGAAGAGGCCAAATCATTCAATTTCGGGTCCATAGGCATCAGAATGGATTGTCTGCATTCCCTAGAAATAGCACACTTAACATTCACTAATTGACAAACAGCATGTTGGGCCCAACTCACTAAAACATCTGGGCCTACGAGAGTATCGAAATCCTGAGCCTAATATGCAAGCTCAAGGTTTTTAGTCAAGGGACCTGACATATCTAGGAGTTTGTCTTGGCAGTTGTACCATGCTCTGTCTTCACTCTTTCTCGGGGTCTCTAGAATCTTTTTTGTAAACGTGACCATCGTAGGGTCTCCCTTCGGAGTCTCAGTCCTTGTAGCGATGTGCGCGCAGCTACCATGCATTTAAACTGAACTCCATGTTTCGCTGAGTCCATGGGCCATTTGCGCTCATGCGTGTATACAGCCCTCATGGAAACAGAAAAAGGAATTAAGCCCTTCTCAAAGGACCAGCATGTCCCACTCCCTAGTCCCACTCCACAATGAAACGGTGAATTCAATGTTGAGAGACAGTTTACAGGAGATGAAATGCACTCCCTCTGGAAGGCAATGGAGGTTAACATATGGCCAATAGCTCATTAAAGAGGCCTGCATTATAGGCATTTAGACATACACAAACCCTCAGTAGGATGCCTTAGAACAGGTGCAACAAAAGCCACCAGGACTCTCAAATAATATAAATTCGTATCATGGCCCCGAAAAATACACTCATAAGAATCATCACACTGAAAAGGTACTTAATGGCTGTGCAGCAGCAAAAAAGAGGATCCGAAATGGTAGTATCGACTCTTAAAGGACTGGCTTCATGACGATTGGAACATGAGATGCTGACGTGATCATACTGTTAATGAAAATGTAGTTTGAGTTTGCTTGACTGTAATTGGCTGCTGTTGAAAATATGCAGCAAAGATTGGGAAGCATAATGGGAGCCTCCGGTCCGAACACAAAATACAAACTAATCTGTGTACTTTTATGTAGCTAAGCATTGTTTCACAGGCAGTTGCAAAAGCTACATTCTCATCTTTCAAAAATATAATATAATTTGTGTCCATTTTTTAAAAACAAAATAGCATTTGGAAGTTAGTTAACATAAAGAGGATAAATTAACTTTCAACCCTGCATTCTTTTCAGTAGGTCTATTTTGTTTTATAGGTTTGTCTTAAGTGTCTCCTGGCTTCAGTGTTTGATGATCCACCGCTGTTGGAAGAGCAGACGGTCTCACATTTGAATCTGTGATAGCTTGGTAAAGATGATGATTGCTGTTCTTTTGAGGCATGTTCTTGAAGTATATTAACATAGTACAAGATCTATTCGATAAAACATTTCTGGAGAAACATGGCGGTCCGGTCACAGTTAGTCACAGCGGCCAAACAGATCTGTCTTGCTGCTTTAAAGCCCGCTGCAGTGCTCAAGCATATTTAGCGCCGTTCTCTAGTTTTCAGCCAGATCCCCCTGTCAGGGTAAGTATCTAGAGATTTAGAGATGTTTCTGCATCCTAGCTTGTAGTATTGAATCCTCTGGGTTTCAAGTTTGTTGTGACATTTGGAATTTCTTTTCATTTTTTTTTCCTCTCTCCAGTGTGTATTCTTCTGTGCTCATTGAGATTATCTTTCCTATTAAAGCTTTTATGGCAGTCACTACATGTATATGGTTTTTCACCTGTATGTGTCCTCTGATGCCTATTGAGATCACCCTTCAGACTGAAACTTTTCTCACAATATGGACATGCGTACGGTCTTTCTCGTGGTTTCAACGCTGCCTGTGTTTTCCTCAATCTAAGAAACTCTGATTGCTGATTAAAGTGCTTTTCGTACCCAGTACTTATGTATGGGCTCTGGTTTTGTGGGTTCTCGTGAAGGCCTGCCGTAAACATTACATTGCTCATATTCCGCTCACAGCTGTTTTTATTTGAGTCCCCAACTTTGTTGATGACATGATGTAAATCCACATGCGGTGCATTACTGATACCCACTTCCCATGAGGCACTTTTTGTGGCTTCCAGACTTTCCTGTGGCCACAGCTGGTTTGCAGAACATATTGCCTTTTCAGGGCTCTGGAGCACCTTTGGGTTTGTTTTTCTTAATGGTGCTTTAAGAGGCTGTGCTTTTTGTGTGCAAAGAGCAGAATTAAGATCTTTACTTTGTTTCTTTATGTTTTCGCCACCTGTAGATGTAAATGACATTTTTCTAGTTAGCCTTTTAATGCACACATAACAAAAATCAATATAATAACAATGAGCATTTATGCAGTGCACACTCAAATTAATTGTATCTTGTTGGGTTGAAAACTGTGACCATTTAATTGAAGCAGGGGGATGAAAAACAGTGGATTCTAACTTGCCGTTTTCTAGTTGCACTCTGATCTACATGTTGGGTACATCAATCCGATGAGGTAAATTTCTTCTAATCCACATAGATAATACAATATTTCCGAAAATAAATCTGAATGGAGTGAGAATAAAAGGGAAACACTTTTCTGTGCACATTATTAAAAAAGGAAGTCTCTTTTCTAAACTTGCATACATTCATATCAAAATACATTTAAAAAAACTGATAGGTTTGGCTTTAGGATATATAGATATATATATATATATATATATATATATATATATATCTATATATCCTAAAGCCAAACCTATCAGTTGATATATATATATATATATATATATACACACACACACCACACACACATACACATACACACACATACAGTGTACCACATCCCTCTCATACAGCCCAACTCGCCACTCATGCACACAGAAAAACATTGCAAACACAAGCACTCTGGTACACACAGGCATGCAAACAACAAATGATTGCATGAGCGTGTGGGTGAATGCTTAACAGAGGCACAAGTGTGGTTGGGTCTTGACCAATGAGTACACCACACAAGTCAAGTCATGAAGCTTTATGCGGTGCATAAAAAATGACCATAAAAGCACAAAACACATACATGGTATAATAATTACAGTGATTTACAGGATGGGGAGACTACCAAAATATAGTAGACACAAAGGTTTAAAAACACATACTTTTCCTGGCCTTAATAGATTGAATTAAAAACATAGCAGTTAAAAAACAGACATCGACATGTTGCAGGTTAAAAATAAGACTGAATGACTGTGCGTACACCATATTTAAGAAACATAGGTTTTAAATAGATTGTACGGAAATTCATATATAGTTTACAGATCAAAAGAAAGTGCAAAGTGCTTTGTTTGGCTACACCATCACACATACATGGCCCCTGCGGATATTTCTTAAGAGTTGGCAGAGCTACTAAGTGATGTGCTACACCAAACCTCAGCCTGGTTAGCACAAACTTGTGTGATGGCTTTGTCACCCATATTAAATAAATTGGAAAACCTTCAACAATAGTCTAACTATTGTAAAATGTGACAGTAGATAAGGATCTGTTAGCAACAGCTCACTTTCTCACAGAGAAGGCCAAAAACTTGGATTTCAGCTCATATTTTGAAATTAAGGCCGCTGCGCCAGGATCAACCAAGACATTTAAATTAAAAATCTCAGATAAACAGCTGATGACATATTTTAACCAGGGTATATTAGAATATTTATCCAACGAGAGACAGCACTCTATGATCGATCTGGTAAAAGATTTTTCCTCCTGGAGCTAGATTGACCGCCAAGTCATAAGTGGCCTCAGGGATAATTGATCGATCAGGAAATGAGTGTCCATTTCCCGATGGATTAACTCGGTAGAAGCAGAAGTTGGCAACGACAGGAGCTTTTTTAAAAAGGAATTTTCCTCCTGCTGCAACTTATGGTCACGTCTATGTCCCCAGGCACCAGGCCCATAGAGTGCGATACTGACGCACCTGGCTTGATAGATCTTAAGCATGTCTCTGGTACATCGGTCCCCGACCTTGTTGGCAAATCTAAAAACACCGTAGGCATTTTTTGCCATTTTAATACGGATGTTTTTAAATTTGTTGGACCATGATCTATCTTTGGAGAAGGTTATATCAAGATAACAAAATGTATCCACCTGATGCACCTTATCTTTATGAATAAAAAAACAGTTTGAAGCTTTACTTTCAGCCCCACAGGTCATGGTGAACGTTTTCCCCTTGTTAATAATTAATTTTCTATCACTGATAAAGGTAGAAAATCTATTAATCAGGCGCTGTAATCCTAACGGTGTTCTAGAGAGCAGGACAGCGTCATCGGCGTATAATAACACCGGCACAGGAGCTCCATTTATCTCGGGGGCATCCGCTTTAACACTTTTTAAAATTTCATCGATTCCGTTAATAAATAAAATGAAAAGGAGGGGGGCCAGTACACAGCCCTGCCTAATCCCTCTTTTAACTCCAAATTTTGGGGTGCATTCACCATTGGTGCCAAAACACACACAAGTTTTTAATTTCCTGTACAGCCTAGCCAGAAAGTAGATTATGCCCTCTGGTTCTCCTAGCTGTAACATGGTTGGCCATAGAATAGAGTGGTTAACCATGTCAAAAGCACTACTTAGGTCTGCGAAGCAGAGGTAAATTGAGCCAGATTTTGCTTCAGTGTATTTCCCGATCAATAAATCAAGGTTTTAACACTGATCGAGTGTACCCCGGCCCTTTCTAAATCCATACTGACTATCGGCAAGGATACCCTCATGCTCGGCCCATTCCTCTAACCTCGCTAACTTAACTCTACTCATAATCTTGACTTAGGAGTCAAGAAGAGAGATCGGACGGTAATTTCTCACCTTAGACCTACTGCCCTTTTTTATGTATCAGGATAATAATTGATTCCCCCCATGTTTCAGGGGCCTCGGTACATACTGCAGCATTAAAAACAATAGCCAAAAGAGGGCTCCACATCTCCAGCGCTACTTTATAGACGTCGATGGGCACTCCATCGGGTCCCTGGGCTCCCCCCCCTTACTTGCCCGTATGCCAAGTTCCACCTCACTAACTGTGATATCCAGGGGTAGAACTTCCCACCTTCTTTGGTCGGTATCCAAACAGCTGTTGGAATCAAAAATATTTGAAAAATGGGCTATCCAACCATCGCTCGGGACATTAGAAGTTAACTCTGGCAGATTTTCATCCTTAAGAAAAGGAGAGTTCACAGTAGCCCAAAACAGAGTACTATTGGAGCACTCGGCCGCCTGGTTGAGAGAATCCCACACCAACTGCTGTAGCTCACTCTTCCTCTGTTTTAAGGCACACTTATATTCTCGTCTTGATTTTATTACAGAGTCAGTGTTCCCTGGGTTTTTTGGCAAGGGCATGTTTTAATTCAGTTAAAAGCCTAGTACATGAGTGGTCAAACCAGGCCGGTTCATTTTTACGCTGACCCCCTTTAGGTTTAGTGAACCTGGCATCAATAGATTTATTAATATCATTAAAAGCAGATAAAACTGTTTATGGTCGGTAATGTTGTCAAGTATGAGAGTAATATCTCCCATACAATCCCTGACAATAGAGCCAATTAATTCAGTAGCTTTTTCCCCTACCCATCTTAAACGGACTCAGTTTGGTCTATGGGGTTCCAGATTAGAAACTGTAGTACCCACGGTAACAAAATGTTCACCCCAGAAAGTAGTTTCCAAGATAATACAATTGAGGTCACTTAGGGTAGATGATTCAATCCTAGGGAGAGCACAACAGGATGTAATATTAGAAGAAACAATCACATGATCAATAACTGAGCTGGTGTACCGGTTCTTAAAAGTAGGGATAATTTGACCATTTTCATCTTTTGGAAACCCCAAAATTTCCAGATCATAACATCCCAAGAAATTATTTAGAGCCTCTCCATATCGGTTATGTCCGAAATGTAGATCATCCAAACCGGTATCATTAATAGACCCACACACTTTCCCTGGTGGCAGTTCACATAATGGGGTATTAAAGTCACCAACCCAGATAAAATCAAATGAAACATTTACATCTGGGATTAGATTTTCGACAGTGCTAGCCAGGTTATTAACAACAACTACTGCCCTGGAGCTATCGAAAATATTATTGTAATAATTTACCAGAAGAATATTATGGTCTCGCCCCTCTAGTAACCAGAGAATCTGGGCATATGCTCCCACAGTTATATACTTTTTTACTGTAATCGGGCGGTGGATAGATACTAAAATCAGGAGACCACCTTTGGCTCTTCCTGGCCCAGTCCCCTGCGCCGGCAAATTATAAGAAACAAACCCCTCGTAATTAACTTCTTCCCTACACCATGTTCACTAGAAACAGTGGATGTCATAGCTATTAATAAAATTCAACCAGCCCAGGGCATTCCCCTTAGATTTCAGTCCTGCAACGTTCCAACTAGTAATAATTATCCCATTACCCCCTGTACTAGGCCGATCCGATGGCAAGGTTACATTGGGTCTATCGATTTCCCCTAGATTTCCAATAGGCAGGCCCTCACAATCATTTATCTGGTTGGAATTCTCCAGCCTAGTTACCATAGAGACTGTAGGACTTTCGATTATTCCAATTACCGGGGTATTAATATCCTCACAAATGGGGGATGGACTATCCAAGATAAGTCAATCATTAGAATCCAAGCTATTTAAAGCATGAAATCGATTGTGTAGTGGAATGGTTAAACCTGGCCTAGAAAAAGGTGGGAATGGCTTCGGCTGGTTAATATCTTTAGGTGGTGCATTACTGAGGTGGCTATAAAAAAAGCCGAGCGGGCGTGCACACACACTGTTGTCAGTAAACGGTAGGGAAGCTGCTCTAAGCAAAACTGTAGCAACGTGTTGGGGGTGCTTAAAATTGATAATGACCCAGTGCCCCATACTGTTCTTTCTAGAGTTACCAATCCAGTTAACCCTTCTGGTAGTTAATATATCATTGGATTCTTACTAATAACAAAACGATGGATGAGGGCTAGAGGGATGTTTAAAGACCTTGCCTAAGTATTATCCCCAGGGGAACTAATACATACAACAAAGACAACTTAGGGGTCTAGGTTAGAAATCTTTTAGTGATTTCTTGAAATTATCCTAATGTCTCAGAGTACACTGGGAAAGGCAAATTATATTATACCAACAAACCATATCACCAGAATGTGCAACACCCGTGATTGCCAGACAACAGCAATGAGGATTCCCATCAATGTCTTGTGATGATCAATATTATCATTTGGTAATCCTACCAGGGTATTGTGTCTCTTGATCATTGAGACAACCTGCATACCCCGTTAGTTGGCTCGGGGTAATTTTATTTGTTTGCATTTGTAAGGCGCACAGCTACCCAACAAAGGGTTTCCCGGCGCAAAGAACAGTAAATTTGTTTACACTGCGATCACCGTATTGCACTGTTCTTGTTTTTAAACAGGAAGGGGCTCACGCCTAATAAAACAGTTGTTGTTAAGTTCCCTATCCTTTTTTAATCACCACTTATACTTTTTGCACTGCACTTTCCCATTATATCAACATCATGTGGTAAAACCGAGTGATTGCGGGTCATTACCCCGAGCCAACTAACGGGGTATGCAGGTTGTCTCAATGGGGCACAGTCTGGGGGGAGATTAATAAAGCGTCTCCTCCTCACTTCCGTCCACCCCACTTTGTTCTCAACTACTGTGGATACTAGGTTTCCCTGGCTCACTTGGTTTCCCTGGCTCACTGTGGGTGGTTGATCTGGTATAACTGTTTGGTTAACCCTAGTCCCCCCCTCAGGTGGTATTACTACTTCCTTACTTACATTATTCCCAACCTTTGTGACCTTATTGGTTTCGGCCAGGTTAATATGAGTCTTCAAAAGGCCACCCAATCTAGTTATTTCATTAGGAACCTGATCAAATTTGGCTACTAGGGATTAGATAATCGTTTCAAATTTAGCTTCAATAATGCTAACCAACAAGTCAAATTGTTCAGGGTTCAATGTAGTCATCCCATCCTTTTCTAAGGCATCATTTTCCCCCACTAGATCACTAGATTTTTTGGGGGTATATCCACTCTTTTAGTTTTCCTATTGTCCTCCCGTTTGTTGGGTAACTTCCTACAGGCCCTTACTACTCTACGTACAGGGGAAGGTTGTTGTGAGGTGTCGGAGAGATCATCCAACACAACCGGACTTTGTATTCGGGATACTGGTATTTCATTATTAATTTCATTATTAATTGTAGCCTGGCTACCTTGATTACAGCTATTGTCTAGCGCTGGTATATCTAGAGAGGTAGACACATTAGAGGGGGAAGCGGGGGGACTACCCCGACTTAATGAAAGTCCCGGTCATTATTAATCTTATTTACTACTTTAACTAGGTAGTTATCCATCGTGGCTGTCGCTGAGGGAGTTTTCGCAGATCGAAGTTTAGACACAATTAAAGCTTAGTATAGAACCTGCAAAACAAGTATTTAAAACACCGTGGCTTTCACAAATCACTCACATTAAAATTAAAATACGAAAATGGCAACACAATACCCTTAAAATGTAGCGTAATAGTCGCACAATAATGGGGGTAAGTCTAATCCGCAGCTACCAGGGTCCGTGGCCCAGCCCAGCCTCGTTCAGCCCCGGACTGCCACAGACTGCCCCGCCCTTGTGCCGGGCTTCTCCCGGGACGCTCCCGCGACGCGGGTAGAGAGGCTGTTATTTATGTGCCTCCTGGCGCTCTTTTGCGGTAGGCGGCTTCCGGCCGCGATGAGAGCTGGGAACTGTAGTCCCCACCAGTCCAAGCTCTCCTCCACACAGCGGCCGCACAGGTCTGATGAAATGCGGAGGCGGGAGGTGAGCAAGGGCAAGGACGAGGCAGCAGGACCACGGAGGAAAAAGGGGAACAGGCGCAAGTTTGTAAATGCCCCCACAGGTATGCAATTTACAAAAGGGGGTGGTGATGAACAGAGTGTCTGAATTGAGCAGACCACTCTTACCCAGTCCAAAGATCAGGGCTTGATCCATCACCGTTATTTATCTCACTGCCCCATCCCAGCTCAGAACCTGGCTATATGCAAATCAGTCTGTCCCTGGCCCAGTGCATCATGGGAACAGGGCAGACTAAACTACCAAGCCAATTCTTTACCAGAAAGGAGACAAGCTACCGGGGACCGGTTTCTGGCATTTCAGCCTCTTCGGCCCGGCTTGATTGAATCCTGATGGAGCAGTGAGAAAGGGACTCATGTCTGAGTATACCCTGCCACACCTATAGTGGCCAAAATCGATTTACAAAAGGGGGTGGTGATGAACAGAGTGTCTGAATTGAGCAGACCACTCTTACCCAGTCCAAAGATCAGGGCTTGATCCATCACCGTTATTTATCTCACTGCCCCATCCCAGCTCAGAACCTGGCTATATGCAAATCAGTCTGTCCCTGGCCCAGTGCATCATGGGAACAGGGCAGACTAAACTACCAAGCCAATTCTTTACCAGAAAGGAGACAAGCTACCGGGGACCGGTTTCTGGCATTTCAGCCTCTTCGGCCCGGCTTGATTGAATCCTGATGGAGCAGTGAGAAAGGGACTCATGTCTGAGTATACCCTGCCACACCTATAGTGGCCAAAATCGATTTACAAAAGGGGGTGGTGATGAACAGAGTGTCTGAATTGAGCAGACCACTCTTACCCAGTCCAAAGATCAGGGCTTGATCCATCACCGTTATTTATCTCACTGCCCCATCCCAGCTCAGAACCTGGCTATATGCAAATCAGTCTGTCCCTGGCCCAGTGCATCATGGGAACAGGGCAGACTAAACTACCAAGCCAATTCTTTACCAGAAAGGAGACAAGCTACCGGGGACCGGTTTCTGGCATTTCAGCCTCTTCGGCCCGGCTTGATTGAATCCTGATGGAGCAGTGAGAAAGGGACTCATGTCTGAGTATACCCTGCCACACCTATAGTGGCCAAAATCGATTTACAAAAGGGGGTGGTGATGAACAGAGTGTCTGAATTGAGCAGACCACTCTTACCCAGTCCAAAGATCAGGGCTTGATCCATCACCGTTATTTATCTCACTGCCCCATCCCAGCTCAGAACCTGGCTATATGCAAATCAGTCTGTCCCTGGCCCAGTGCATCATGGGAACAGGGCAGACTAAACTACCAAGCCAATTCTTTACCAGAAAGGAGACAAGCTACCGGGGACCGGTTTCTGGCATTTCAGCCTCTTCGGCCCGGCTTGATTGAATCCTGATGGAGCAGTGAGAAAGGGACTCATGTCTGAGTATACCCTGCCACACCTATAGTGGCCAAAATCGATTTACAAAAGGGGGTGGTGATGAACAGAGTGTCTGAATTGAGCAGACCACTCTTACCCAGTCCAAAGATCAGGGCTTGATCCATCACCGTTATTTATCTCACTGCCCCATCCCAGCTCAGAACCTGGCTATATGCAAATCAGTCTGTCCCTGGCCCAGTGCATCATGGGAACAGGGCAGACTAAACTACCAAGCCAATTCTTTACCAGAAAGGAGACAAGCTACCGGGGACCGGTTTCTGGCATTTCAGCCTCTTCGGCCCGGCTTGATTGAATCCTGATGGAGCAGTGAGAAAGGGACTCATGTCTGAGTATACCCTGCCACACCTATAGTGGCCAAAATCGATTTACAAAAGGGGGTGGTGATGAACAGAGTGTCTGAATTGAGCAGACCACTCTTACCCAGTCCAAAGATCAGGGCTTGATCCATCACCGTTATTTATCTCACTGCCCCATCCCAGCTCAGAACCTGGCTATATGCAAATCAGTCTGTCCCTGGCCCAGTGCATCATGGGAACAGGGCAGACTAAACTACCAAGCCAATTCTTTACCAGAAAGGAGACAAGCTACCGGGGACCGGTTTCTGGCATTTCAGCCTCTTCGGCCCGGCTTGATTGAATCCTGATGGAGCAGTGAGAAAGGGACTCATGTCTGAGTATACCCTGCCACACCTATAGTGGCCAAAATCGATTTACAAAAGGGGGTGGTGATGAACAGAGTGTCTGAATTGAGCAGACCACTCTTACCCAGTCCAAAGATCAGGGCTTGATCCATCACCGTTATTTATCTCACTGCCCCATCCCAGCTCAGAACCTGGCTATATGCAAATCAGTCTGTCCCTGGCCCAGTGCATCATGGGAACAGGGCAGACTAAACTACCAAGCCAATTCTTTACCAGAAAGGAGACAAGCTACCGGGGACCGGTTTCTGGCATTTCAGCCTCTTCGGCCCGGCTTGATTGAATCCTGATGGAGCAGTGAGAAAGGGACTCATGTCTGAGTATACCCTGCCACACCTATAGTGGCCAAAATCGATTTACAAAAGGGGGTGGTGATGAACAGAGTGTCTGAATTGAGCAGACCACTCTTACCCAGTCCAAAGATCAGGGCTTGATCCATCACCGTTATTTATCTCACTGCCCCATCCCAGCTCAGAACCTGGCTATATGCAAATCAGTCTGTCCCTGGCCCAGTGCATCATGGGAACAGGGCAGACTAAACTACCAAGCCAATTCTTTACCAGAAAGGAGACAAGCTACCGGGGACCGGTTTCTGGCATTTCAGCCTCTTCGGCCCGGCTTGATTGAATCCTGATGGAGCAGTGAGAAAGGGACTCATGTCTGAGTATACCCTGCCACACCTATAGTGGCCAAAATCGATTTACAAAAGGGGGTGGTGATGAACAGAGTGTCTGAATTGAGCAGACCACTCTTACCCAGTCCAAAGATCAGGGCTTGATCCATCACCGTTATTTATCTCACTGCCCCATCCCAGCTCAGAACCTGGCTATATGCAAATCAGTCTGTCCCTGGCCCAGTGCATCATGGGAACAGGGCAGACTAAACTACCAAGCCAATTCTTTACCAGAAAGGAGACAAGCTACCGGGGACCGGTTTCTGGCATTTCAGCCTCTTCGGCCCGGCTTGATTGAATCCTGATGGAGCAGTGAGAAAGGGACTCATGTCTGAGTATACCCTGCCACACCTATAGTGGCCAAAATCGATTTACAAAAGGGGGTGGTGATGAACAGAGTGTCTGAATTGAGCAGACCACTCTTACCCAGTCCAAAGATCAGGGCTTGATCCATCACCGTTATTTATCTCACTGCCCCATCCCAGCTCAGAACCTGGCTATATGCAAATCAGTCTGTCCCTGGCCCAGTGCATCATGGGAACAGGGCAGACTAAACTACCAAGCCAATTCTTTACCAGAAAGGAGACAAGCTACCGGGGACCGGTTTCTGGCATTTCAGCCTCTTCGGCCCGGCTTGATTGAATCCTGATGGAGCAGTGAGAAAGGGACTCATGTCTGAGTATACCCTGCCACACCTATAGTGGCCAAAATCGATTTACAAAAGGGGTTCTGTAGTTTGGTTTGTCCTGTTCCCATCATGCACTGGGACAGGAACAGACTAATTTGCATACAGTCAGGTTCTGAAACTGGGATGGTGCAGTGAGCTAAAAAACGGTGTTGGATCTAGCCCTGATCTTCTGACTGGGTGAGAGCTTTCTGTTTAATTCAGAGACTCTGTCCCTCACCACCCCTTTTTGTAAATATTTTTGTCCACCCACAGGTATGCAGGCAGCTCCGGTAAGCGTACACCACACATTTGGTGTTTATAGTGCTGATAATTTGGCCTATTTTTCCTTCTTCCAAATTTTTTTCGTGTTTCTACAATTTGTATTGCAACACCGCACAATGCAAAGTAAACTTGCCATTTTTTGTCGAAGCAAGATTTTGAACAAAACCAATCACTGTGTGAACAGTGCCAACATAAAACAAATTCCTTCCATGTGATGGAGGATATACAATTTGAAAAAAAAAATATACACCTCTTATTTAAATCAGGCAACAGTAAAAACCACACAGCCAAGTGCAGCTTCTTGTGAGTTACCTTTCACTGAATGTGACGCAACGACCAGTTGAAACCTGTAGTATTCTGAATTTAGCTTTAAAGGAAATCTGACACAGAAACAGAGGAGGGCCTGATTTATATATTGGTGGTGAACATACTCTGTCATAATGGGGAAGGAGTAGCCTTACTGCCAATAGAATGGTCCGCTCGCCGAATTTTAATGCAGCGAGACGATCATTCCGCAATGGCAGAGGCTACATCATATACTCCATGGCCAACCTTCTCAGACAGCGTGATGGAGTAAGGGCTGTCGCAGAAATGGCTATATGTCCACCTGCCCATTTTAGATGGGTGGACATACAGCCATTTTTACTGCATGTTCCCTCCAGGAAAACCACAGCATGTAAGGGGCAATAAAAATGTAAAATTCCTACCTTGCCATGGGTGAGGACTCCCATGGCAAAAGGGGTATTGTTTTTTTATTAAAAAAAAAAAAACACTTTGGGGTTTTGTTTTTCAAAATTAAATTTAACGTTTTGAAACTTTACTGTACGGATCCCTCATGTTTGATGGAGGTGTACGGCAAAGTTTCAATATATTGTCACAGTGGTCCTGATAAACGGTAGAATTGTCCGTCAGGCTGAAAAACATTTCTAAATTTGGCAGGCGGGTACTCAGTGAGGGCGATAGAGTAATTTACTCCATCCGCCACATAATAAATCAGTCCCATAATATTTTTCTCATTTAATGTCAGTAAAACGAATGCAGAAAGCATTGTAGTGTCATGCCAGAATTTTCTGAATTTGTTATGAGATATATATATATATATATACACACAAATGTAATTGCCAATACATAATACCCATATTCATGATTGTCATCACATTTCAATAGGAAGGAAGAAGCGTCTCAGTCCAGTGCGTTGATGATCAAAGATCGAGCATCTGCTTATGGATAAGCCCCAACAAGAGAACTGGCAAACGCAGTGGACAAAGCAATCCATGAGGCGAACTCAGCACCTTTGGCTATGCCTGGCCAGAGCAGTCCTAGTTGTGGAGAACACAATACATTGACAGTGGTAATGACCTATGTACGATGAATATTTCACTCCTGTTTACTAACCGTTTGGACTGTTGATGCTTTCTACCCTCTCACTGTCCTCATAATCCATAGAGTAGGTGTCGACCTCTTTCTTTATGCGTAATGAAACAACCATAGGAACAGTTTTGTGTCCTGTAAGTGAAAGTAAAGTGTAACAATATTACATATAACATTCAAACACAGAAGGTTCAGCAGGGATTATTACGTCTGTTAAAAATAGGAAAGATAGGTATGATAATATGCCTAAACATTCGACAGAGGTATCGTCATAGTCAGCTGGGGGCCAAATGCTTGATCAGTCTGCAAAGGTTTATAAAACATCTCCACAAGAAGGTATCAAGGTACAAGTGAAATCTTTTGACAATATACTTGTTCTTTGAAATACTGAATAACGAAACAATAGACGCCATACCCAAGGAAGTCTGGATCTTTAGGTACACATCAGTGGCATAGCCTTTCAGAAGGCTTTAAGTAATGATAATAAATTATCAGGCACTGGGCGCCTTATTTAAAGAAATGAAACATTATGGTAAGGTGCCTGTGCTTAATTACTGTGCCTTGTTTTTTTTCTTTTAATTTCTTGTGAAAAAGCGTGTTAACTAATGTTCTTTTAGACATCCCCAAATTACCTTATACTGCCTAGTAACTTTTGGCTTGATTACAACAGCCTATGTGTGTTCTCTTTGAATGTTATGATGCTGACAGAGTTGACCAGGACTCAAATCTTTTTATTGGTTTATTTTCACTGCATACGTCACCTCATCTAGCTATCCGCTCCTTACAGACTTCCCAGCTGGGCCCTGTCTATGCTCACTGCTGTTGTCACTTCATGGATCCCTTCGCCTCACCCTATTGCCCCTTCCTGTGTCATGCCGTCTGGGTGGTCTTACTGGTGCTACTCTCACAGCAAATTAGTATTCAGCATAGCACTGAGGAGGACAAATAGAAGATAGGCGGAAAGTATGATTTAATCTTACCCACAGCTCAATAATTGTGGTAGAGTTCAAAGCATCATTTTTTGTCCACTATGCCACTTTAGACAGACTGGATATAAGCAAATCATGTTTGGTCCTGCTCCAAAAGTCCAACTTGAACTGCTAGGTCAGGACCACTACCAATGGGAACACAAACAACGCCAGTTTCGGCCTCGTTAGGCTCTATCATGGACATGTGGTTGGATTCCAGTGACTGTACTGAATGCTCCAAGTGTGACGGGTATTCCCAGATGTGGGTTGGATTCCAGTGACTGTACTGAATGCTCCAAGTGTGACGGGTATTCCCAGATGTGGGTTGGATTCCAGTGACTGTACTGAATGCTCCAAGTGTGACGGGTATTCCCAGATGTGGGCGTCGTACCTGCTTAACCACTCAACCTATACCTCACCGAGGTCTGTGGTTGCTTGTGGTTCTTGTCTGGAAGGGACCTGGCTGGGAGTTCTTTCCTGGACAATACTGATATGGCCTGGTCTCTAGTCAGAGAGGAACTATCCTGAGTGAAAAGCTAAGGACTGGACTATATTCTGAGAGATCGCTAGTGACAGAGATTCATTAAAGTGTACCTATCACCACTTTGTTGTTGGTAACTGCAGTTTAGAATAGACAGGAAAAATGTCTTGCAGGAAATTTATAATTCCCAAATAATCACAAGCCAATTTACTTCTATTGATCACCAAAGCATGGACTAGGGAGATAAAACTAGCGCAGTGAATGTTTAGGCGCCAATGCTAACGAAAGAAGGTGCAGACGCTGTCCAATGCCAGCTTCATGGCAACTTTGAAATATTTCTAGGATACCTGAGCTGGGACTCTTGTTTGCTTCTTTTCTTTTTTCATTAGGATGACTCGTCAAATTCAAGTTAAAGTCTTCTTTCCTCAAACCGGATTCAGTGTTGAGAAGTGAAAATCCTGGTGAGCAAGAAGAAACAGGACAGATTAATCACAGAACAAATCTTCCACTCCTGGAGCAGACTGTAGAAAATAAATTTTCCTTGGTGAGGAAAATCCAGGGAACCCACTGGTGAGGAGGGGAACCATGAAGGCAAGGGTTACAGACACCATCATGAAGGGCTTTGTGGTAGAATACAGACCTAAGGTGTGCGACTAAAGCAGTCATCAGTATGTTATGTACTTTTGTATACATAAAAATTTGCAAATGCTAACCCTCACTGACATCCTCTAGAGCCCCAGGGGTTCGTATCTTGTTGTATCTTGCTATTTCGTTTTGATCCCTGTCCCTTTAATGCCTGCATTCCTTTTAGATCTTTATGGCCTTTGGTGTTCTCTCTCTCTGCTGGGACTGGCAGTTGCTTGCTAGCCTGGAGAGGGACACCAGCTGATGTTAGTAGCTTGAAATAAATAACCTATTTACCACCTCTTTTATGTGGTCGTTGTAACTTCCTCAACACAACATTTTGGCGATGGAAGTCTAGCAAGCGTTGATGAAGAAGCTACTGTAAGGTGACTAAGCAGCTGGTGGAGAGAACTGCGCGTGCAACGAGAATTGTAAGGGTTTATTACTATGCCCAATTGGTAGTTAGTGTGACCAATGGAAATTTTGTCGAGACTGGGAAAAGCGAAGTATTGACCAAAGACTTGCCGCAAGAAAAGGAAGGAAAAGTAACTTCACTACAGAAGAGCCACAGGAAATGAACAACACCGTGTGAGAGCCACAGGAAATGAACAACACCGTGTGAGTACTGTTTACTCATTTTGCAAGCTGTAGTGTGTACGATGGTGCCAAGTTGCTTTAAGGGACACTCGGAAAAAAAGGAAGTATTTTGGTTTTTGGCCGTGTCTCTTACCAGCACGCACGAGGAGGAGTGTGCGACATTTGAAGGCCAGCAACGAATCTTCTGAGAACGCGGCAGAAAGGGAGGCTGCCATTGTTGCTTCGGTGGCGCGCATGACTAATCTCAAGCTCACCACGACTCACGCAGCGTGTTGACGTTGCGCGTTGACGTGCCGGCTGCCATATTTCCGCTTATTGAGTAACAAACGGTTGCTTGGTAACGCAGAGGAGCGCAGGAGAAGGCACAAGCCCTGAGAAAAAAAAATTAATAAAGCTGCAACGGTACGTGAGTAATTGGGATATTGAAACAAACAGTGCAACTTGTGGTGTAAGGGGATTACCGATTTAAAATCGGATAAGAGAAATTTTAATGTTTTTGGTCACGAGGAACATTTTGGGCAAAGAACACTTGTTGGTGTACAAAGGACAGTTCAGGTAGTCAAAGTACTATAAGTGGTGCAGCGAAGCAGAGGAAAGACTCACTGTGGTGGTACTACTTGTGTGTACAGGGAGTTGTGTTGAGACACAATTCACGTGTGGATACAGCGATGGAGAACAATAGTGTAGTTATGCCACCATTGTTCTTACAACAGAGTGGAGACCCTCCTATCGAATGGGAGGAGTGGATCGAGGTATTCGAAAATTATATTGAGGCGATTGATGGAAAAGACTTCAGCGCAGCAAGGAAAAAAGCGCTATTACTGAGTACTTTGGGGAAAGAAGGTCAGCATGCCTTCAAATTTTTGTCTCAGGGGACAAATGCAGAAGGGAGAGCTATTACAAACGTGTTTTTGGAAGCTAAAGCACGCTTAAAGAAAAGGTACTTGAAAGAAGTGAACATAGTAATGGCTAGACACAAGTTCTACATGCAGCCTCAGCGACAAGGGGAGAGTGTGGATCAATTTGTGACTCACCTCCGTGAGCTGTCATTGAAATGCAACTTTGAAAACATCAGGGATGAGATGATCAAGGACCAGCTCATCGTCCAATGTGGGAACAAGAAGATGCAAGAGAAGCTGTGGGCGGAGAAGAATCCCAGTTTGCAAAATGCCATTGACATTGCAAAGATTGTAGAAGAATCTGGTGCATGTATGAAGGAGATGGAACGAAAGGATGGTTTAAAAGAGAACGTGTCGTGTGTGGAAGTTGTTGAGGAAGTGGGAGCAGTTGGTGGAAAGAAATCCTATGAGAAGGGGAAAAGTCACTTGGAAGGAAAACATTTAATGTTAGTAACAATAGTGACTCGTATAGGGGTAGAGACAAGATGTGCTCAAGGTGTGGAAGCACCTACCATACTTCAGAATATAAAAAATGCTTTGCCATAGATAAGGATTGTTTGAAGTGTGGAAAGCGTGGACACTTTTCAAGAATGTGTAAATTTGCGAATAAAGGGAGGGATGCAGTTGTACAACGGGAACAACAGAAGTAGCAACTGTTGATAGTGTAGAAGGTGCAAATAAGATTTTGGTGGTGAGTGATGAAGAGTTGGATATGAATCCTAGAAGGAGGGTGAGACCGAAGGCAGTGTTTGAGATTGATGGTGTGATTGTTGAGTTGATGGTGGATTCGGGGTCCTTTTGGACAATCATTCCAATGTGTTTGTTTAGTGTGAATTGGCCGAAGGTTGTGCTTGAGGCAAAGGATATCAATCCTGGCGAGTTCCGGGGTGAAAGAATAGTGATTTTGGGGTTCATGTCTGCTGTCATTTCGTTCAGAGGAAGATCTGTGAGAGGTAAGGTATATGTGGCACAGTCTGGTCCAGCAATATTGGGGTGGGGACACCAGTATGATCTCCACATTGTTATGAACCCGAGGGCTGTGGATCAAGTGATGGTAGTGGACGAGGTGACTACTCTTTCTATTGTTGATGGGATGCCGGAGTTGTTTAAAGAAACGATTGGTGAGTTGAAAGGATATGTGCATAGGATCATGTTAAAGCCTGATGCTGTTCCCTTACAACACAAGGTCAGGAAGGTACCTATTATAGCCAGGGCTGAGGTTAAGAGAATGTTGAGTGAAATGTTGGAACAAGGAGTCATTGAGCAGATTGAGACTTCATCTTGGATTTCGCCAGTCGTGATTACGACCAAATGCGACTGCAAATACAGGTTCTGTGTGGATTTACGCACACTTAATTGTAACATTGTTGTGGATGGGTTTCCTCTTCCCAATATTAACGAGTTGGTGCTGTTGTTGAAAGGTGGTAGGTTTTTTTCAAAGCTTGACTTACGGAGTGCCTACCACCAGATCAGACTACATGAGGAGTCAAAGCATTTGACCGCATTTATCACGTCAGAGGGCATCTTCCAATTTACCAGGATGCCGTTTGGGTTGGCGTCGGCAGCAGGAGTATTCCAGCATATGATGGGTTCGGTGTTGAGTGGGGTGGAAAATGTTGTGCATTTTCAAGATGACGTATTATTGTTTGGCAAAACAAAGGAAGAGCATGATGTAATCTTGAAGACGGTCCTAAATAAGATGGAGTTGGCTTGTTTGACTTTGAGGAAGGATTAATGTAAGTTTGCGGTGGAGGAGGTGGAGTACCTTGGTTGCACTTTGTCCGCTGATGGTGTGAGGCCGAAGCGTGATTTGTTGGAATCAATACGGAAGACGCCGACACCAGGTGATAGAGATCAGTTGAGATCATTTCTCGGTCTCAGAGTATTACGCGAAATTTGTTCGGAATTTTGCGGACAAGACGGAGAAAATAAGGTTACTACTTAGGAAAGGTTGCAAGTTTAGTTGGGGTGAGGAACAGGAGAGTGCATTTGTGGGAATAAAAAAGATGTGAAGCTGGCATTTTAACACCGTTTGATACACAAAAAGAGTCTGTTTTGACTGTTGATGCAAGCGGTGTTGGCTTGGGTGCTGTGCTTGCACAGGTTCATTCTTCAGGTATGAAAACTGTTGCGTTCGCATCCAGGTCCCTCACTGTTTCAGAGAGGAATTACTCCATAATTGAGAAGGAGGCTCTGGCCGCTGCTTGGGGGTGTGCATATTTCAGGATGTATCTGTGGGGTTCTCTTTTCAGAATACAGACTGACCACAAACCCTTAGTTAGGATATTGTCCCCTGGTGGAGCAGGGAAAGGGTCTGCGAGATTGGCAAGGTTGGCTGCGAAACTCCAAGAGTATTTGTACAAAGTGGAGTATATTCCGGGTTGGAAGAACAATTTGGCAGATAGTTTGTCTAGACTTCCGTTACCCTGGCAAGAGGTTGATCGTACAGGCGTTGAGTCATCTTTGAGTGAAGGCTCTGTAGCGCCAGTGGGTGATGATGTGGAGTTTTTTTCAGGTGCAATTGGAAAGGAGAAGTGGGATGAATGCATGGCTACTGATGATGTGTTGAAGAAGGTGAAGGAGTTGATTGTTGGTGGGTCAAGGCGTGAGAGCACTCTTGACTGTGCTGTCAGACCATTCTTGAAGGTGCTAGATGAACTGTCTATTCTGGATCATGACAAGAATATAATAATGAAGGATGACAAGTTTATTCCCCCACAGGATTTGAGGTTCACTTTATTCAAGCTGGCACACGAAGGTCATCTGGGCCAGTCACTGACTAAAAAGAGATTGAGAGAGTGTTTTTGGTGGCCGTCAATGGATCAACATATTTCCGATTGGGTCAAGAGATGTTCTGAGTGTCTGGAAAGTGAGAAGAGGCTAAAACTGGGCAGTCAGATAACTCATGGGTCTATTGAGGATCCTCTTGCTCCTTGGTATTCTGTTTGCATGGATTTTGTTGGTCCATTCAATGGTCTTAATGAGGATTTGAGATTTGCCCTTGTCCTGATTGATTTTTATTCTAGGTGGTTAGTGGTAAAGTTCTGCAGGGAAATAACCACTAGGCTGACGATTCAGTTGTTATCTGAGATTTTTAGGGAGGAAGGGTTTCCTTTGAAGCTCATTACAGATAATGGGACTCAGTTAACTTCTGAGGAAATGAGAAAGTTCCTTTGTGCGTGTGGAATTGTGCATTCTAGGACGAGTTTTTACAACCCACAGGGCAATGGAATGGTTGAGAGGGCGAACCGCATGGTGAAAGGGGCAATCCAAATGGCTATGGAGACTGGTAGCTCTGTGAGAAGCATGGTGGAAGAGTTGGTCTGGGCGTACCGCACGACTGTAAATTATTCTTCTGGTATGGTTCCTTTTGCTGTTATGAGAGGTCGTTGTGCTGGCACAAAGTTGCTTCCTGCGTGGATGAAGGAGTGTATGAGTTTGGGTAATCCAGAAGGTGTAAAGGGTGCCGTGAAGTCCAGACAGGATTTTTCTCATAACATCAGGGTCAATGATCTTGTAAAAGTCAAGCCTGGACGGATTTCGGGTGGTTTGACCAAGTTTAGGGGACCATACAGGGTCAAGACAGTCCATGAAAGGTATGTTGTTTTGGATAATGGTGAACACTGGAACCTCAGAAGAGTTGCTCTTTACAAGAGACATACTGAGGTGGGTGCTGGTGACAAGGTTCAATCTGATGGGGGTTCCAGTGATGTGTGTGATGGTGGGAAAGCGGGGGACGGTGCGTGTGGTTCCTCGACCAGGACTAGGAGACCTCCATCATATTTGAGGGATTACTTTTGTGATGATCCTTAGTTTTTTTTCTTTTATTCAGTTTCTTTTCTTTTCTTTCTTTCTTTCTTTTCTTTATGGTGAAGGAATGAGGATATGTTGTATCTTGCTAATTCGTTTTGATCCCTGTCCCTTTAATGCCAGCATTCCTTTTAGATCTTTATTGCCTTTGGTGTTCTCTCTCTCTGCTGGGACTGGAAAGTTGCTTGCTAGCCTGGAGAGGGACACCAGCTGATGTTAGTAGCTTGAAATAAATGACCTATTTACCACCTCTTTTATGTGGTTGTTGTAACTTCCTCAACACAACATATCTCTAGGTGGAACTCAAGAGATACTCGATATTAAAATGGATGATGGCATGAATGGATGCCCTGCCCTAAGACTGACAAGGCCAAAGGGCCATAATTGACTTCCAATCCTGCATGATCCAAAAATTCCTCATCCGTAGGTGCTAACAGATCTTTGCAGGAGATGGGAGATCCCAAACATTAAGGGATCGGATGGCTACTTTCAGATCTTTGACAGAGTAGGGCAATCAAATCTGCTTTTTTTATTATTAGTTATGGTTGAGGCAAAGGAAACCTTGGGTTGTTGGGATATTCTCACAGGGATGCTCCTGCTTTTGCAAGAGTGCCAGGAAGTTACCTGGTGTACGCTGAGCTCGACATTACCAAATGTAGATATATACATACAAATACGGCTGCAAGAGAAGCACAGCATAAACAATATTTTTGCATAGGCATCTGGAAGCCTTTCAACATACTCCTTTAAAAGAAGATGCCAGTAAGTCTGTATTGGAACTTTTCCATAGGATTCGAAAAAATCAAGACAATCAGAACTAGTTGGCCTAAGGATGGATTACACATATATTACTGTAGGGATGCAAGACGCACCACCTGTTTCCTTAGTTGGGAAACAGTGATGTTCAATGCAGAAATCTTTTCAATATATTGCAATGCTAAGCTGGAAATTACTCGATACTCACCCATCGGACTGTGGATTTCTTTTCCTTGATTGCTGGCCTGGTGGTCCACAGTCAAATTATTTTCCTCCTCTTTTATGCGAAATGAAACAATTGAAGTGGAAATGGAATCCTCTGGTATTAAAATAAAAATTGAAGAATATTACAGCCAAGTGAGAGATGATTCGTATAGCATGGGCGGTAGTAGTGTAAGCTCCCTTCAGACACACAAGAGGTGCTGCAGAGCAGCCATGCAAGATTCCCACAAGTGCAAGATCCACTACTTCAGACACATAGCAGATTCAGTGTGTGGATCAGGAAAGAAAGGCCCCTTCACTTACAGGACAGGTTGAACACAGAAAAGCAATGCAAAATTCCCTGACGCACAGAACAATAACACTACAGGTAGCAAAACTCAGGTAAACGTACAGTAAAGCAGCGGTATTGCAAAGTCACTCCTTCAGCAACCAGCTCGTGCCCACTTCCCTCATACAAAAAAGTGTTTTCAGCACATGCAGTGGCAATTTAAGTCTTTCTTACAACATAGAACATATACGTAACAGTCAGCAGCACTGCAAGCTTCCCTTCCATACATAACACGGCCCTTCACAGGCTTTAGCAGTGCCCACCACCGGCACAAAGAGCAGGTAGCATTAGCAGGAGGGGGGCAGGCTTTTCTCACAGCAGGGAATGGGTATGGTACAACCATCAGCAGTGAAAACTTTTTTCTCATTCTCTCTCTCTTGGTTATATAGCAGCAGTGTAATCGCTTACACAGGTAACAGGCACAACACATGCTACAACAATGTAGACTTCCCTCACACACACAAACGTTACAACATGGGGAGACTGACTCTCCCCTCTGACCCTTCACCAAGTTTAAGCTCAAAAGGCTAGGGAGGGGAGATGAGGCGACGATCGGACTGTCACTGGAGCCGTAAGGTAAATACGTCAAAATGTTTGAAAGAGGCAGTGCAACAAAGCACTTTCAAACAAATCAGCAATCCTGGCACATGGGAAATTATACATACTTTCTATTCCAGACTTTTCTACTACCAAACAACTCAATCGGGCAGAAAACATTATACACGTACATTAATAGGTAGTTAAAGAACTGGCCATATTACAGTAACAGCTGCAGGTGAACAGCTAACACTTAAATTTAACAAAATGTTTGATGATTGAGTGTACTCTTTAGATTTAAAATAGTCCTTGGTGTTCTGCAATAGAAACAATTCCTAGAATGAGGAATAATACACCAAAGACCCAATAGATCATTGGTACTCGCAAACATTTTCCAATGGGACAAAAAGAATGGTCTGTGGTGTGAATGAGGGCCGCATTGTTGCCAGCAGAATTGGGTCGGGGAGTGAAACATGTACATGGTGTGGATAGTGAGCTGTGGAGTTACTTTGAGAGATTCATTCCGTACTTGCCTCTAAATTAGGTTTCTAGAAGATTTTACAATACCTTGTAATGCTGTATCTAAGTTGTTATCTCTCTACCGCACACTGCGGTAAGCTTTCTCCGATTGCTGTTGCTCCCTTTCATAAATTAAGTAAAAAAAGACACTTATCTGTAAACATTATGAATGCTGAGCAATGGGCCTAGTTAAGGTAGCGAGTGCTATCAAAAGTGCTTGACAAACAAACCACAAGGTGGGCAATTTTTTAAGGTGGGCAGATACAGACATCCAACCTACACTGCCAGACATGGTACAGTGGGTTTGTTTTAATCATGGCACTAGGAGACTTGACGTTCAATCCAGGCTATATCACTTTGTCAAAGTATGCTGCTTGTGAACTCTGCAAGTCTGGCCAGGTTCCACAACACAGTGCCATTTCCTTGGTCAGAACTACTCACATCTGTCATTGTTTAATGAGCAAGATGGAAACTGAGGAACAAAAATAAATGTTTTTTTTATTTAATCTCAGACTTTTCTCTTACAGTGAAAGGAATACATTAAACTAAACACTGGTAGCAAGTATGTGATGAGGAAAGAGGACTGTAATCACAACAATCATTTGATTTTATGCACGGGTTAAAAGAACACCCAGCCTCAAAGCCCACTCACTAAAATGTGGTGTGGGGGAAATGTATGGTCCTCGAAACAAGTAGACCTGCAATGAGGTGTTGATACTCCTGCTTCATCAGAGTGTTTGCTCATTAAAGGAGGCTGGCTAATTATATGGTGCACACTTATTTAACCCCTTACATGTGGCCGCGATTCTGTTGCTGTGCAGCAAAATCGCGAGTGGGCGGGTTCATGACAGCCCCCAGCCGTCATCAGCACACGAGCACCGCGGTGCATGACGGACGGGGGCCGTCATCAGCATGCAAGGGGTTAAGTGAAGCACTTTGCACTAATCCAGGCAACTCGTATGGTGATTTTAGTGATCTTAGACAACCATTGAAAGCCCTCTAAATGGTAGCTATGGAGAACAGCCTTCAGGCTTATCCAGAAGGAGTGTTAAGCAGCTTGTTTTACCAGTTCTAATCATATAATATAGGTTAAACGAAAAAGAACCACACAGTATACATATAAAAATATGTTTATTTATTACACAACACTTCCTAACACATTGGTATATCTCCTACCCGGAGATATAAACACAAATACACAATAATACTTCAATTATAAACAGGTAAGTAAGCACAAAATACAGTAGTATCCAGGGGGAGACCTTACTATAAACTAAAAAAGTGGAATGCAAATTGAGACCGAAGTAGGGACTTGGACCAGGAGACTCAGAGGAGCTGGGGATACTAAGAACCAGCCAATGTAAGTACCCAGGAACCCCACGGAGGCCGTGTGCAGAATGGAAACACAGCCGCGTTTCCAATAGAAGTCAACAGGAAAGTTGTGGTTGCAGTTTTGGAGAAGAAGGATCCTTCCCAGTGGATCCTGAAGAAACCCCGGGGAAGAGGGAAGGTTGGAGAGTCACCCCACCCGTAAATACCCCAGGAGCATGGATACCTACACCAGAGAAGCTGGGTGAATAGGTGCGTAGTGACGTCGGAAGCCGTCGTAGAACACAATGGAGGACTTCAGGAAAGATGGAGAGGACTGTCAAAGAGTCCAGTGGACTTCAAGGGTGACTTCTTGAAGTGAAGAACCTGCAAATAGAGAGGACAGAGTCTATGCCACTCGGAGATGACCAGGAAGCACGGAAGAGTAATGCCCAACAATGTTGGATGGTTTAGGAGAGTTGACGCTGCAGCTGCAGCTGTAGGTAACAGCCAACGCTGAGGAAGACCAGAAGCCGTGCATGAGATGTCCCACATCAGAAGTCGGGAAACAGGGTGTCTGTGTCTGGCAGGAGCACCAACAAGCCTTGGCAGCTGCACAGGAGTGGAAAGCGAAGAAGGAGAATCGTTGGGACCAGCAAGGTCAAAGGGACTCACCACAAGCAGGAGAGTCAGAGCAGGCCCTGAGCAAGCAGTGGAGTCCACTGGAGCAGGAGAAGACCCTCAGGCCGAAGGCACATGAGTTGCAAGAGGACCTCGAGCAGCTCACCAAAGATGAAGCCCAACAATGCAGAGAATAAGTGAGGATGCTGATCTTAGGAAGAGATGCTGGAGGCTGGAGATTCTTGTAGGCCGAAGATCTCTGGAGTGCAGAGCCAACAAGCCTTGGCAACGGTAAGTGGATGCGGTGCATAGGGGTTCAGTCCCAGCGGTTCTGACCACTGATACTGGCCTCAAAATTGCAGATAGGACAGATCAGGCCTCGAGGGAGTTGCTGAACCACCACCTGTGTTGCTGAGCCTTTCGAACTCCCTGGGACATCAGGATCAGCACACCCGTCAGCTTCATTGCGGTGCCTGCAGATGCAGGAGAGTGACTCCTTCACTCCAAGGGAGATTACTTTGGGTGCCCTTGATGCCCACAGGTCTGTTGATGACCCTGGAAGAAGACACTTGCAGAACAGCGAGACCAGGAGCAGCAGGAGTTTTCCTTGATGCAGTCTCGGTTCCAGGTAAAGTCCAGCAAAGTCCAAGTATCCAGATGGTCGAAGAGTGAAGCCCTTAAATACCCTCGGGGTGAAAATTGCAAAAAACACAGTTGATGGACAGAATGTAGAACAATGTCATACATTCACCCCAGTACAAGGATCTGGGCCTAAATCCATCGTTTTTTTGCACTCCACACCACGCTGGGTTAGACACTGGCTATATGCAAATCAGCTCTGACCCTGTGCCTCATGGGAACAGTCCAGTCCGAACTACCAAGCCATGTCTTCCCCAGACCGGAATCAAGCATCCAATGACCGGTTTCTGGCTATCAGCCTTCATCAGCCTGGATAGCTTGACTCGAGTGGTGTGGAGAGCCTGGGACTCACGTCTGAGTATACCCAGCACACTCGGGGTGAAAATTGCAAAAAACACAGTTGATAGACAGAATGTAGAACAATGTCATACATTCACCCCAGAACAAGGATCTGGGCCTAAATCCATCGTTTTTTGCACTCCATACCACCCTGGGTTAGACACTGGCTATATGCAAATCAGCTCTGACCCTGTGCCTCATGGGAACAGTCCAGTCCGAACTACCAAGCCATGTCTTTCCCAGACCGGAATCAAGCATCCAAGGACCGGTTTCTGGCTATCAGCCTTCATCAGCCTGGATAGCTTGACTCCAGTGGTATGGAGAGCCTGGGACTCACGTCTGAGTATACCCAGCACACTCGGGGTGAAAATTGCAAAAAACACAGTTAATGGACAGAATGTAGAACAATGTCATACATTCACCCCAGTAGAAGGATCTGGGCCTAAATCCATCGTTTTTTGCACTCCACACCACCCTGGGTTAGACACTGGCTTTATGCAAATCAGCTCTGACCCTGTGCCTCATGGGAACAGTCCAGTCCGAACTACCAAGCCATGTCTTTCCCAGACCGGAATCAAGCATCCAAGGACCGGTTTCTGGCTATCAGCCTTCATCAGCCTGGATAGCTTGACTTCAGTGGTGTGGAGAGCCTGGGACTCACGTCTGAGTATGGAGAGCCTGGGACTCACGTCTGAGTATACCCAGCACACTCGAGGTGAAAATTGCACAAAACACAGTTGATGGACAGAATGTAGAACAATGTCATACATTCACCCCAGAACAAGGATCTGGGCCTAAATCCATAGGTTTTTTGCACTCCACACCACCCTGGGTTAGACACTGGCTATATGCAAATCAGCTCTGACCCTGTGCCTTATGGGAACAATCCAGTCCGAACTGGGGTGAATGTATGACATTGTTCTGCATTCTGTCCATCAATTGTGGTGTTTGCATTTGTCACCCCGAATGGGATAGGTATGCTCAGACGTGAGTCCCATGCACTCCACACCACTGGATTCAAGCAAGCCAGGCTGAAGACGGCTGGAATGCCAGAAACCGGTCCTCGGAAGCTTGTTTCCGGTCCAGGGAAGGCATGGCTTGGCAGTTCGGGCTGGACTGTTCCCATGAGGCACAGGGTCAGACTGATTTGCATATGGCCATGTCTGAACGGAGGTGGTGTGGAGTGCAAAAAAACGATGGATTTAGGCCCAGATCTCTGTACTGGGGTGAATTTATGACATTGTTCTGCATTCTTTCCATCAATTGTGGTGTTTGCATTTGTCACCCCGAGTGGGATGGGTATGCTCAGACGTGAGTCCCATGCACTCCACACCACTGGATTCAAGCAAGCCGGGCTGAAGACGGCTGGAATGCCAGAAACCGGTCCTCGGAAGCTTGTTTCCGGTCCAGGGAAGGCATGGCTAGGCAGTTCAGGCTGGACTGTTCCCATGAGGCACAGGGTCAGACTGATTTGCATATGGCCATGTCTGAACTGGGGTGGTGTGGAGTGCAAAAAAACGATGGATTTAGGCCCAGATCTCTGTACTGGGGTGAATGTATGACATTGTTCTGCATTCTGTCTATCAATTGTGGTGTTTGCATTTGTCACCGCGAGTGGGATGGGTATGCTCGGACGTGAGTCCCATGCACTCCACACCACTGGATTCAAGCAAGCCAGGCTGAAGACGGCTGGAATGCCAGAAACCGGTCCTCGGAAGCTTGTTTCCGGTCCAGGGAAGACATGGCTTGGCAGTTCGGGCTGGACTGTTCACATGAGGCATAGGGTCAGACTGATTTGCATATGGCCATGTCTGAACTGGGGTGGTGTGGAGTGCAAAAAAACGATGGATTTAGGCCCAGATCTCTGTACTGGGGTGAATGTATGACATTGTTCTGCATTCTGTCCATCAGTTGTGGTGTTTGCATTTGTCACCCCGAGTGGGATGGGTATGCTCAGACGTGAGTCCCATGCACTCCACACCACTGGATTCAAGCAAGCCGGGCTGAAGACGGCTGGAATGCCAGAAACCGGTCCTCGGAAGCTTGTTTACGGTCCAGGGAAGGCATGGCTTGGCAGTTCGGGCTGGACTTTTCCCATGAGGCACAGGGTCAGACTGATTTGCATATGGCCATGTCTGAACTGGGGTGGTGTGGAGTGCAAAAAAACGATGGATTTAGGCCCAGATCTCTGTACTGGGATGAATGTATGACATTGTTCTGCATTCTGTCCATCAATTGTGGTGTTTGCTTAAATACCTTAGCAAAGGGGTTAGGATGACTCAGGGGTCCCTCCCAGAGGACGGGCTGGACAGAGGGGATGATACTTCCATGTGCTTTGTCCAGTTTTGCGCCAGAGTGGGGGCCAAAGTCTCCCTGAATTGGCTAAAACCAGAGTATGCAAGGAGGGCACAAAATGTGCCCTTCAAAGCAGTCTGGTGTCGCTGGCAAGTGCCCCCACCCAAGCCCAACACACTAAGTCCTGCCTGGAAGTTGGTCACACCTCCCTGTCACAGGAAGCTACTGTTCTACCTTACCCTGCTCGAGCTCAGATCAGCAGCAGGAGGGCAGAATTGTGTCTGGGGTATACAGCAGCTCTAGCTTGCTGGCAGACCCTGAAAGGCTGTTACCAGGAGTACTGGAGGATTCCCGGAGGAGCCCCCCCCAGTGCATGGAATCATACCTCCAACACCAGTAGCGGTGTTGGGGTATGATTCCAACGCACAAGTTACTACTTGTGTAACGATATATCTATAAGAGACATTAGTTAGTGATAGATTCCTTACCTTAGATTCCTTACCTTAGAATATCCCCAGGCGTTAGACTGGATCCGGAAAGTTTTGCGTAGCAGTACCCTTGCGCGTCGGTAGGCGTCGTCTGCGGCTCCGCGTCCGTCGTCGGCGTCGTGGGCGCCGTGATGACGTCGTCGGAGTACTTAGACGCCGCCTCCGCGTGCTGACGTCAGTTGTAGCCACAGCTTTTCCGCGCCAGAAGCGCAGAGCCATGACAAAAACCGACACTGGTGCCAAGAAACTAGGGCCCTGAAAGGGGATGACCTTAACCCTCGATATCGGTTCGCAGAACGGGGAGGATGGGTGGGTCGGTAAGGAATCTATCACTAACTAATGTCTCTTACAGATATATCGTTACACAAGTAGTAACTTGTGCATCTGAAAGAGACACGTTAGTGATAGATTCCTTACCTTAGAATAGATACCCCAGCAATACCATCCCCGTGGTGGTGGGTCTGCGAACCAATATTTACACCAGAAAGTCCTGGAGAACGGAACGGCCGAAGTAGCCGTCCCTCCGGACTTGACTGTCCAGGCAGTAGTGCCGCGCAAACGTATGCAACGAGGCCCACGTAGCTGCCTGGCAAATGTCCTGCAAGGGCACACCTCAGCCCAAGGCAGTTGTAGTGGCCGTGGCTCGAGTGGAATGAGCCCTCAGCCCAACGGGGGGTTCCTTCTTAGCCAAGGAGTAACACGCCTGGATGCACATGATAATCCATCTAGAGATGGTCCGTTTGTGCACCGCTTTCCCTTTCTTAGCGCCCGCGTACCCAACAAAGAGTTGATCATCCACCCGGAACTGGCGTGTGCGATCCAGATAGAACGAGAGCGCACGTTTTGGGTCCAGACGGTGGAGCCTCTCCTCCTCTCTCGAGGGGTGCGGAGGCGGAAAGAAGGTGGGCAATGTGATGGACTGCCCAATGTGGAAGGCCGTGACCACCTTAGGCAAGAAGGAGGGCCTAGTCCTCAAAACAACCTTGTCCGGATGGACTGAAAGGAAAGGAGGCTTACAAGAGAGAGCCTGGAGCTCACTCACTCTCCTGGCAGAGGTGATGGCTACCAGGAAGGCAGTCTTCAAAGAAAGAAGGCGAAGAGGACAGTTGTGAAGTGGCTCAAAGGGAGCGCACATCAGAAATGTTAGAACCAGGTTCAAGTCCCACTGAGGCATCACGAAGGGAACAGGAGGAAAGGTATGAGTGATGCCCTTCAGGAATCGATTTACGATAGGGGACTTGAACAAAGAAGGCTGGTCAGGCAGCCTCAGAAAGGCTGAAAGAGCCGAAAGATAGCCCTTGATAGTGCCCAGAGCAGAGCCCTGCTGGGCAAGAGAAAGAAGGAAGTGAAGAACCTCAGAGAGAGGGGCATTGAGGGGATCCACAGCCTTTGCTGTGCACCATGCCACAAATCTGTTCCACCTGCAGGCGTATACCGTCTTTGTGGAGGGACGCCTGGCTGCCAGAATGATGTTGCAAACCTCAGGAGGCAAGTCAAATGGCCTCAACTGTCGCCGCTCAATCTCCAAGCATGGAGGTGGAGACTGGACAGGTTTGGGTGGAGGACCGTTCCCTGCTGCTGCGACAGAAGGTCCTCCTGAAGAGGCAGACGAACCGGGGGATCGACTGACATACTGAGTAGCTCGGGATACCAGTACCTTCGTGCCCAGTCCGGAGGCCACAAGGATGACTTGTGCCCGGTCGTGCTTGATCTTCTGCAGCACTCTGGGCAGAAGAGGTATAGGCGGAAAGGCGTACAACAGACCGCAGCTCCACTCGCGACGAAAAGCGTCTCCGAGCGAGTGCCGCCTTGGAAATTCCAACGCGCAGAACTGATGCCATTGCGCGTTCTCTTCGGTGGCGAATAGATCTAACCAAGGCTCTCCCCATCGCAGAAAGAGGCCTTGCGCCACGTCCGAGTTCAGACGCCATTCGTGATCCATCGAGCACCGACGGCTGAGTTCGTCCGCCCTGGCGTTCAGAGAACCTGCCAGGTGTTGAACCACCAGAGTCACGCCCTGATGTTCCAGCCATTGCCAGAGACGCAGAGCCTCCTGGCAAAGGGTCCACGACCCCATTCCGCCCTGTTTGTTGCAGTACCACATGGCGGTGGTGTTGTCCGTGAACACCTGCACTGCACTCCCTCGGACAGACGGGAGGAATGCTTTCAGTGCCAGATGAATCGCCCGCAGCTCCAACAGATTCATATGGAGCCGGGACTCCGCCGGAGACCAGAGTCCTCTGATCTCCGCCTCTCCCAAGTGGCCTCCCCAGCCCTGGAGGGACACGTCCGTCACAACTACGTGCTCTGGTTGGGGAAGGGAGAGGGATCTGCCGTTTACCCAATCGCGGTCCGTGAGCCACCACTGCAGCTGTCTCGCAGTGCCCTCCGAGATCAGGACATGGTCGGACAGGTTGCCCCGGTGCTGGGCCCACTGAAACTTCAGGTCCCACTGCATAGCCCGCATCCGCCACCGTGCGAGATGCACCAGAACGATGCAGGAGGCCATCAGCCCCAGAAGCCGCAGCGTCAACCTGACCGAAACCCGGGATAACGGCCCGAAGATCGGAATCAGAGCCTGTATATCCCGAACCCGCTGTTCGGGCGGGTAAACCCGAAACTGCGCCGAGTCGAGAACCGCTCCGATGAAAAGGAGCTTCTGAGGGGGGCACAGGTGTGACTTCGGCACATTGATGGAAAATCCCAGCCGGTGCAGGAGATCCGCCGTAGTCTGGAGGTGGCTGACGACTGCCTGGGGCGAGCCCGCCTTCAACAACCAGTCGTCTAGGTAGGTGAAGACTAAGACCCCTAACCTGCGCAGATGAGCTGCGACCACTGCCATCACCTTCGTGAACACCCGTGGGGTGCTGGTAAGGCCGAAGGGGAGCACGGTGAACTGAAAGTGCTCGAGGCCTACCGTAAACCGCAGGTAATGCCGGTGGGCCGGCAGGACGGGGATGTGGAAATATGCGTCCTGCAAGTCCAACGCTACCATCCAGTCTCCTTGGTCTAGGGCAGCCAAGACCTGAGCCAGAGTCAGCATTTTGAACTTCTCCTTCCGGAGGAAGCCGTTGACGTTCCTCAGATCCAAGATAGGGCATAGGCCCCCTTTGCCCTTCTTGGGTACCAGGAAGTAGTGGGAGTAGCAACCACGTCCTACTTCTGGCCCAGGAACGCGCTCGATGGCCCCCTTGGCCAAGAGGGCCGAAACTTCCTCCTGCAGGAGCCGCAAGTAATCCCCCGATACGCGGTGGTGTTGCGGTGGCATGGCTTGAGGGGGCGTCTCGAAGGGGAGGGAGTAGCCCCTTCGGACGATCTGCAGCACCCACCTGTCCGAAGTGACTGTGCGCCAGTGAGAGTGGTGATGGCGAACCCTGCCTCCCACTGGCGTCACGTGGGCCGAAAAGCACGGACTAGGAGGGTTTAGAGGCGGATGCTGCGGTGGCAGGTGTGGACTGGCTCCGCTTGTTTCCCCGACCGCCTCCACGGCGGTTTCCGCGGCCGCCGCCACGCTGGACGACAGTTTGCGGCGAGTGGCTGGCGGCACATGTTGGGGCGCCCCTTCCTTGGCCACGAAAGAAGCGAAAGGCACCCATTTGCTGGCGCGGGGCCGAGAGGCCCAAGGACTTGGCCGTAGCCCTGGAGTCCTTAAAGCGCTCAAGCGCGTGGTCTGCCTTGTCGCCAAAGAGGCGACGGCCATCGAACGGCATGTCCATGAGTGTATTTTGGACGTCTGCCGAGAAGTTGGCGGATCTTAGCCAGGCGTGGCGTCGTATCGCCACCGTCGTAGCCATCGCTCTGCCCAGCGAGTCAGTAGTATCCAGTCCACACCTGATTGAATACTTTGCTGCGTCCCGGCCCTCCACTAGGGCTTGGCCGAGTTTGGCCCGTACCTCCAACGGACACTCTGGCAGCACTTCCGCCACCGTTTCCCACAGAGAGTGGGTGTAACGACCCAAGAGGCATGCGGTGTTGGAAGACCGCAGTCCCAAGCTAAGGGACGAGAATACCTTCTTGCCATAGGCCTCGTACCTCTTAAACTCCCTGTCCGGCGGGGCCGTCGGGAAGGCGGTCTGGGAGTTAGAGGCCTGGATAACCAAGCTCTCTGGGGTGGGGTGGGTGGACAGGAAACATGGGTCGCCCGGGGCCGGGCGGTGGTGTCTGGCCACGTTCCTATCTACAGGCGAACCTGTAGCGGGCCTGGACCAAGTGCCCAAAAGAACGTCCGTCAAGGCCTCATTAAATGGCAGCAGAAGCTCCATGGAGCATGACTGCGGCTTAAGGACCTCAGTGAGGAGGTTAGTCCTCACGGCCGCGACGGGGAGCTCAAGGCCCAAGGCCTTAGCAGCCCTCATCAACACCACACCATAAGTAGCACCCTCCTCCGAAGCCACGGTAGGAGGAGAGACAAATCCAGTGTCTGGAGAGGTGTCCAGGCCACTGGCCTCCCCAAGGTCTCCTGTCCAGTCCATGTTAGACTGACACTCCCTGGTCAGAGGGTCCTCAGACCCCTCCCAATTCTCCTCTTCCCCCATCTCCTGAGATTCAGGGTCGTAAGTGAATGGGGTCGGCTCATAGAAAGTAAAATCCCCAAACGGCGTAGAGAGCGGCGCCGATAGGCGTCGTCCCGACGTCGGAACCGATTGAGAGGAGGCATCGGGGACGGCGCCGCCCGAGGACGACGCCGGAGGGGACACCACACGGACCGACGCCGGGGGGGTCGTACCGTCCACCGGTGACGATCCATCGAGGAGGGTCCAGCGGCGCCCTGCGGCGCCGGGCCCGAAGGCGCCGACAACGCCGGGGCCGCTGTACCCTGCGGCGCCGGGCCCGAGGGCACCGGCGGTGTCGGGCCCAAAGGCGCCGGCGGCGTCGAGGCCGAAGCACCCGACGGCATCGGGGTCGTAGCCCCCGACCCACTAGGGCCCCCAAATGGGTTCACTGGGCCCGAAGGCGCCGCGGAACCCGTCGGAGGAGAAAGGGACCTCATGGCCATGAGGAAACGCTCGATCTCCTCCGGCGTCGCGTTCAGCCCAGGGGCCGAACGCGGCGCCCGCGACTCCCGAGGAGCCGCGTGGGCGGTGTCACCCGAACCCCCGGCCGCATCGCGCGAGCGTCGGGGGGAGTCAGAAGAGCGATGATGTCTCTTCGACTTCTTATGCTTCTTACCTGACGACTTGGACCCGGAGGAGTGGCGCCGACTCCCGGAGCTGTGACGGCTCCGCCCCCGCGACCTGTCCCTCGACCTCCCGTGGGACCGGGACCTCACACGGCGTGGGGCCGACTGGCGGATTTCGAGTCGCCTGCGGGACCGCTCCCGCCTGGCCTTCCTCGAAAGGGCTCGACAGTCGGAGCAGGCCTCGTCGTCATGGTCAACGCCCAAACACATCAGGCACAAGCGGTGGGGATCCGTGACCGACATGGTACGGTCGCACTCGTCGCAATGCTTGAATCTGGGCATCCCTAACGGCACCGTCGGAGTCGTAAAGACTTCGAAATGGATCAAAAGATCACAAAAGTTTAGTCAAAAAGTGACTAGGGAACTGCTCTTTCCAGATCTGCGCTGGCTGGCACGGAAAAAAGAAGAACTGACGTCATATTCAATATGTTGAGAAACAAGGTCTCTCGGGGGCTAACAACAGTACTGTAAGCTGTACACATTGATTGCTTACCTGAACCGGGACCAGTTCTGGTGTCTAGTTCTTCAGTCTCAAAGTGATCATTCAGAATTGCAGTTGACGCTGCATCCTTCCTCAAACAATTATCAGTATTAAGAAATGGGAATTCTAAAGAAAAGGTAAAAAACAAGGAACATTTTAAGGTGAGCCCAGTAAGTCAAAACCACACATGACACAACTGGAAAAAAGTATCAGGCGGTTTGAAGTACAGTCTGATTTGTATTGAACTGAAATGCCTAATTGGAGGTAACTAATCAACACCCTCTGATTTTCTCTGTTTCTCTGACGTACTGCAAGAATTACATTGTTGGCCCACCTAGTTGGTAGCTTGATGTGGTTTAGCATTTCAAAGGATTTCATTGCAACATAATCCTTAATTGTCATGACCTTTCCCAAGAGGCCATACCACAGAAAAAACAGCCCTCTACCTTGCACCCTTCTCCCCTCTGCCTTGCACCCTTCTCCTTTCTGCCTTGCATCCTTCTCCCCTCTGCCTTGCACCCTTCTCCTCTCCGCCTTGCACCCATCTCCTCTCCGCCTTGCACCCTTCTCCTCTCTACCTTGCACCCTTCTCCCATCTGCCTTGCATCCTTCTCGGCCCCCCCTTCCCCACCCCCTACCCCCGCAGACGCCCACATGGTGCTTCTAACAAGAGTGCTTACCTGAGGGCACAATTTTGCTGCCTCATCCCTTCTCATATGAGCTTTGCCCTGGAGAATGCTCTCTCTGGGGGCCCCCAGCCCCCAGCCCCCAGCCCCCCGTCCTTGTCAGGGTCCCGAGCAGTGCTCTGTGCTGCCTCCTGCTCTCTGGGACCCCAGCCCCCCTCTCTCCTAGTCAGGGTCCCTGCTCTGTGCTGCCTCCTGCTCTCTGGGTCCCCCAGCCCCCCCCTCTCCTTGTCAGGGTCCCTGCTCTGTGTTACCTTTTGCTCTCTGGGGCCCCCAGCCCCCCCTCCTCCCCCCTCTACTTGTCAGGGTCTTTGCTCTGTGCTGCCTCCTGCTCTCTGTGGCCCCCAGCACCCCCTTTCTCTCCTTGTCAGGGTCCCTGCTCTGTGCTACCTCCTGCTCTCTGGGGCCCCCAGCCCCCCTCTCCCCCCCCCCTCTGTCCTAGTCAGGGTCCCTGCTCTGTGCTACCTCCTGCTCTCTGGGGCCTCCAGCCCCCCCGTCAGGGTCCCTGCTCTGTGCTGCCTCAGAGGAGCAGTGGAGTGCTGTCTCTGGGGCCCCCCACCCTTGTCCTGGGCCTCTGACTGGAGAGAAACAATGTTGATACTTTGTTTCACTTCAGTCAGAGGGAGGGGCGGGGGGCTCAGAGCAGGCTGCAGACAGCCTGCACCTGCTACAGAGGGAGAGAGGCTTGCTTCAGCGCAAGCCTCTCACAGCTATCAGAAGAGCTGATGAGGGCCGGGGGTGGGGGGGCCCCTTCATTAACAGAGGAGAGTGGGCCCCCCTCGCACCGCGGGGCCTGCGGGGGCGTTTGTTACGCCCCTGATCGGAAAAGCTTTTCTCGTGAGGTGAGGTGAAGGGAAGCTGGGGCAATGAACAGTGTCTGGAAGTGACAGGCCTTCCCCGTGTTTGTAGAGCACACGCTCGCAGAATAATTAAAGGTGAGGATCTTTGGTGAGGAACGTAAAGGTTCTTCATGTGCGCTGTGTTTTTATTATTTTTTTAAATTAAATTTATGGTTGAAGGACAAACAAGACAGCGCATCTTATCTTCGGAAAAATCCTTTTGGTGTGCATCTCATTGCAGGCTTTCACAGAGTCTGATGTTTCCTGTGGTTATGGAGTCAGTGCTGTGACGTATTAGAGGAAAGGCTCTTGTAATCGTGTGAGAATCCTGCTGGCTGCTTTTAGCATCACAAGCCTGCAAATTTTACAATTTTATTAACGTTTTAAGTTTAAACAAAGCTAACGTGTATCTGCTTAGCCCCAGCTAGTCAACTTTAATCTGGCACTGTTCTTTGATTTTCGGAAATTGTTGGAGTAGTTTTCATTCACTTTGCTTATGTGCCTTTGATTTTACGTTCAATTTCAACATGGCAGTCTCATCCATAGTAATTCCTCTGTCCATCCTTGCCCAGCCAGGTCAACCGTCCATGCCATGAGAGGAGTGGTTTGACCTTTTTGAAAACTATATTGTTGTTCAAGATTGGCTTGAGTTTTCACCTGAAAGGAAAAAATCACTCCTTCTCGGAACAATAAGAAAAGAGGCACATCGCGTTTACAAGTATCTACCTCGGATGCTCGGGAGTAACAATCCACCTGTTGAAGATGTTTTCTCAGAAGCCAAGCAACGCCTTGAGAAAGATTTGCTAAAAAAGAAAACATTTTGTTATCACGTTACAAATTGTATACCAGACCACAAAAGGCAGACGAGTCCATGGATGAGTTTGTCTCCGTTTTGTGCGAATTTTTCATTAAGTGCAAATTTGGTCGAATGGCAGATGAACTCATTAGAGATCAGTTGATTGTTAACTGCCAGGCGCAAGAACAACTTTGGGCTGCAAAAAACCCCACTTTGAAGGATGCCATCTCTATTGCCAAAGTGGTTGAGGAGTCCGAGCGGTCCATGCTCGCCATGAGCAAGAAAGACTGTGCAATGGATGATGTGGCGGATGTTGAGAAAAAGGATATTACAAAGAAGTTTACAACTGACAAGTCTAATCCAAGGCTCCTGAGAGGTGCAAAGTCCAGGGGCTGCTTTAGGTGTGGCAGTTCATTCCATGCGAGTGATTCCAAGTAGTGTTTTGCGACCAAACAAGACTGCAGGAAGTGTGGACGCAAGGGACACTATGCCCGGATGTGCAAAGCTTCAGACAGGTCCATAGTTGCTGTTGCTGAGGACTGAAGCACAGACTGGGATGGAGAAGAACGGGTGTTAATGGTTCTTCCCTGTGGCAGTGCTGAAGGGAAAAAACGCCGATCAAAGGCTGTTTTCGGAATCCTGGGAAAACAAGTGGATCTGATTGTGGTCTGTGGTTCCCTCTACACCATCATACCGAAGTGGTTGTGGAAAAAAGTGGCCAGAGGTTACTCTCCTGCCTTGGCACATCAACCCAAGAGGGTACCAGGGCGAGTCTATTGATGTGCTTGGCTTCTTCACTACTCCCATCGTTTTCAAGTCAAGACAAGTGGAGTGTAAGGTTTATGTTGCGGAGGATGGGCCCCCCATCCTGGTTTGGGGGCATCAATTTGTCCTTCACATCGTCATCGATCCCCATGCTGAAGGTCAAGTCTTGTGCTTGGCAGACTCTTCCAAAGAAGTTTTGAGAGAGATGGATGAGGTTTTTGGAAGATGGCTAGGCGAATGCAGGGGTATACCCATAAAATCATCTTAAAGGAAGGTACCAGCCCAATCAAGCAAGAGTTGAGGAGGGTCTCTGTCATTGTGAGGGGTGAAGTAAAAAAAAATGTTGAATGACATGCTCAGAGATGGGGTCATAGAACCGTTTGAGGCGAGTGAATGGGTCTATCCGGTGGTCATCACCAAGAAGAATGATGGCAAGCTCAGGTTCTGTGTGGACCTTCACAGTTTGAACCAGCATGTTGTTACTGATGCTATTCTCCTTCCCAACATTAATGTGCAATTACCTTTGCTTAAGGGTGGTAAGTACTTTTCAAAACTTGATTTGAAAAGTGCTTATCACCAAATAAAGTTACATGATGAATCCAAAGACCTGTCCTGAGGACGTGTGCCCCATACCTCCATGCTACCCACGAGCGGTTGGATTGGCGCATGCACCCTATGGCTAGTAGGCCTGGACAGATGCAGTGAATTATTTTACCATTGATGGTTCCAACGGTGAACATACTGAACAGCAGAACCACTTGTTCAGTATAATACACCGTCGTTACTGTGCATTATCTTTCACATGCGCATGTACCTCATTTTACCTCACTTTGTTGCAGTAGCTGTATGTTCGACCCTGATGAATTATGTTTTAAGTATATGATATGCTAGCAATAAGTACAATTTTAGATTGTGTATAATTGAATGTGACTTTGAAGAATAAGGCAAGAAATCCTTTTTTTAAATATAAAATAAAAACAATACTTTTGTATGAATTTTGCTATGGTATTTTTAAATCTTATTAGTTACTGTTTAGAATCGAGATATTTCTAATTTGTTGGGCCAAGGGAAACCTCTCTTTTTCGACCCTGATGAAGGCCATGACACTCTGATAGGTCCTTAGGTCCTTAGGCCGAAACATGTTGGTCACACACTAATACAGAAGCCTCTAATGATGGCAGCTGTAATGTCAGTTACTTGTTTTTAATCCGGTCACAAGGTAGCAGATTAAAGTTGATACTTAGCTAACCTTGCAGCCAGTTTTAACCACCTACACTCTAGCACTGCACCTCGTATAACGCACACCATGCACACACAGGGTTTTAGTTCAACCTGCCTCGTCTACATTAAAATATCCCTGTTCTCCTCCTTCGCAGCGAGGGGGTTGTAGCCCGCGTAGAGACTAGGTCTTCTACGCGAGGAGACACCCCTATAATGAAAATGACACCTCTGGTGTGTGGGGGGAATCATCCTTAAAGGGATTCCCGTTCAGTACATGGTAGATCATATTTTGTTGCATCCCAAACCGCATTTTGTTGGACCCGTGGCCTCTTTTTTGTGTTTCAGAATCCAAAGTCCTCACAACGTTTATCACCATGGAGGGCGCATTTAAATTTAAAAGACTGCCTTCTGGGCTGTCTTCCGCTGCCAGTTTTTTTCAGCGAGGCCCTTGGGTTTTTGTTAAGGAAGGGGTGTTCCTTTGCCTGGGGTGATACTCAACAGTTTGCTTTTGACCTTATTAGGAAGGACATTTGTGAAGCTGGTGTTCTTGCACACTTTGACACCAACCTGTCTACTTTTCTTATTGTTGATGTCAGTGCTTGTGGACTGGGTGCTGTCCTGCATCAAGTCCATGCCGGGCTTGAGAGAACTGTGGCGTTTGCCTTCCGCTCCTTGAGTATGAGTGTAAATATTCGGTCATCAAGCGTGAAGTGCTGGCAGCTGCTTGGTCTGTCAAACATTTCAGGACCTTTTTGTGGGGCCTTGATATTTGCAATGCATCGACCACAAGCCCTTGGTTAAAGTGTTAAGTCCAGGAGAAGCCAGTAAAGGTTCAGCAGATTAGCCATCCTTATAACTCCCACTCAATAGGGCCCCCAGAGAAATGGTTGATGAGATGGTTTGGGTGCATCGCACCACTGTGCATAGTGTGACTGGTATTTCCCCGTTTGAGAAAATGCGTGGAAGGAAGCCTGGCACCAAACTCTTACCCATCAGGCTTTTTTCTCCTAAGTAAACAGCTACTAAGGGTTTTAGTGGCAGTCCTAACGCAAAGGGTGTATTCGCTGGTGACTGGGTAAAAATCAAACACGAATACCCAGCAAGGGGCTGTCCAAGTTCTGGGGGCCCTATAGAGTGAAGCAAGCTTTCAACAACTATGTCTTGATTGACAATGGCAACAAGTGGAGCAAGCGCAAGGTTGCATTGTATTGCAATGGAGGTGACTAGGGAGCAAAAGCAACTGGGCCCCTCAGCAGTAGTTCTGACAACAGTGCCATTGGGTTCTGGCTTATGAGCGATGCTGACCTCAGGGTCAACAATTCGGCTGGGAGTTGCGAGGCTGGCTCTGGGAGTAGCTCAGGCGTTGCTCCCAGATTGCTTCCTTGTAGTTCTTCCCCTCCTTTGGGGCCTGAGTTTTCCCCACCCTTGACCGGTCACGCAGACCGCCTTGCTATTTGGCTGATTACGTACTCACCTGATATTTTTCAACTTACTCATGATTTGTGTCTCTACTTCCTGTATTACTTTTCCTTCCATTCATTCACTGTTTTGTATCTTTGTTGTCTTTTGGGTAGAAGGGAGGGGGGGTGTTGAAACAGGCATAGTTCTTTCCTTGGGCTTGGCTGCATCCAGCCTCATGCTCTTTCCTTATGGAATATTCACAAGCGATGCTCCGTTACTGCCATGAAGAGCTTGTTGGAATAAAGCTTATATACACTCTGTGTCAGTGTCATTTCTACAAGCTGCTGCTGGAGACGCGTACTTTGATATTATGGTGATATATGTTTAGGTAAAGCACACTTGGCGTAGGATGTTTTCAGGGAGAAGAGCAACACGCACCTACGATGTAGAAATACCATCTATAGTCTAAGTTATGTGGCCTGCTGACAAAACCCAGAGATCTTCTATTATATAATAATACTTCTTCTTACCAAGGGTAGGGAGGTTAGGAACTATAGTCATTTCTCCATTATCTTTATATGATGAAATCTCCCTTTATAATATATGGCCTACCTGCAATGCTAACTATATTAGTGTTAGGCGTTTTTCTGCTTGTTGTGGCCAGTATACTGGATTTTAGCGCACAATGGTTAAAATAAACTATATTTGTGTCTTGGTCAGTTCTTATTGTGGACAAGTATGAGTGTGTGAGTGAAATGGTGTGTCTTGTTACCGCGATTCCGGAGAGATCCGGAAGCGTTGTGTGCTGAAGCGTCTAATCAATTGCTTCTTCGGGAGTGTGTAGGGAGAAAGTGAGACACTATAGCTAGTCGGTTCTGGGCACTAAGGTGGTGGAAGGCTTAGACCCTATACACTGAGGTCCCATAATCCTGCGCATAGTTCTGTGCATGTGCAGAATCCCTGCAACACTTTCAGTATCCCCAGCATCATCTCCTCTTTCGAGCTTGAAGACTTTGTTAACACAGAATCAGATCTGCCCATATTTCATTGCCTTTTTTCTCTTCCTCATACATCCCTTAAATCTCTATCATCTCATTGAATGATGCTGCCATAAGAGGATATGTGAAACCCTCTGGTTAGGGGATGGGTGATCAGCACCTTACATGCTGCAGAAGATTTCTTTGTTTGCACCGAAAAAGCATCAAGCTGTAGCTGTCTCAGGTTTAAAAAAAATACATGATTTGTGTAAACTGAACATGTTCCCCCGTAGAGAACAGAGCTTTAGCAGGCTCTGCCAATCCCGAAAAACCAACAGAGATCATGACAAACAGCGCACAATCTTTCTGTTTTTGAAATTAAAGAGTTTTTGCTGTAAACTTACTACATGTGTAACTTTTATTTCTTGAATATGCTTCTAAAGCACACTCTGGTCCTGGATATGATTTAGGGGTCGCCAGTGGTAACAGCTGTGACCTCTGCCGTGCCCTTGCGTCCTCTAGCACTGCATTTGCGACCCTTGGCTTCAGAGGTGGCAAAATAAGTGCCAGGAACACAGTCAGCTTGTCCTTATGGACGGCTCTTGATTTTCTCTTATTTTTTTAGGACACTCATCGTTAATTATATTACATTTTTCACTGTTAGTATAATAAAAATGGAGTGAGTACAATTAGCTGGCACATGACCTTCTCTGGCAGCTGTGCTAAGTAAAACATGCTTATAAATGTATGCAGTGTACATCCTTGCGGGCGAGTGTTTACATGAGAAAGAGTGTGAATGTTTGTTTATGTGTAAACGTGTGTGCGAGTGAAAGTGAAGGTCAAAGGGGGTGTTATGTCACTAGCGCTACCCCTGGCATTTTAGTGAATTGACGTCCATGACACTGGTTATGCACTTAGTGCTGATCTATACATTGACACTGCCAACGTATGTGTTTCAACATTATACAAGACCATAGCTTTGACAGAAAACATATGGAGAGGAAAAAAATCGGTTCCTGACATTCAAACTGCATTTTTTACCCTTTGCTCAGATGATAAACTGGACCTGATGGAGAAAAGGAAATCTTCTGGACTCCTGCTAAGAGTAAGTTCATGGAGAGTCCTACATGAATTAGTCCCCATAACAGCTCAGCTAATGTACAATTTGGTAAACTCCTCTTTTAAAATCGATTTAGAGTACAATATAGCTGAAAAAGCAAAAAGTATCTATCCACGCTCAAAATTAGTTACATTTTCTGCCTATTTCAAATCTACGAAACTTGGATGAATTATTAGAAAAATGCTGTAGCAAAAAAAAAAAAAAAATGATAAAAGCACAAATTGTGATCCATCACTACCAGGCTGGGTTATGACCAGAGCCTGAAAGGGCTATGTATTGGAGACTTTGACTGACAGCCTAGGTACAGCAGTGGATTCAGGTGGAATCTGTGCAATAATCTTCTTACACTCTTCTACAGCATTTCAACCCAGTAACAATACATTTATCCATTATGTCTAACTGATGTTGGTCTTATTCACAAGAAGTAGGTGTACCTCGTAAGGTGATCTTATAAATCTGATAGGTCTCCAGCCAACCTCACCTTCTGATGGAGATTCCTGATCTGAGGTGTCTTTTGAAGGTATCTAAAAATCTGCCTTTTTTCTGGTGATTAAGACCTTTGGTATATTTCTTTGGGATACCAACTTGAAACCTGATTGTGTCCCAATAAAGATGTTTCCTTTCCCCACAGATAACAGGACACCTCCTAAGTCAATTACTCTGTGAGGCCACTTTTACAGTTGAACCTTCTCTTTCTAGAACGAAAAACATAAACTTCCTCCTGAGCTGCTCCATCAAAACCTAATTACAGTGGCGTCATCCTCAAATCTAATCTCTAATGTCAACTCCCAACTAGGTGCACTGCACTACTTCACACTACAAGGCAACATTTACATCCACACACCCTTGAAAACAAGCATCCAGTGCCCAGAATTTAGCCTGCACTGAAGTACTCTCAAGAACTTGCAGACATAATATGATACAATCTCAGACAAACATTAGGCTGAAAAACTGGGCTCCAAAAAGACCTTACAAAACTAAACATTGTTAGCTCCATTAGTAGAAACCTTGTGTCATCAGCTAAAAAATAACTAGTCATTTGCCATCCATGATAATTCACATGGAAGGAGAGCACTCATCAAAGATGCAACACTTGGTTGAGACAGCCTAAATTCCACATCATTTCAAGACGTGGAATACAAACCATTGAATGCATACCAAAACTAACAATGCTGCCAGCATACTGACATCAATGGTACAATTTCACAGTACTGCTAATCCAGCCTTCACACCTCACCACACTGGACAGTCTTCAACTCACTCACTCTTACAGGCCTCCAAAACCTGCCCATGCCACCTCATGCATAATCATCATCAGGCCCTCTTCAACCATGAACCCCTCGCCGGAGACACAGTCACACATCTCCTGAACACAGAAAATGGTTTTCTCGCATCACACAGTAACGAAGATTGGACAGATTCTAACACCCCTACTAAAATTAACACAGTTGACCCGTTTGGTTATTTACAATTGACTAATATATCATTCATGGGCAAGTTAATCAAAAAGCAGTTCTAGATTAGATTAATGAAAACAAAAATCTATGTTTTAAGACACCATCCGTGTTAATGGCAGCAGCAACTGCTTAATCTTAGTCCTCTGGATTTGGAGAGCAACTTAAAGACCAGCCTATGGCAGTGGTCTTCAATGAGTAGGGAATGCCGAGTGCAGATGTTGCAAGGCCTCACATTTTTTTAACAAGCATTGAAAATGCAATAGGTCGCGCCCTTGTTTAAGTTAAAGCAATTCTATTTGTAATTAGGTGGTTTTTTAGCTTTGATTTTTTTAGTGTTTTTCAAACTTCCAGGTACATAACATGCATATATATATATATATATATATATATATATATATATATATATATATATATATATATATATATATATATATATATATATACACATATATATATATTCACAAACGCGTTTCGGGTTTCTCCCTTCTTCAGTGTGTTCACAACATGTGAACTGAGGCAGCGTTTATTTAAAACCACGAGTAACAGATGCGAAAGTGAGGTAGGACTACTCAACATCGCTATGTGGTGAGCGCCATCTTGTAATGTACAAAAGCCTCAATATACAAATAAATTATATATACACATCGATATTTACACAATATACAAATATATTTACATTATCCAAACTTGCATGATATTAATGCAACAGTCGGCTTGCATGCACTTTACTTGTTCAAGATCTAGCCGTGGATCGGCAAATGGCGATTCCTATGCCTGGAAGCGCCTAATGACCTCAAAAATAACGCTGTGTTATCGGCACATCGCTCATGTTACACAGTTACAAAAGAACACATATTTTTGGACATGTCTAAAGGAAGGCTGTAAGACTGGAATGTCCTAGCTCCCTATGTGAACTGCCAGTTCCTCCCCGCTGTTCAGACCTTTAGGACTCTTGGTTTGTAAATCTATTATGAATCTAGATTCCAATCTTCTAAGTTTCAGTACCCGGTCTCCTCCTCTCACATGCTGGGGTACATAGTCTAGTCCAAAGTATTGGAGTAGATCTCTATTGCTTTGATGTTTGATGGCAAAATGTCTTGCCACCGGGTAGCTCATGTCCTTGTTTACAATTGCCAGCATGTGTTCCAGGATTCTTACTTTGACACAATGGTTCGTGCTACCTATATATTTTAGTTTACAGGGGCAATTGCAAGTGGAAAATGCAAGGCCTGTGCATTTGGTAAGAGAGTTTTGGGCTATGAGGTTCCGGGACGGAAAGAACGGAAAACCATAAGTAAGTTCATAACATCTCAAACAACACATGTAGTTTATTTTCTAACTTGCTAAGAGTGTGTAGTAGAGAGTAGTAGAGTGAGTAGTAGAGTGAATAGTACAGTAGTAGAGAGTGTGTAGTAGAGAGAGAAGTAGAAAGTATGTAGTAGACAGTGTGTAGTAGGCAGTGTGTAGTAGAGAGTGAGAAGTAGAGAGTGAGAAGTAGAGAGTGAGAAGTAGAGAATAGTAGAGAGTGTGTAGTTGAGAGTAGTAGAGTGTGTAGTAGAGAATGTATAGTGGAGAGTGAGTAGTAGAGAATAGTAGAGTAGTAGAGAGTGTGTAGGAGTGTGTAGAAGAGAATAGTAGAGAGTAGCGAGTGTGTAGAAGAGAGTAGTAGAGAATATGTAGTAGAAAGAAAACATAACGTAGCGCTAAATAAAGCATACCTTTGCATCCCTGCGCTCCGCCATCTAACACTGGCTGTTCCTACTTGAAGACAGCTTTAACCTCTTCTGCGGCCACTTCCTTTCCTCGTAAACCACCACAGACTTTCAAATGTAAATTCCTCTGAGACGTGTCAATAGTGCAAGCTGTTGTTTACTCTCAGCTTTGCAAATATTACAAATTACGAGAAACTTCCATTTACTCTTATGCTAAGGCAGCTCAAACGTCTTCTCCCTTGGTCTAAATTAAGGAACTGCAGGGCATAAGTGATCATTAAATATGGCTCACTTATCCTGTCACTCGAGTGTGTCTAAAGGTCGCCAGCACATCCCTTTTTAAAGTAATTGAACAAATAAATAAATAACTCTTGATACAGGCACACGGCTGATTGAGCACCTTTTAATTACCAGCCCATAAATACGGCTTCTCATTGGCTCGGCGGGTGCCTTTGATTTTGGATAATGCGGACTGCTGACTCGGCCAAACTATTTTCCAATAAGGCGCGGGCAGCAGGGCAGGGGACAGGCCGGGGACCTCAGAGAGCATATCTGACAAAGTACCTATCGATCTTGGGCGCAGGCATGCTGCTCGCAGCATTAAAAGGACCGCTTGATTACTCTCATTCCGCTATGGACCTGTAACAATTAGGCAGATGTAATATTTTCTTGTATACACTAAAATCAATGGGTTTCCATGCTCAAGTGAAGCGGCGTGGTGAGGGATAAGCCGAGGGCCCGCGGAGGTCAGACCTCGTATCAGTCTCGCCCTGGTTAGAGCTCCTGTCACAGCACGGTGTGCATTCAAGTTGCACAAATAAATGCGCGTGTATGCATACAAATGACACACATCGTTAGAGACCGTGCAACAGGAAGCTGGGACCTAACACCAAATACCTACCAGGAACATGAGATGCAGAGACACCGGAGTGAAAATTGAGAGATGTTCTGAAGGTGGCTCTGAAAGGGCAGTAGGGCACAAGCCAGGCTAGTGCTTAGTGGAACAATGAAACACAAAGAGATACCATTTTGAAAATACAGCAACGCTGTAATAAAGAATGAATCTAAGAATGGAGCCACACACAGAAACCCAACAATTAACTAAGCAAGCATTCGCCAGGCAGCCACGGTCTATTTTTGCATCTTGCTTTCACTTTAAAGTGAAAGCCAGATGCAAAAATAAACACGCCGCGGAGCTTGTCTTTATGGGGCCATGTGTTTAAAACACATGGGCCCATAAAGATAAGATTCCTTTTGCAACGGGAGTAAGTCAAGTGAGCCCGTCCAAGTGGGACAGCTCAAAGAGAGAAAAGAATATGTCAGATAGAGCTCTTTCCAATGGCTGGCCACTGTGACGCCGGCCAATGGGAAAGAGGGGCGGGGCTTAAAGCCAGTTACCGAAACCTCCTGATAACACTAAATCTCACCAGCGAGACTGCGCATGTGCGCAGCTCTAGGCTTTGACCTAAAAACCTGGTGTTCACATTCCTGCAGTGTTGATGCAGATGCTACAAACTCCGCTTTGTGTTGATAAACAGAGCAGAAGTAAACAAAACAAAAGGGGAGCACCACCCCACCCCAATCTACACTGCAGTCCTTACGTATTCCAGAGGAGATGTCAAGGTTACACCAGCTGGTCATCATGTAAAAATATGACCTTGTCTCTTCATACACTGCCCAACACATCAGAGTTGTGAAAATCATTTTAGGAGCTCCCCTAGTAAAGGGAAATCACTTACCCAGAAAAAGTGCAGACATTTTGTTTGATTTCAAAAGAAGAAGGGGAAAACAGGTATTTAGTAATGTCTTCAATAAACACACAAGCTAAATGAAGCATGCCCATTCAATTGTACTTAAAGTATTTAAGAAAGAATACCAAACAACAATTTTGTTGCACTTAATAATATTGCCACTCCACTCAGTATCGTTCATTTACCTAGGTCCAAGGAATTAAGTCCTGTAAGAATTCAATTGGCTTGCTGGAGCTAGTAAGGGGATCAACCGGATACAAAGGAAACTGAGGAGGGGTTGTAGATCTCTGATGCACTAAGTGAGGAAATATGGGAGCAGTGAAGCTCTCCTCAGTTGGGTGATAGTCTTAACCAAGAGAGGAGTTTTGAGGGTGAAGTTGAGTGTTTGTGAGAGTTTCCAGAGTGAATGCAAGGGACAGCAAAGAACTTATCAGAGTAGGTAAGGATCCCTCAAGAGGTTTAATGACCACTTTGCACCGGACCAGAAGGGGGAGCCTCGGATGGCCTGAGTGCATAGTGAAGTATCTAAATATCATATTTGATGTTCTGTGTTAGACTTTAGCCCTCAACAAATAACTTGAATTTCAACAAGCTATGTATGCAGTAGTCATGAAACACTGTTAAAACAGTGTCTAGGGTTATGTCATTTGGAGGAAAGATGCATACATTGTTTTCTATAAGGAGGCTCTAAAGACTAAAGTCTAAATTACCCTGCCCTGAGGTACACTTACTTGACCGTTTGAAAAGTTGGCTGGACGGAATGTTAAAACCTTGCAGGAGGACAAAGAGGGTGCTAAAGGCACTGTCTTGAAAACTGTGTTCCACTGTTGAAGCACAGCAAGATTGCATCAATTTACTCCATTCACTACCCATCCCATATCCTGGTCAGATGTCAACATGTCCATCAATCAAAACGTTTAGAAAATAATACCATCTGCTGCAACACCAAAAAACAGTGGACATCGCCCCCACAATACATACGTTTTTTTCCAGGCATAGTTATGTTTGCAGGTCTCTGCAAATAGCAAAGAAATATCCCAACAACCTCAGATTTCCAACATCCATTCAAATATATATATTGTTTCAGAAAGGCATTGCCCAGAAAGGTTGTCTTATTGTTAACAAATATATACTTTTATTGCAAATTTGTAAAGGTCCAACATCATGACATTCGTTCCTTCCTTCACTATTGCAGTTCTCAAAATACTGAAATCTTCAAATTAAAACATCATATGGCCGGGATGCCTATCACCCCCTCCCAACACAATCCCCAAGGATGGGAAGACGGATGCAGTTCTGAACTTTTGGAAGGCGGGAGGGAGTTACCCTCCCGGCCGTATTTATTAAAATATGAAACAAAATGAAAACATAAAATTAACAGTTTCATATCATGTACAATTTTCATTTATACATACGATGCAGTCACGTTTATTGGCTAACCTTAACAAATCTCTAATACAAAGGTTATCCTAGCCGAGTCTAAACATCCTGCAAATGCATACTTTCTAAAAAATTGTACATCCTATCATTACGGGCCAACGGCAAGGTCGTAACCGGTGTCAGATCCCTACTACCAGAACTCCCCCCTCACGGTGTGAGGGGCGGGCGCACAGAGGACTGTACCTCTGTGCCAACTTCCAATTTCCCTTGTCTTAGCGGGGGCCCCTTATTTAACTCGACGCCATCTTAATGGTCGTCCGAGGACTCGTGTGAGGTGTCTAGAAGGTAGCGTGGACCCCCCTCCCACCCCACACTGCTCATCACATCCGCCGTCGCGGATATCTTTGGCCCCGGGAAATTCCTAGGAGGGGCATCGAGCCGCCTCCTCCCCTGGGAGGGGCCTATGACCGCCTTCCCTTCGGCGACCCCATACTTAGTGGGTGCCGCCTCCCCGTGTGAGGGGCCAATGGCCGCCTCCCCCCGGGCGCTCCCATCCATAATGGGTGGCGCCCTTCCTCTAGGGATCTTGAAATTACTGCTCACCGATCATGACCTTACCGCCCGACCAAAAATAAATACGACGTTTTTGAACCTAATGAAGAGAGTGATAAAAGCGGTTAAAGTGAACATTGTAATATTGATCCTCTTATCTACACATGCAACACATTGTCAATTAGACTGTGATACTCCGCTAAACTGAGTGAAAAACATGTTATGAAGCAAGTCATTTTATTGCCGTTCAAACTTGACATCTTTATTACATGCAAAAACCTTGGAGAAAAAAGACACTATCAAAGCAAATCAACTTCATTGCACTACTAACGTTGCCATAAGGGGCTGGTGGGTGGGTCAAAATTGCTCCTTGTTCCGTCGAGGGCTCACGTGCAACGAGAGGGTGCAGCTTCCAAGCACAGGAACAAGAGGATGCTTCTTTGGATCGTTGCTCCTTTTATTCCTCTTCGGGAGGGCGTGTACCCTCCTCTGGTACGCCTACGGGGCGTGGCCAACGGTGTAGGTGTCTAGGACCACCCTTCTTGGGCGGGAAAAGGCGTGCCCCGGCTACGCCGCTTCGGGCATACCAGCCGAGACACGCCCCCCGCCCCAAAAATGGTTTCCCGGGGGGATCCGGGCCCCCTACCATACGTTCGGGGGGACCGAGTGGTCGCCCCTTTCCATATGGCCGGGATGCCTATCACCCCCTCCCAACACAATCCCCAAGGATGGGAAGACGGATGCAGTTCTGAACTTTTGGAAGGCGGGAGGGAGTTACCCTCCCGGCCGTATTTATTAAAATATGAAACAAAATTAAAACATAAAATTAACAGTTTCATATCATGTACAATTTTCATATATACATACGATGCAGTCACGTTTATTGGCTAACCTTAACAAATCACTAATACAAAGGTTATCCTAGCCGAGTCTAAACATCCTGCAAATGCATACTTTCTAAAAAAATTGTACATCCTATCATTACGGGCCAACGGCAAGGTCGTAACCGGTGTCAGATCCCTACTACCAGAACTCCCCCCTCACGGTGTAAGGGGCGGGCGCACAGAGGACTGTACCTCTGTGCCAACTTCCAATTTCCCTCGTCTTAGCGGGGGCCCCTTATTTAACTCGACGCTATCTTAATGGTCGTCCGAGGACTCGTGTGAGGTGTCTAGAAGGTAGCGTGGACCCCCCTCCCACCCCACACTGCTCATCACATCCGCCGTCGCAGATATCTTTGGCCCCGGGAAATTCCTAGGAGGGGCATCGAGCCGCCTCTTCCCCTGCGAGGGGCCTATGACCGCCTTCCCTTCGGCGACCCCATACTTAGTGGGTGCCACCTCCCCATGTGAGGGGCCAATGGCCGCCTCCCCCCGGGCGCTCCCATCCATAATGGGTGGCGCCCTTCCTCTAGGGATCTTGAAATTACTGCTCACCGATCATGACCTTACCACCACAGGCCGGATAGTTGACCGGCTATCCGGACCCCCCACTCCTACTAAAGGTCATGCTTACACAAACCCCTTAACCATGCTATGAAGTCTCCTATGAGTAAGACATTCCCTTCCCGGGACAGATGAACCCCATCTTCGAGATACATGTGATCCCCCCGAATACATCCATGCGGAATACTGTGCAACTGTGCTGAACGACACAATCTACCAAGCTTGTTATTTACTTTCTTTACTGAATGATTCAAAGCCGACACAGAGAGGGCCCCCCGCCACACCTTCCTTGGAATCATGTGTGACCATGCTATCATGCACCCCGGAATCCTCTTTGCCAACCAGCTAACAGTGGATAGAACCCGCTCGAGGAGTACTCGCCGACCGAGCGCCACCAAATCATTGCCTCCCAGATGCACTATGATTATAGACGGCGGTGACCTTGTCCGCCCTAAGAGTCCCTCGACAAAACATTGAAACTGGTCAATACAGAGCCCGCCCCTTCCGTGGAAGGTCACCCTGTACCCGTATTCCCCAGCTGCGTGAATCATTTCACCTGCTTTGAATAAGTCCGCGGCACGCCTCACGTATGAGTGGCCCACGACCCACACCACTCTTTCCTCAGCCGGTGGTCTTTGACCGCTGGTCCCCAGGTGTTGGGTCGACTGCACAGTCTGCCCCGCCTCGCAAGCTCGCAAAACTGTAAACCAAACAAAAGACAAGAAGCGCGAGTGCATGACATTAGCTTCACAACATGTGCAACCGCACATACCTTTTATAACAGTTCGAGGACCATCGTCCCAATTGTTTCACCATTTCCACACTCTGACCCCTGGCTGTAGCTTCTGTAGTAGCCCCTATCCTGAAGGAATGGGTCCCAAAATCGCTCGGGTCCAAGCCCGCTGCCGCGATTGCCAACGTTAACACCCGCTGAAACTGAAACCTTGTCAGTGGGGTGGCGTAGGTGTGTCTCAGCAAGCTTCCCCCCCATGCTACCGCCCTTTGCGCCAGATATTCCTCAACGCACTGCACCGGGCACATGGGGGACCCTCGCATGCGCTGGACAAGAATACTGTCCCCCATCGCACCCTGATCGGTTTTAGACCTGACTATTATGATTACCATTGAATCACCCTTGATCTGAACGTGTTCCCGACACAGGCCTCCCCCCATATCCTTCTTATTTCTTGCCACCAGCTCGCTCACCCGCATAGCCCCATGGAATGCTAATGCGAAAGCGGCCCGGAATAGCACTGCTTCGGACTGGGAGGAACATATCGCGGGGAGCACCGACATCAACAGGGACAATCTCTCTAACCCAATCGGGCGCCTCTCGTCTACTCTATGACCCTCGAGGCGTTGCCCCCTCGCAGTGCCTTCTTTACCAAAAAGGACGATGTAGGGTCCCTGATGCCATACGCCTGCGCCATGAATGCAATGGCGGCCCGGTGCCTATTGGCCGTTGCTGCTGATCGGCCTGCCTTGTGGAGTGCTACTAAAAACTTCAGTACATACTCCTCCTGTCCCCACTTATCCCCTCCTAACGTTCAGTCTCATGCACAGTAGTACAATTTCCTTTAATAATCTCAAAATCCACATGCAGCGTGCTGCCTGGTTATTTATGCATTCAACCACGGTCATGTTATCGGACCAAAACACCACTGAACGATCACGGAAATTGTCCGGCCATGCCTTCAGGGCCACCCAAATGGGGAACAACTCAAGAAACCCAATGTTACCTGTGAGCCCACTGGCGTGCCACCACGTCGGCCATGTTTGCGCCGACCATCGATTACCAAAGATGGCGCCAAATCCTACGCTCCCTGCCGAGTCGGTCCACAAACCCAGCTCTTCCGAGGATGCTGGTGGTTTGCTCCATACCACTCGACCGTTGAAATCCGCCAGAAATGCCAACCATATGCGCATATCCTGGCGAACCTCTGCAGACAGTCTCGTGCGGTGGTGTCCTTCTTTGAGACCGACCATGGCTTGTGCAATAGAGCGGGAAAAGGGGCGGGCCATTGGTATCACTCTGAGGGCAAAGTTAAGCTGGCCCACCGCTTGTTGCAACTGATGGAGGGTTACCTTTTCTTTGCTAATGCACAATTCTAGTGAGGCCCTAAATTTCATTACTTTGTCCCTGGGCAAACGGAAGCATCCCTCCACTGAATCGAGCTCAATTCCAAGAAACTCGAGTGAAGTAGACGGCCCCACCGTTTTCCCCGGTGCCAATGGCACGCCGAACCGTTTCATGAGATTTCAAAATTCCAGCAAAGCCTGTGCACATTCCGTGTCACCGGCTGGCCCCAAGAACAAGAAATCATCTAGGTAGTGCATAACCTGTGAATAGCCCGTAGCTCTGGTGAACCCCATTGCAGAAAACAGCTGAATTTCTCAAAATAAGCACAAGAGATGGAGCAACCCATTGGCATACATCTATCCATGTAATAGCGTCCTTGAAACACAAAACCTAACAGACGCTGATCCTGAGGGTGTACCGGGAGCAACCGGAATGCTGATTCAATATCCGATTTAGCCATCAGCGCTCCGGGCCCCAGGCGATTCAACATGGCGACGGCCTCATCAAAGGATGCGTACCGCACCGAACAGACTCCTGGATCAATCGCATCGTTTACCGAAAGACCCCTAGGAGCCGACAAGTTATGAATTAACCTAAACTCACCTGGGTCCTTCTTGGGGACTACTCCCAATGGTGAACAAATGAAATTAGGAACTGGCGGGTGCCTATATGGGCCGGCGACCCGGCCCCGGGCAACTTCCTTCGCAATCTTGCTTTCTACTACCATCAGGTGCTGCTGAACGGACAGTTGATTTTTACACAGTGAGTCCCCCCGAAAATCCCCCGCCGGGATGCGGAAATCATACGAGAAGCCGTCCCGTAACACCCCAGCGGAGACATGATCAGGGTATTCGTTTAGCCAGGGGATCATTGCCATGATATCTACGGGGGTAAGTAGTGGTACCCCTTGGCCGATATTAGACCTGTTTGGCACCTCCTCTACCCCCGGTATCCCCATTCTTGGCTCTGCACGAACTCTCAGGGTGTGAAGATTTTCCGCATCCTGCACACTCATGCCTGAACTTACATGTCCCGTGTGGCCTCGTGCACTTGCCTCTGTTAAAATTCCAGCAAACCCCTTTCCTACCCCCATTCCCACCACTCCTGGGTTGGTGATCACCAGCGGGGTTTGCTCGAAAGGGCGCCGCCGATTGATGGCGGGAAGGCGCCGACCCATACTCGCCAAGCGAGGACGACTTCGTCGTGCCCGGCAGGAGCTGCTTCTGCCAAGAGACGGAGTCGAGACAGTCCCACGTCAGAGACGAATCGTGCTCCTTGGCCTTACGAAACTTACTGTCATAACCCCTCCATTGATCGCCCTCATATGTTTCATAGAAATCCATTATGCGTGTCTGATAACAGGCCAATTCAGACAAAATCTCTGGCTTACGTTCACCCATAATAGCAGTAAACATCCCAAAGGCCTTGGCCCAATTAGAGATCGTCTCATCTACCCTGAAGCCCGCCATTTTTGCGCGCCACACACTCGGATGCAACAAATCCTTCTGAGCCTTAACATACTCAATCTCGTGATGGTCAGTCAGGAGCGAAAACATATTTACATATTTATCAGCCCAAATCATTTCTTTCGTGGCCAGTGGAATATGCTGAACTACTTTCTCCCTTCTTGAGGGAAAAGACCCCCCATTTGCCATTGGCAATGGCTGCTTACCAGACTCCATAGCTGGTCCTGCTGATTTTCCACCGCCAGCCGCTGGTTCTTCTGAGGGAATCTGTGAGGGGACAAGAGAGAGATTCGCCTTCGCAGCATCTCGCGATTGCCGCAACTGCTTCATTAGCAACCTAGCCTCTTTGGCCGTGTCTCCGGGTGCCGCTGCACCCTCGGTATTCTTTCCAAGCCATGCGGCCAACTGGGCGGCCAACTCCGGAGGCATTTCCTCCTCGCTGGTGGGCGTAACTACAACCGGAATCGGTTGGCCTGCATCCGGGATCGGTACCGGGGCCTCGACTGGACTAACTGGGCTTGCCGGGGGTGACTCGGGAACTGGGGCCTCCCCCCCTGCCGCCCTATTCCTGGCCCTTTTACCTCTCCCTGTGGGGACTACTCCCGGCAATGCAGGTCCGATAACCTTCTTCGGTCTGCCCGTATTGTTCATTGCCGCCATCTGCTTTTTCATGCCCGCCATATCTTTCATCAGCATGCGGAGCATCTGCTCCGTCCCTGCCTTCTTTCCGGCCTTCTTGCCAGCCATCGTCGTCGGACACTCGACCCTTGCTGCTTAGCTGCTCGACGAGGTCCTGGATCCGGAGGCCCAAAGTCGCTGGAAGAGAAGGCTCCTGGAAGAGAAACACAAAAATTACAAGTTCTCAAAATTGCTCCTTGTTCCGTCGAGGGCTCACGTGCAACGAGAGGGTGCAGCTTCCAAGCACAGGAACAAGAGGATGCTTCTTTGGATCGTTGCTCCTTTTATTCCTCTTCGGGAGGGCGTGTACCCTCCTCTGGTACACCTACGGGGCGTGGCCAACGGTGTAGGTGTCTAGGACCACCCTTCTTGGGCGGGAAAAGGCGCGCCCCGGCTACGCCGCTTCGGGCATACCAGCCGAGACACGCCCCCCCGCCCCAAAAATGGTTTCCCGGGGGGATCCGGGCCCCCTACCATACGTTCGGGGGGACCGAGTGGTCGCCCCTTTCCATTCACCTTTACGAAGTTACAATAAAAAGATATATATGTGAATATTAAGACAAGTTCTGACCATGCATTTCTGAGACAATATGTATGTTTGAATAGATGTTGGATTTCATAGGTTGCCAGGGTATTTGTTTGCTATTTCTAGTGTTTTCCCTGCCCTAGGAACCGCATCAAAGCAGGAGGTCCCTTTTCACTTATTTGCAAGTCTCTGAAAGCTGTAACACCCTAGATTTTCCTGGATCTTTACTTTTCACAAAAGCCCAGGGTCGAAGTTTTACATGGCTGCTTACTGACCTCAGAACTGAATACTGCGGCTGATGATAGGCCTACCCAAACAAGAGGGTTATTATTTTTACTGGGAGACATAGTGTTATGCCGGGTGGCAGGTATTTGTTGCTCCCCACAGATTCCTGAACTTTCCCTTACAGAAATGTCGGAATTTTCTGTGATTTCATACAAAGTTTGATCAGCAGTTTGGCTACTGCAAAGTAGCAGGTTGCAGGCAAAAACCACAACCCCCCGAACTCCTTGACGTCTCTAGTTTTTAGAAGTGTCTGGGACTGTTAGTTTTCTTTGGGTGCCGCCTGCATCTAGTCCAAAAATAGGCGACAATAACCACAACAAAAGTCGGCCTTGGCCAAACGCTGTTTCCCATCTTCACATAATCAGGCTGTTAGGCCTCTTCAGTCCTGTGTGATAGACTGATTTATACATTTGCAGAAATGCAGAATGACAGGATATTTGTTATTATCAATTACATTTCTCTATAGGCTTGGCTTCCAATTATAAGTCAGTGTGCACAAAACATATATTTTTAAAAAACACATTCAAAAGCATATGGCTCTGTGGGTAAACTAAAACTTAAAGTGGTTTAACCTCCAACCCTAAATTCAGACTCTTGGGTAAATTTCAAAATACATAACTTTCCATCATACACATTTTGTATTCATCATTTTTTCTTTAGGACGTGATGCATGATAGTTACACATGGAAAAACCATTACAACCAAAAGTTCAGTTTTGGGCTGTAGGTATTGTAGGACTTTTGGCAATGTCGAACACCTATATGTTTATGACTGCAAGAGTCTCAGTCAGTCAAAATATCTTTATTAGGCTGACTTGTAGCCATAAAAGAATGCATCATAAAGGAAAAACATTTAAAACATGAGTTAAAAATATATATGATTACAGACAATGGGTAAAATACTACAAAGCAGTAATAATTCATAATCGGGATATAGTAAGAATGATTCAATAAATTTATATATCTATGAAATGGCATGAACAACTAAAAATAGTGTGTAATAAACTACATGAGGGACCCTCGTCCCGTGGGCCATAAAATCCAGAAATAAATCATTTATACAAGACAAAGAAGATAATTTCGCAACATCATTACGCAAACGAACAGCTGCAGAAATATATCTATATATATCATTAAACAGATCAATTCATTTAAAAGCTGAAGATGATCTAGAGCTGGCCGGCACTTTCTAAAATGTAAAAACTTTAGAAGAGGAATGATAATCTCAAGCCTTGGCTTGGTGTAGAAGAACAAGAAATGAAGCGTACTCTGCGTGGACTTGGAGTTGCAAGGGCACAAATCCAGTTTAGCATCACAATAAACTTTACGGGGATAAGAAACCAAAAAGTGCGAGATGCCAAACCTGAATATTTTAGTGTGACTGAAATAAAAAGAGAGATAAGGCTCAACATCTGGAGCACGTACTAGGAGCGTGTGTTCCAAGACTTTTTTATTTTGCCAACTCTAGGTGCTCCCTGGATAGCTTTAGACAAGTCAGGAGATCCTTTTTCAATTTAGTTTTTGGGGTCTTAGCAATATTAGCTGGATTATAAAAACAGTCCACTAGCCCCAAAGTCTCTAACTGTTAGGTGTCGCCTAGCGAACGCAGCGCATGTGCTGCTTTTCCTTGGCGAGAATCTATGGTCGTTGCTTTCGTTCGCGAAGGGAGACAAACTATGTGCGTGCCTGCCGCCGGACAGGCGACGTGCACGCGCATGGCGTCTCCCACCACGCGCTTGATTTATTACGGCTCGGCCGCCCGCTCCCTCCCTGCACGCACGCTGTTTGCCTGCTTACGGTTAACTTGTTTTTAACCCTGCTGCAGAAACGTACTTTAGCTTCGGTCTATATCTTGAAAGGGAAAACAAGCAGCTTGACATAACTCATGCAGCATTGCTTGTTGAACGGAGCATTCGTTCACCCCCTTCTCTGGGGCCAGCACTTCTGTGTTCATTCTTTCTCTGCCTCAAAATACATTTTTTTTGCACGTGGACTGTGCTTTCTGTCAGTAATTAGTATGTGAACCTGCTTGTATTGGCTGGCACGCCTCTAGAACGCAGGCATGCACTCTGCCTGCTTTCCATTGCCCTAAATCCGATTTTAGAAAGTGTGGATAGTATTGGAAGTTCTAGAACACCCCCCAGGGGAACGTTTGTCAGTGTCCTGTAATCTTCACCCTCTCCTTTCCGCTCTGGAAAGCATGGTCAATTTACTCCAGCACAAAACTGATCAATCCCCCGCCCCACGCCCCAATGTTAGCCAGAGCAGTGGTAGGGTGTGGGGCTTTCGTCACTGGAAATTGTTTTTGTCCCTATATATGAAAAAATGCACTTGCACACAGTCTTATTCCCACTGTGCTTAGTTTTTCACTATGGAGAACTCTTGTATGGTGGGAATTGGAGCTGCTTAGAAGCCCCATTACCTTAACTTGAATATACCCGGAAATCTGCATGTGGCACTGCCTTCCCGGCGTGCCCCTGTGGAATATTTTGTGCCTAGAAAAAAGGCGGGAACAATATGCTGAGATGGAGACATCTATCTGTGCCTTAACTTTTCCTACTTTTTCGTGATTCAGTCTCAAGTCAAGTCAAGTCATAAAATTTGTATAGCGCACTACATACCCAGAGGGTTTCAAGGCGCTTAGGGAGGGGAGGAGGATTATTTGTCAAATATCCACGTTTTAAGCTGCTTTCTGAACGCTAGGTGATTCTGGGTGAGGCGAAGGTAGGCGGGGAGTGAGTTCCATGTTTTGGCAGCCAAGTATGAAAAGGATCTGCCTCCCATGGTGGTCTTGTTGATGCGAGGTACAGTGGCGAAGGCTTGGCTGGAAGAGCGAAGTTGGCGGGAGGGGGTGTAGAAGGACAGTCGAGAGTTGAGGCAATCTGGACCGATGTCGTAGAGTGATTTGTGTGCGTGGGTAAGCAGTCGGAAAGTGATCCTCTTATTGACGGGTAGCCAGTGGAGGTCTTTAAGGTGACCAGAGATGTGTTCGTTTCGTGGGATGTCTAATATGAGTCTGGCTGAGGCGTTTTGGATTCGTTGTAGTTTCTTCTGGAGTTTAGCGGTGGTACCTGCGTAGAGGGTGTTTCCGTAGTCCAGTCGGCTCGTGACTAGAGCGTGGGTGACTGTTTTCCTTGTTTCGGAGGGGATCCAGCGAAATGTTTTTCTGAGCATGCGAAGAATGTTAAAGCAGGAAGAGGATACGGCGTTGACTTGTCTGTTCATTGAGAGTGAAGAATCCAGGATGACGCCAAGGTTCCGTGCGTGGTCTGTCGGGATGGGTGCTTTTCCGAGGGCTTCCGGCCACCAGGAGTCGTCCCATGCAGAGGGGGATGAACCTAAGATGAGCACTTCTGTTTTGTCTGAGTTCAGTTTCAGACGGCTTTGTTTCATCCATTCTGCGACTTCTTTCATTCCTTCGTGTAAGTTAGTTTTGGCGGTGCTGGGGTCCTTGGTGAGAGAAAGGATTAGTTGAGTGTCATCCGCGTAAGAGATGATGTTGAGGTTGTGTTGGCGGGCGATGGTCGCGAGGGGGCTCATGTATATGTTGAAGAGGGTGGGACTGAGTGAGGATCCTTGAGGTACGCCGCAGATGATTTCAGAGGCTTCGGACTTGAATGGTGGGAGGCGGACTCTCTGGGTTCTTCCTGTGAGGAACGAGGTGATCCATTCCAGTGCCTTTCCTTGAATTCCGATGTTTCTGAGGCGTTGTAAAAGGGTGCTGTGGCAGACTGTGTCGAAGGCTGCAGAGAGGTCGAGGAGGATGAGGGCGACTGTGTCTCCATTGTCCAGTAGAGTTCGAATGTCGTCTGTTGCTGCGATGAGGGCGGTCTCAGTGCTGTGTTTGGCTCGGAAGCCAGATTGTGAGGGGGTCGAGTGATTTGTTGGTTTCGAGGAAGGTGGCGAGCTGGTTGTTGACGGCTTTTTCGATGACTTTGGCCGGGAATGGAAGAAGCGAGATGGGGCGGTAGTTTTTGAGTTCGGTGGGGTCTGCTGTTGGTTTTTTCAGAAGGGCGGTGAGTTCAGCGTGTTTCCAGTCTTCCGGGAAGGTGGCGGAGTTGAGGGAGCAGTTGATGACGTCTCGGAGGTGCGGAGCTATGACAGAGTCTGCTTTGTTGAAGATGTGGTGAGGGCATGGGTCTGTGGGGGATCCAGAGTGGATGGAATTCATCAGGCGGATGGTGTCCTCCGTGGAGATTGGGTTCCAGGCGTTAAGGGTGTTTACGGGGGGAAGATGGTCAGCAGATGGTAGGGTGGGTTGGCTTCCGGGTTGGTTGTCAAAGCTGTTGTGGATGTCAGCAATCTTGTTGTGGAAAAAAGAGGCTAGGGAGTCGCAGAGGGTTTGAGAGGGGGTGATGTCGTTGGAGTTGGCCGAGGGGTTGGAAAATTCCTTGACGATGTTGAAAAGTTCCTTGCTGTTGTGGGCGTTGTTGTCAAGTCGATCCTTGAATGCTGTTTTCTTGGCTTTTCGGATCAGTTGGTGGTATGTACGGGTGGCGCTTTTGAAGGCGTCCTTGTTGGTGGATGGGTCTTTTTTCCAGGCCTTTTCAAGGGAGCGGCAGAGTTTCTTGGACTTCTTGAGATCATCGTTGAACCATGAGGCCTTCTTGTTGCCAAGTTTGTGTTGACGTTTTTTCAGTGGTGCTAAGGTGTCGGCGGTGTTGGATAGCCAAAGGGTGAGGTTGGAGGCGGCTTCGTTGGCGTTAGAAGAGAGGGCTGGGGAGGTTTGAAGGAGCGATGTGGAGATCTGATCCGTGGTGATTTTGTTCCAGTTTCTTTGTAGAGTTGGTTGGAGGTGGATGATGGGTTTCGGCTTGTTGTAGGTGAAGTGAACGCAGCTGTGGTCAGTCCAGATGAGATCCGTAGTGTGGCTGAAGGAGACATGGTTGCTGGAGGTGAAAATGGGGTCGAGTGTGTGACCTGCGATGTGGGTGGGGGAAGTGACCAGTTGTTTAAGTCCGAGGTTGGCGAGGTTGTCTAAGAGGGTGCCGGTGTTGCGGTCGTTGATCTTTTCAAGGTGGAAGTTGAGGTCTCCCAGAAGGATGTAGTCTTTGGAGGGGAGCGCGTGAGGGGTGATGAAGTCCGTGATGTCTTCACTGAATTTTGCGCGGGGTCCTGGTGGTCTGTAGAGGAGGGTGCCTCTAAGAGTTGTCTTGGGGTCGATGTGGATCTGGAAGTGGAGGTGTTCGGAGTTAGCGAGGTTGGCGTCGGAGCTGGTAGAGATGCGGATGGATTTCTTATGGACGATAGCGATTCCTCCTCCTGTATGGTCGGTGCGGTCCTTGCGTGTGATCTTATAGTCATCAGGGATAGCGATGGCGATGTCAGGGGCGGAGGAGGCGTTCATCCATGTTTCCGTTAGGAAGGCGATGTCTGGAGAGATGGTGTCTAGTAGGTTCCATAGGTCGATGGCGTGTCTGTGGACCGAGCGGGTGTTGAGCAGGATGCATTGTAGGTGGTTGGGGTCGGATATCTGTTGTGTGTTCGTAGATGAGGAGTTGTTCTTGTTCTTGGTGACGTCGAACTTGCAGGAGTAGCAGGAGAAGGGTCCATGGGTGTGTCCAGGAGCGGCTTGGACGCAGATGGGGGAGCGGCCGGGGTTGAGGGCTAGGAGGGTGGTGGCATCGTAAGTAATGCGGGGGAGGTGGGAGGTACGAGGAACAGGGGGTCTGGCGCTGGGCGCGGTCCAGGCGCGGACGGGCGTAGACGGGCTTACCTTTGGCGCACCTTCGGCGCGAATGGGGCGCGGTCGCTGCGCGTGAACGCTGCGCGCAAGAGCAACTGTCATATGTAGATAGTGAGAGGGGAGGGGCGAGGGAGGGTGAGCTGGGAAGGGGCGGAGACTCGGGGCGGAGACTCGGGCAGGGCCGACAACAATAATACTAACAACAAAATGGCCGGCGGGACGGAGCAAACAAACAGGCAAAGTAATGCAAAGTGCAGAAGTCAGTGAAGCCAACACAGCGAGGGCACAAATATCTCTGCAACTACTTAGCAGGCGAGGTGAAGCAGCGTTCTAAAGGCACATTAACTTACAGAGATAACAATCTTGCAATGTCAGTAGGTTACGTGATTTAAATCGATGTTTGCAATTAAAGCGTGCAGTGAAAGATGAAATGACAAATTAGCAGCGCTGTATACAAACAAATGGAGCGCTCCTACAATGCGAGCTAATTAAATAAACAAATCTGTTTGTTTGAGTTGGTTTTGTTTGCCCCTCTGTTTCTTAGGACATTGTTCACCCTCTTTCAGTGTTTTTCTGATATCTATTTTTCGGTGTTTCATTGTGGTGTTGTTTACTCAGCTGTGTTTGTGTTGTATTGTTTTGTTCTCAGAGAGTTTCAATTTGTATTGTTTGTTGCCCGTGTTTCAGTATGTTATGCATTACTCCCTCTGCTTGTTCTTTTTAAGTCAGCACGGGGGGTAACAGATCAAAGACCTGTCAGGAGTACTTAAGACATATGTTATTAGATCAAAAGATTACATATCCGAATCCGAAACTAATGTTCTCCACGGGGTCCCCACAAGGAGATGTTTTTGAAAACATTTAGCACAAAGTCATCATTATCAAATAATGTCTTAAAAGATCAATTTTCGTCAATGCAGCACAAAATTCCACATATTTCATGAAATACTTTCATGAAGCAACTGATGCTTATTACAGGGATGGGTGTCTGGTTGGAATGGTCTGCGCCACATGTGGGCCCAGACATGCATAGTTCAAAGAGAGAGAGCAATGTTTGAGGTCATTCTGATTTGTCGAAGGCTGTCCTAAGGGCTCATATTATGGATGCGCCACACAAAGTTCTAATTCAGGGACTCCTCTTGAGAACTAGTCCATCCCCACAAAGGGCTGGCATTATGCATCGAGTAAATCAGGTAGATTTTATGCGCTTAGCAGAAGTCAAACTTCTTCAATATGCAGATGTAACTAGATGGTTGTAAGCAGTTGTTACCAACCTGCACTTTCACTTTTTTGGATTAAACCGTGGATAACTCCAGGGGGCCCAATATGTGTACAGGAAGGCTGCATCCTTACCAGATTTTCAGGATAAATACTGACTATGTCGATAAATTCCCTTTTAGGCTAATTGTATGCACATTTTCCCCATTTGGGTTGCCAGTAAACCTGGTGTGCATTCTACCCTCTTATACCAACGTTGTTCACCCCTGTATTTGAGCATTCACCTACTCATGATCAGTTTGGGAGTAAAGAAATAAAAAGAAATAACTAAAAGAAAACAGATTGAATAAGAGGAAAAATTAAAAAAAATATCTGTTTATTTAGTAAATCATTTTAGTCTGTACACCCTTTTATAGTTGCAAGTTTTTGAGTAATTTTTATCAGTAGCTCAGAATGTGCATCTTGACAGGTAATATCCGTCCATATGATGCTTGTTCGTTCTGCCTCTACTTTTGCTTTGCTCCCTCACTGTCCCTCCTCACTGCCTCCTGTTATCTCTTTTTCTTCTGTTATTGCTCTCTTTCTTTCGCTCGTTTCCATGAGCCACTGGCGCTCTCTTGTCCTCCTCTCCCTTTATCGCCCGCTCTCTTTCTTTTTGTTTTTCCTTCTGTATTTCTTGTTCTCGTTTTCTCATTCCCTCCGGTATCAGCCCCTTGTTTTTCATGACGGCGGCTCCTTACTCTAATGCTATCCTTATCAGCAAAGCAGCCTTCACGTCAATTTAGGAAATTATATTCAACCCTACCTGACAGAGCCTTATTTAATAATTTAAATCAACAGCTGAGTTCCTTTAATTTCAGATGCATGTGTCCTCTTTCTCCGCTCTTTGCCTCCTTTTTTGTCAACCACATACAGGGCAACAGTATCTTCAGCGCCTTCCTATATTTTTAATGATTGAAACAAGGCTGAGCTTTTGAACATAGCTAGCCATTTTGACATCTTGGGCCCCATCTATCGTTTGTGGTCACATCCATGAGGTCCGAGGTAAAGTCCTTGTCCTTCTCCGGGCAGTAAACACATGGATGAGGTTTTATCATCATTGTCACCTTCCTGGATTATTATACTTTAACATGTCTCTGCATGATATTTTTTGTGCTTCCCACGCTGCAATAACAGCATGCCTGAGCTACATTTAGGGCCCTCTAACATCAATATTTTGGCACTGCATCTGTACAGTTTTCTTCCTTTTTTTGAACAGGTTTGTTACATTAGTGCTCACTTATTCTCTTTTATTCACAAACTTTGGTGTTTCACTCTTATATAATTTATCACGGTGACTGTGGAAGTTACTCTCGGCACCACACACCGACTGGTTTCCAATGGCTTCTTTCTGACTCTTGAAACAAGAATTTGCAATGCAATAGGTCTCGCATTTACACTAGTTTGAGCTAGTGGCAATGTAAATGACAATACCTTTCATTAATGTTTTGGTTTTTAAAACATAAATAAAACGCATTGTCATTTACAATGCCAATAGCTCAAGCTTGCCTAAATGCTAGACCGATTGCATTGCAAATGCTTGTCTTTTTATGTAGCTGAGCCAAGGTATCTTCAACATGTAGTAAAGTTTAAAACAATCTAAAATAATGGTGCAGTTAAGAGTTGGCTCTTCCTTCACCCAAATTGAGTGCCACAGTAAAATTCGTGCAATTTGTACGCAAAAAGACAAAGGGGTCAAACTAAGTTCACTATGACAGACAATGGTGGGAAGAATATTGGGAACTGTCAACAAACGTCTCATAAAGTTGTTCTCAACTGTTTGAATTCACTCAGGATTGCAAAAGCCCCATACTCGAGCCCCATACAAAGTAACAGAGCACGAGCGGGTCTTGGAAATGTTAATTATTGTGTTAATTGTTCTTGAGCCTAACTTCTTTGGGTACCTGAATATCGCCTGCAGATTTTGATTGAAACTACTGACTCTTGTTTCGATTAGATGGTGCCAGGTACTCTTCTGATCGAAAGGGATTCCCAGGAACGAGAAAGTAGGGACATAGGATAACTTTTAATTTTTGATAAAACAGGATTTTAAAATGGTTGGGGATTTACCAACCACCATGGCGAAAGATTTCTCTATGTTATTCCTTAAACCCAGTTCATTCATAAAATCATTAAACCTGGCCACTTACTTTTGTAGGTCCACACTGGTTCTAGACATTAGGACACAGTCATCGGCATAAAGTAATGCCGGGAGATTTCTGGTACCTATCTTGGGGGCATCGACATTCCCATGGTTAATATAGCTTTCTAAATCATTGGTATACAGACAAAATAAAAAGGGGGCAAGGATGCAGCCTTGAAGAACCCCATGATTCATTTTGATGGGAGCAGAGAGTTTCCCACCCACACCGTATCTTACCCGCCAGGTCACATCTTGATGCATTTCGGCTAAAAAGTGGAATGGTTCAATGCCCAGATCCAGCATTTTTTCCCATAATCTCCCTCTCTGCACCCAGTCAAAAGCTAACGTAAGGTTCATAAACCCGAGATAGAGTGATCCAAGCTTAGCTATCGAGTACTTGCTTATGACCAGGTCTAGATTAAGGCATTGTTCGATGGTTCCCAGGCCCCTCCTGAAACCGTATTGTACTTCTGAGAACTTCCCGCTTTCAGTTACCCAGGTCTCCAACCGTTCTATTATGACCCCACCCACCAATGTACATGTACTGTCAAATAATGAGATGGGCCGATAACATTTTGGGTCCGACCTATCCCCATTTTTAAAAATGGGGACTATTATCACAGAACCCCATGATTTGGGGGGCCCTGGAATGCTATACAACTTAAAATATTGGTCAGAAAAGGAAGCCATAGAGCGGGATTGGCCAAAAACAAGTCGGCGGAAACACCATCAGGGTCAGGTGCCTAAATCTTTACTGTTTGGTTTAATGCCCTATCAACTTCGTTGAGCGTTGGGTGAACCAGGTCTAAGGTCCCATAATTTAGAGTGGGGCACTACTCGCCATTAACACTATATAAACTGGAGAAGTGCTGTACCCAGACATCAGGCATAATTGTGACATCAATACTGCTATTAAGGGAGCTTTGGAAGAAGTCAGAGTTGACAGTTTTCCAAAAGAGTCTGGGATATTTATTTTGACATGCATTATGCAGTTGTTCCCAGGCCTCTTTTCTTATATCCAGTTTATGTCTCCCTAAAGCACTTTTGTAATTGCTTCGAAGATGTTTTACCGCTAAGTTATCCTGAGTTTTTTTTTCCAGTGCCTTCACAAGATTATTATGAGATTGTGAACAGTCACTGTTAAACCATTTACGTTGCTTCTGGGGTCTTGATAAATTATCACTTTGTAAAGGAGCATTAATAGTTTCAGTTATCACGTCAAAGGCCTTTAACATGGATGGGGAATTTACACTTTCATCCCGACACTCTAAAATTTGTCTCAAATTAGTGGTCAGAATTCGTTGGAGGATGGAATCTGGATCAACAGTAGACCACCTACGCAATAATCCCTTATTTTTGTAATGAATTATGGGGCATAGTTTATTTCTCCCTGAAGTAGTGGCAGTGAATTTCTAAATAAATGGGCAATGGGAAGTGGTCACTAAAACAAATCTTAACTTTGGAAAAAGCCACGGATTGGGGTTTAAAATATTCAGATAGTACAATGAAATCTATTAGAGTGCCTTGACCTCTGCCCATAAAGTAAAAAGATCCGGGGCTAGTGGTTGAATAAGATCTACTGTGAGAAAAAGAGAGAATTTTGTAAGTAGTGACTTAAAAATGTTCCCACATGGGTTATGATAAAAAACGGCAACCACCATCCCTAGACCCATCTGGTAAACACGCTTTGATAGTGGACATAACTTACAATTAAAGTCACCCCCCAGGGAACAATAAAGTGTGTGTTTAGCTCCTGAATATGACTACTCAATGAATTCCCCAAGTCTTCAGCAATGGCAGTATTATTGAGAATAAAATTATTATGATAAAAATTGACAACGACCAGGGTGACATTCTGTTCAAAAAGAATATTAATAATTTGAAAATGTGGTGAATGGAGCTAGGTCTTGCCTACTCTGTCTGAAAGTGTTGTTGCTACCAAAGTTAATAAGCCGCCCTTAAGATGGCCGCCCAGAGCTGCATTGGCCAGAGTGATGGGGGCATAGCCGTTAATATAAGTTGGCTCTCTCACCCCAGTTTATTGGAGGCATATGATACTATAGTCTTTTAAGAAATCAAGCCATGTTTTAGATTTCAGCTTGTTTGACAAGCCAGCAATATTCCAAAATAGGCTGCCATGAACAATTGTACTATTATGACTGAGAGGTGCTCCCTCGTTGCATGTATGAGCAATTATCTCACTGTCGCCCGAGAATACTGAACTATAGAAGGAAACAGTAAGTGTTGAGCCTGCTCGGTTGGTGAAGTATTATTAGATTCCACCAATACTATCCTAGCTGAATTAGAAAGGACAGGGCTACCTGCATGGGCCGTATCGTTAAGCACTGGTTTGACAAACCCACCAGTGCTACCTTCTGCATTTATCTTGTCTTGGTCACAATTAATAGTCAAAGCAGTTCCCAGCGCCCTATAATGGAGACAATCCACATGATCAAGAGTGGAAAAACGATTAAAGGTTGGAATACCAAAATTGTGCAAAGCATTACAGGTTATACGATGCGACTTCTGCTCTATGACTTCCCATTATACACATTTTTTTTTCAACATTTTTTCTTTAGGACTTGATGCATGATAGTTACACATGGAAAAAACATTAGAAGCAATAGTTTAGTTTTTGGCTGTAGGTATTGAAGGACTTTGGGCAATGTCAAACACCTATATGTTTATGACTGCAAGAGTCTGATGAACGTAACAGTATATTAGTTTTATACATTGGCCTTCAGTGCACAGATGAAAACCATGGTGCCCGTTTCTCTTTTTCCTATTTACTTTCACTGATTTTCGATGTAATCATTCTCATGCCAGTTTGTGTTACAAATTGCAAGCATGTAGAAACTTAATTGTGTCACTCTTTTTCTTGATGTCATTTTGAGGGGAAAAACACCCACATTTATTTCCATATTTGGCAAAAAGACGAACGTTTACCACATTTTGGCTATTTACTCAACCCCGCCAAGGGAAATCGCAAACTCCTGACACCTTTACAATACTCAACATTATTGGAAAAAAAACTATGTACATTTAGACTGGATATCATTTTTTGGAAAAAGGTTATGTAGGAATACCACACACTGGTCGAAATTAAAAAAACAGAAAGGGCTCAGCACCTCTGGGGGAGAGGGGCCCTCAGCCCTTATGCACTTTAAGTCAAAGTAAACCGAATCAATTGTACTTATTTCAACAAACTTGTAACTCTTCTTAAATACAATTGTTATTACATGATTTATTTTCCGAGGTTCTGTTTAATAGGTGATGTTCTTGTAGGGGCTGCCATATAATTAACATCACAACTTGTTTTACTTAATAGTATTTTATCTCTTCTTGAATCATAACAGTGCAAGCAACCCTCCAATTTCTCACCTGTGTTGATGCAATCATTTCTTTCTTGTACAGAAACTTCTCGCAGATTTCTTAGATGTACATTTTCGTTTTGGTTTGTCTCATATATTGCACCCAGATTGGTAACTGTATCACCTGCTATAGAAAGACAATAGGTCAAGAGTTAGTGTTTCACATGCAACGCGTTTATACTGTGTTTAACTTCATACACTCTTTTAAGAAATTCCATTTTGATTCCATTTAAACTTCTTAACTTTTTTTTGCATTTATAGGGGTAATCTTATGTCGGCATTTTAGATTTGTGCTATGGTAGAATTAGTCTGGAGAATAAAGTATGTTAAATGAGTGTTTAGAATTTAGTGCCAGTGAAGCGCAAAACACATATGGGTAATACAAATAGCACTAAAAAGCAAACAACTTAGGCACCATCCCACAAAATGACGTTAATGGGCGGTTATCATGTTTGGTTCCGAATGCTGTCACAAATGTGTCTCTGAGTCCTGTGTAAAAACACATCCTGAGCCAATAACCTGCCTCCCAAACAGGTGGATAAACAGCAGCTACCAGTGGCGGCCACCACAACACAAAGGTGGGGTGGGGAGTAGGGGGGGGGGGGACGGGCAAAGGTTTAAAGGGTGGGGGAGTAAGACGGGGAAGGAAAAATAATCATTTTTAAAAAGTATCTTTTCCTCGCAGCCTCCGACGGCCGCCTCTGAGAAAGCAGAGGCTGCTCAGACTATCCAGATGCTGCTCTCCTGCTAGAAGAGCAACACCAGGATTGGTCTGAGCGACCTGGTCTGCGGCTCAGACACTTGCCTGTGAGCCTGCGGCATTTCTTCAACTCGGCTGTGAACACAGCTGGGATGGAGAAATATAAGTGGGCATGTATGTTTGGCCAGCTTAAGACAGCCGACTTCGGAGTATCGCCACGTGCCTGTCATGGCCTGGCCCTGCCCCGTCCTGCATGCATAACTGAGCCGGCCCAAAAAAAATAAAAAAAAATAATGATATTGTTTCATTAGCATTTTATTTTTCTGTGACGGACTTTGACGAGTGGGTCGAAGCTCCTCCACCATAGTAGAGCCCCGGCAGCTACAGACACCAGAGGGGTAAAAGACAAAAACAGAAAGCACAGGCACGTTTGACGCACAACTAAAAACAAGAGATGGAAAGAAACAAAAGGGGAGAGACCAGGGTTAAATTTTAACAAGAGAAAATGCTGACAATCAACGAAACAGACAGAAACAAGCATTTGCAATGCAACAGGTCTCGCATTAATTACGTTTGAGCTATTGGCATTGCTAAATATTGCAACACCAATTGCAACAAAAGTCTATAAATTGTAGGCCAAAAAAAATTTGTATTTATTTTTGTAGCAATGGTGGCATGCTGTGCTTTAGATGAATATGTTTAAAAGTAAAGTGTGCCATACTGCAATTGCTACAATAGTTAATTGTGGATGCGTTAACAATTGATGTGTGCACTGTTGGCTGGTGGTGTGTGTGCGCGCCTGGTGAAAGCGTGCAAAGACGGCTTGTGGTGTGTATGTGCCTGGTGAAATCATGCACTGATGGCTGGTGGTGTGTATGTGCCTGGTGTAAGCGTGCACTGACGGCTGGTGGTGTGTGCCTGGTGGAAGCGTGCACTGACGGCTGGTTAGTTTGTGCCCGATGAAAGCGTGCACAGACAGCAGGTGGTGTTTGTGCCCGGTGAAAGCGTGCACTGACGATTGATGGAGTTTGTGCCTGGTGAAAGTGTGCACTGACGGTGTGGTTGTGTGTGTGTGGTTGTGTATGTGTGTGGTTGTGTATGTGTGTGGTTGTGTGTGTGTGTGTGTGGTTGTGTGTGTGATTGTGTGTGTGATTGTGTGTATGGTTGTGTGGCTGTGTGTGTGTGTGGTTGTGTGGTTATGGTTGTGTGTGTGTGTGTGGATGTGTGTGCTTGTGTGTGTGTGTGTATGTGGTTGTGTGTATGTGGTTGTGCGTGTGGTTGTGTGTATGTGTGGTTGTGTGTGAGGTTGTGTGTGTGAGGTTGTGTGTGTGTGTGTGTGTGGTTGTGTGTGTGTGGTTGTGTGTGTGTGGTTGTGTGTGTGTGTGGGGTTGTGTGTGTGTTGGGTTGTGTGTGTGTGGGGTTGTGTGTGTGTGGTTGTGTGTGTGTGTGTGTGTGTGTGTGTGTGTGTGTGTGTGGTTGTGTGTGTTTGGTTGGGTGTGGTTGTGTGTTCTCCACAATGACATATTTCCCTAAACAAGCACCAGGAGTGGGTGCTGCCGCTTACCAGCGCACACAACCCTCTCAAAGGACAGTCTGGGCTAGTGGGAGGCCTCCAGGAGAGAGACAATGTTTGGGTCTAAAAAAAGTCAAGTCTTAAAATACGCAGAAAAAAATTGAGAGCTTGTACCACTAAATAATATACTCCCACTGTGCCTGATCGCTATATGCCTATATAATTAAATGTGTGTAGTACATTCCTTTACAAAATCACTTGTGAGATGCGCTCTTCCAATTGCTTTAATTGAAGCTGACCTGTCCGTCTGTCCGCTGGCCCTTTAGATTGAGGTCACTTTCAAGTCAGCCCCAGATGTTCAACAGCAGGAAGATGGCGGGAGTGTGTTGAAGCGAACTGAAGGTTGTCATCCATTATGACCTGCAGAACTTACAATGAGGTATAATAGTACACCAGGAAAGGGGGGGGCGATCCCCGCCTAATCAGCATGTCCCTAGGTAGAAGAGCGACACAAAATAACAGCCTAGTAGGAATGAGGGTCTCACAATGGGAATAAAATTCCCATGCTTGTAAAGATAGGTTGCCTAAAAAGTCAGTAGTGGCGGAAATCGTAATGCATTTCCTTAAAAGAAAATGATATCCTTTAGCCTTCTCCACTATAGACAGAGGAAGTGGAATGATGCGAGTCCTATGCAACAGCATTTACCACATAATTATGGATTTCACACATTCATAATCTGCTGCATAATTTGCAGACTTTACCAAAACGTTGTTTCTAGCTCAGACAGATGAAAAGTTACTAAAAATGCAGCAACGTATTCCAGCACAGTGGGATGCAAGGCCCTTGCCAAAGTGGACTGGTCCCCTTTCAATTGCCTATGTTGTTTTTGACTGTTAATACTGTTAGTGATGAGGTGGAACACTTGCCCAGACAGTTTTAACATGTGTAAAAAAGACAAAATAATGCAGTAATGCTGTTACAAAATGCACCGCTTTACAATGCATAATTTGTCCTTTCTTGCTGAATAATGTAGTTAACCCTAATGCAAAATGTGATACTCCCCTGTTGCATAATTCTAGTGGCTCTGACTACTAGACTGCATTGTATAACGACAGCATTCATGCATGTGATTTATGCATCAATAAAATGCATCCAGTCTGCAACGAAAACAAGAGAGTGAGAGTGTGTGTGTTTTTTCATTTTGTACTTGGCCCTGTACACCTGCTTATGAACAGTTTTGCACCAGAGCATTTGAAAAATGGTGCTTCTGCGAATCGCATAATTTGCACGGCCCATTTACGTCACAAGCAAATTGACCACTGGCAAGAATGAGTAATTATGGCCAGGCTTAAGCATAACGTTCACATGGGGTGCATTACTGAAATTCAACTGAATGTTTGCGAACTGACCTCAGATTATTTTTTCTTGTAAAGCAAAGTGATTGAAGGAAATTCTATATGCTAGCAATCAGCACTGAGATCTTTTACGAGGATAAAGGTTAAATGTCCATTTTTATTGCAATCATGCAGAGTTTATTTTTTCTTTTGAGAAATCTGGATGGATTAGATTTAAAGCACACCTGCCAACTGGTCCCGAGCCATGCGTGACACCTGGAGTCACTTCTGGACTGTACCTCTGTGTGGTGTAAAATCGCCCTCGCGGCGGATTACAAATGTTGGTATATGTGAAGGCACATCAAATGTTGTTGGAAGCACACTGAGCTGGTCAAAGAAGTGCCAGACAAATGTATATTCCAGCTCTGCATACCAGAGCACATACAATTGAAAAAAAAAAAATATATATATATATATATTTATATATCAGTCGCGGCTGGTGACATTTGAAATAGGCGGGGCGTAAAATTGGCGGTGGAGAAAAGTCCATACAGGAACAACTCAAAGGGCCTACTCGCAGTCAGAGTGTTCAGATTTTATAATGAACACTATGCTTCTCGTGGGTCAAACTCAAACACCAGTGTGCAAGTGTAAAACAGCACAATTGAAATATATTTTACGATTCCACGCTCTGTGGGGGGTACATTCACATTTTACCCAGCTGACTGTACCACATCTCGCAGTCAGAGTTAGTATCGCGCATTGCCATGCACTTGATTTAAATTATGGGTTTTAAAAAATACTCTTCAAAAACGTCAAAAGAAGCAGCAGTCTGCCGCACCTCATTGGCAAGGGACGCTGCTTCTAACTGGACAATAATAACAGACTCGGACTGACTGCCTCATAATAATAAAAATAAATATAAAAAAAACTTACCTTGGCTTGGCTTCCCGCTCTGGCTCTCGACTCGAGTCCTGTCCCGAAGGCCGAGACTGCAGACTCCCGCGCGCCATCCTGGATTTTTTTGAATGCCTCGTCACCAGAGCCGTCACTGAAGGCTGCAGGCAGCCTTCCTCCCCTCCATGGCAGCCGGCGCTGATTGGTTCGGCCGCTGCCCTAAACACGTCATTTCTCCTTGTCTGCATGCTGCAGAACGGAGAGTGGGAGGAGGCTTGGGGGAGCGGCTTGCCCACTGTTGCTAATACTGTCTGTTTGGACAGCCTCTCAGTGGGCAAGCCACTCCCCCAAGCCACTCCCCCCTGCCCTGAGGCTCTAGGAAGTTTGCTGACTGCTTTCTCGCCGTGCGAGAAGGGCAGGCAGAAACAAATGGTAGTTATAAATAAATAACTACCATTTGTTTCTGCCTTCTTCTCGCACGGCGAGAAAGCAGGGGGGGGCGGCGCCCAAACGCCCAAACGCCCCCATGGTAAAACCGCCACTGATATATATATATATATATATATATATATATATATTTGCCAATTGGGGACTCCAAGTCCCAACATGCAATTGTACTATACATGAACTACGAACTGCGCAAATGAAGTTAAAAGCGCCAATTGGAATCACCTATGCACAACTGAGCTGCCCATGAGGAAGAGGCTGTGTCCTTGAAACGCGTCGGCAAATATCTCCTTACCTGAAATGAAGTTGCCGGTTTTCCGTTTTGAATAAAGCTGTTGGCTTAAACTGCTGGGAGTGCATTCTTTAAGCTTTCGGGCATTTGGACTGCAATATATATATATATATATATATATATATATATATATATATCACAACAACGCATTCCGAAGAAAACGAACAAAGCTGATACGCCAGTCACTTGTAAGTTTAGACAAGGTTAATTTATTCTTCAATCCATTTCAGCATTATCACAGAAAAAACCAAAGTGTTTCGGTAGCTCCTTCTACCTTGTTCACGGTTGCCAGACCTCTGTTTGCTGATTATTTATAAAAAAGGAGATCCCACCCACAGAAGGCACGTGCTTACTCTGGTTCCTGTTACCATGTGAGGGATTCTGGGATTTGTAGTTCATGTCACACAGCTCCCTTTCACATCTATTTACATTTAAATCGTGATTGTTATAACTTAATTTTAACATTTCATTTCATGCACAATAAGTTACATTGAGTGATTACAGTGTACTTTCTGTTTTGGTCGTTCACTCACAAGAAATGGTTTGATTGTGTTAGGGATATGTGCGTGCAATCCTTTTTACGCTAAACATTTCCTTACTGCCCTCTAGTGGGCCTTCGTGATCATTTTGTCTCTTCATAAGTTGGTGTCTTCTCCATAATAGAATATATTGATATGTGGGTTAGGGATAGAAAATTTAGGAGTTTATTGAGAAGTTCATCTTAAGTTTTTTTATATATGTATGTACAGTTCTTCCGACTGATTCAGTCCAAAAGGAGTCCTTGTGCGAAAGTTCTAAATGTGACGCAACTCTTTTTGTCGTAACAGTTTTTCGCGATGGCCACCTCTTTCTGATAGTGACATTGTTTCCAATCCGAAGAATTTGAGCAGTTTCCAGTTTTTTTTAATTCGCAAATTGTGCTCCCTATGTAACGGAGTTGGCAAGGACATTCTATCATGTAGATGGTATATTGACTCTTACGTGTTATCAGTTCTCTTATTTTCCAGACTTTTTTGTTTGCCATCGTTATTTCTTTTGTTGGCTTTGCAATTTCACACACTTTGCAGTTGTAACATTTTGTGAATCCTGTTGTTTTGAACCATATGGTTTTTTTCTTTTTTTGGTGATGAAGTGACTATGCACTAATTGATCCTTTATGTTTTTTGCTCTCCTGTATGTTACGACTGGATGTTCTCCCATTTTCTGTCCTATTATTGGATCTAGTTGCAGAATTTTCCAATGTTTTCTCAAGATTTGTGTTATCTTTTTTGATTCTTCACTGTAATCAAGGATTAATCTGATCGGTTCTTCTGGGGTTTTTTCTTCCTTTTTACATCATTCTGACCTTTGTTTCTGGTTGGCCTCTCCCAACATTTATCAATCATTTTTTTTGTTTTCTTTGGAATCCGTTGTTGTGATAGAGAGCGGTTTGGTTCAACCGCAAAAGCCACACACCCATAGAGAAAGCACCACAAACGGGAGGCAAAGGAACCAACTCGTTGTATATATATAGCAGATTTATATAGCGCAACTCGAACCAAAGGCATTGGAGCGGTTTACATGAGCGCCAGTTTCTTTATACAAGGACACATTATTTTTTGGTAAACACAGGGAGATTAAATGATTTGCCCAGAATCCTAGCATGTGGAGCCGACACCGGGGCTCAAACTCAATTCCCCAGCTCCAAAGTCGTCAGCTCTAGCCGAACAGGAAACGAAAACAGTCTCAAAAGAATAACAAGAATGTTAAAAGCACCTGTTGGAGGCTGCCAACAGTATGGGGTTGTGGGGGCATGGGTGGGTTAAAGCAGTCCACCCACAGTCACCTGCAGCCCAGTCCACCTGGAGAGTGCCATAGAGGGAGAATGGTGAGTCCCCCACTAAGGTGTGGAGTGAGAGGGCGTGGCACAGAGCATCGCTGTTTAAGTGGGTTAAGTTGGGAGTTGCATGAATTAAGGACCCTGCAATAGTGTCACTTTCACGGAGTAAGTGCGTTAATGTAGTGTGCGTCACCTGCCTACAAACGGTGTGAGAGACTAGTGATTATGGCTGGAGTCGGTAGTGCAGTATTTCTGGTAATGCCCTGCCAGATTCCACAAAGGGTTGAGGCTAATGTGGAGAGCAGGAAGTACAATTGCGGAAATGGTGGTAGAGAGTGCAAACCGGTTTTAGAGGTCGTAAGTGAGAGGTGGGAAAGTTAAACAAAGAAAGAAAAAGTAGCTAATAAGAACAAGCATTTGCAATGCAATAGGTCTCGCATTTATGAGAGTTTGAGCTATTGGCATTGTGAATGACAATGCCTTTTATTTTTGTGTTGTTTTTAAAACAGATAAAATAAAAGGCTTTGTCATTTTCAATGCCAATAGTTTAAACTCTCGCAAATGCGAGTCCTATTGCATTGCAAATGCTTGTTTTTCCTCTTTCTGCAGCTGAATCCAGAAAAACACCAGTTGGAGAGCGCTTGGAATTCAGCACTTTGTTGTGGGGCTGAGTTCGCCTATCTCTAGTGTAAAGTTGTTTCTGTCTTTCGGGTCTATATACATTTATTTTATGTAAACAAACCAGCCTGACGGTGGAACCCTCTAATCCACAGCACCTGAACTGCTATCCCTCTAGTATTCTAGCCCCTCTGTACTTATTGGGGTCTGTGTGCACACTGAAAGGCACCCATCATCACAGTGCAAGCCCCCATGGGATCATAACATTTTAAAACATAAGCACAGGTGCACCACATGTCAATTTCAAAAACAGAAAAACTATTATGTAATCTGTATACAACATGAATATTCTTCAACGTTTTTCTTTTATTCCAATTTCTATTGCTTTTAAAACCAGGTCATAAACCACAATTTTGACAATGATACAGCCAACGCGTTTCGTCCTTATAAAGGACTTCTTCAGGGCACTGATAATTTGAATAGGTCAGTCTCAGCAAAAAGAATGTCAGTAAATAGCCTCATCAGCAGTCTATATGTCGTTCCACATCTAAAACACGGTCATTCAATACCAAGTGTTTAGACAAAGTTCCCCATAGTCATGAAAAACAAGAATATATAAGAATCAAGGATGCCGGGTAGGTCCGATGATGGAGCACGGATGACTACTCGAAATAGTACGTAAAAAGGATCACGCCTGAACTGGTCGAAACTGCGTTTAAATATCAGCCAATAAGCAGATTCCTTATAATGGACAGAATATACCAAAGATACAAGTAGGGCCCCAAGAAAATGGTACATGTATGTGCATGGATCTTGCGATTCTATGTGCTCAAAGTCAATACTGGCTGCCGGTATTAGGCTGTCATCATATCTCCAATGGCTGACATCTCACGTCGAAAAGGACGTCCTTTTCGCCGTGAGATGTCGGCTGTTGAACTTTGAGCACATAAAATATATTTCAAGTGACACAGATTGGGTCTGCTTCTCATTTTGTTGGGGCTAATGATACGGTGCTGTATGTAATTCAACAGGGTAATAACAATTAGGCTTGCAAGATCCATGCTCATACGTGCGCCCTTTCATTGGGGTCCTACTTGTATCTTTGGTATATTCCCTCCATTATAAGGAATCTGCATATTGGCTGTTATTTATACACAGTATCGACCAATTCAGGCGTGAACTATCCTTCTGCTATCATTCCAAATCCAAATAACTGACTAACCTATCTACCTACCACTTAAAATGTACCTGCATGTTTCACTATACTAATTCAACACTAATCCTCTATGGGTCTCGGAGTAACGTGCTACTCGCCGAAAAAGACCTTCGAAGCCTCGTCAGGGGTAGTAAGCGCTATATAAATGAAATTACAATACAATACGCTCAAATTGGAATTTTTAATCTAGGATTTGCAAGAAGATCCCACCTAAAGATGAATACATTTTCTCACAATTTATAGTATTCTCCCCCAGTTTCCAGCACGTCCTACTCTCTTTTTGCACACAATTTTTAAGAAAGGTTTTCACAGTATAGTTATGTAAAACATTTAGGTTTCTTTATAAGGCAATGGGAGTTAAAGCCAATAAAGAAAAGTAATCTGCATATAAAAGCTTATTTTGGAGGAAAATTATTAATTTTGTGCTCTAGTTTACAAAAGCTTGCATTGTTGTTTGTGCACCAGATTACAATAGTTTTGCTTGGAGTTTGTGCACCAGATTGCGATAGCTTTGCATAGGGTTTTGTGAACCAGATTACAAAAGTTTCCATCAGTGTTTTTACTGTAGATTGAATAGGTTTTCATAGGTGTTTCTAAATCACTTTTAATAGGTTTTCTTTCTCAAACAGTTTTCTCTATGCAATTTTTGTACCCTGATGCCAAGATGTGCATGGGCTGACTAGCTCAGAATCTACACCGGAAGCATACCCTTCCAAAACAGAATCATATGCCTAGACACATTCTTAAACATTCCACCCACTGTGTGTGTGATGCACACTGCTGCACACCTTCATTGAGTGGAATGTTTGGAGAAATGAAAGCATTTTACCTCGTTAGTGCTTGCATCAAGGAGGGGTTATTTTTTGACCCAACACCTGGGCCTAGATGTATGTACGATTCGCAAGGGCTGAAATTCACCGAATTGCAGCCTTTGCGAATCGTAAACGGTCTTTTTGCATGTTTTGAGATGCATTAAAAAAAATCGCAAAATAAAGAATCGCAAAAATTTGCGATTCCTTATTTTGCTATAGCATTTAAGGAATCACAATTTTGCGATTCTTTAAATGCTATATATGAAACTTTTAAATTTTGCGATTTTGGGTTAAGAAATCGCAAATTACCACCAACTTGAAGTTCGTGGTAATTTGCGAAATCTTAAAATAATCCCAAATGTTGCATTTTTAAAGGTGGCTTATGACGCACATACATGCCCATAGGGCATGTATGTGCGCCATATGCACACAAATGCTGATTTCAGGGGTACAGCAGGGTGTCCTTGAGACACCCCTGCACCCTTGAAATCATTCTCATTTTGCGATTAGCAAATTGCGAATCGCAAAATGAGATGTATTTCACAATAATTCCTATGGGCCTCCTGGCCCATAGGAATGACTGGAAAATTATTCCTTATTTGCGAATTCGCAACTTGCGAATTCGCAAATAAAGAATATTAAGAAATCGCAAAAAATTGCGATTTTAAACATACATCCCATTTTGCGATTTCTAAATAGCGATTCGTTAAAAATCGCTATTAAGAAATCGCAAATAGGAACGATGATACATCTAGGCCCTGGTCTGTTATCTTACTAGATCAGACTTTGGTGTGAAAAACTATGGGGGCTTGCGCTAATCTGCCCAAATTACACCCAAGTAACTCCCACTTGATGTAAAGTGGTGCAAAGTGGCACAAAATGTAATTTGCAGTGAGAAAATTGAACCTTTGTAGTGCAAAATATGACATCCGCTTGCAAGAGTTTGCATTGTTCAGCAGCGCTTTGTGCGACTTTGCCCTGGCACTAAGCCTTGGTAACTCTGGTCCCAGGCCTCTGTTGAGCATGCTGGGGTGTCAAAGTTGAAAAGAAGCTGTTTTTATGAGCAATGTCGTTAAAGCAGGACTCCACTCTCTTTACCACAAGGCAGCTTGGAAAGCGGGGCCCTGGGCAACTAGCCACGCCTTAAAATGTCACTGCAATAATATAACCTTGTTTAGATTACAACATATTTTTCAGCAGGGAACTCGTGACTTAAAATGTGGTCAACTTCGTATCTCCTTCTATTTTCCAATATTTATTTTAAATATTCCTCCTAGTTCGGGTAAGAAAAGAAGGCGGAGCCGCAGCTCTGTTAAAGCCACCAGGGACCCTAAGCAAGCAGGGGCCCCACATGTTTAAAAAGAGCCTTCACACCACCTACAAGGACTCAGGACTCGTCAGCTTTTTCCAAAAAAGGCTGCCTTTCAGATGTGGTGATGCAGGGGGTTCCTAGCGGAAAGAGACACAGCTCAGGGCTCAAATGTAAAAGAGATTAACTTAGGGTATGGCGTAGGGTCTCGTGCATAACATGCACCGATGCGCACTGGTTGTAAGCAAATGTTCTGAACACATGGAAAACAGTAAATACTGCACCTCTGACATAACGCAGACCTGCGTCTGAGCTCGTGCTGGGTACATGATGAATTTACAAGCATTACACAAGCGTGCAAAACATCGCCCACCTACTGCGCTACGCCTTTAATGGACTCAGCCTTTCATCATGTAAAGGTCGGTAAAAACAGACCCCTGAATGGCACAAAATTGAAAAAATTACCCGTAAATACGCAACAATGCTAATCCGGGATCAAGTGTTTGGCATATTGCGGAAAAAGCAATATCGTAAATCGCGAGTGACGCAAACAGGCGCTTGCGTTTGCTTTGTAACCGTGAGCCTGTCATTGCATGTTTAGCGAAATTAAAGAGTGTTTACACAACACGGCATAATCTTGGGCACTATGCGTAATAATCACAATGCGAATCCTGGAACCTATGCAAGATTATGCCGGTGTAAAGGACTTTTTTCTGAGCTCAGAGGAAGAACTTTCTACTATAAACTACAACTCCTCCTATAGCATCTTGGAGTAGTTCTAGATGTCATGATCTAAAAACCACCAGCGAAAAATAAACATTAAACTGCCTACGGCTGGACATTCGCAGTGCGCGGAGCTACATGTGTAAAAATCATCAACAACAACAAAAAACACCCTTCCTCTCTCAAGGGACGAGGACGTGAGTTATCTTTAAACTTCCATGAAAACATTTCAGGAACCAAGGTTTAAAGAATGGGTCTGTGTGAAAATGGAGGGTTCCTAAGAGGCACTGTGCTTTACAGTGTTTAAATGTATAAAAAGGTGGGTGGCAACTAGGTAAATAAACGAGTAAATAAAGTGCTTTATGAGCCTGTTAAACATCGTTAAACAGTGACAAGTCTATATGCCCGTTTCTGAATTATTTTATTTATAAGGCAAGTTTTGTCTTACGTGTATTAAAACCAGTGCATCATATGCTAGCTCTGAGGCTACTGAAACAATTTACCAATGGCCCACTGAGGCTAGGGGGCAAGTAAAGCAGCAGCGCCTGGAAGGGTGTTCCTGCTGGGCAGCGCTGCCAGATTGCGGCAGAAACGAGCTCATTTTGTGCTCGGTTTCACCACCGGCGCAAGACCTGTGCCAAAGGAGGAGAGGTGGTATCATGAAACAAGCATAATATCACTGAAGGAAATTGCAGTACTCACGTTTGCTTGTATATTGTCTGTGCCTCTAGTGATAAGATTTTTTAGAATTCTGCTCTCTTTTTAGATCCCTTTTTGTGCATCATAGCCAACGCTTCAACAAGTTTGCTGAGTTACAACACAGTGAATAAAGCAATTTATAATAAAGTGAAACCACTCAAGTAAGATATTACAAACCACAGAACATGCAGTACATCACTGTTGGAAAGCAACACTCTCTGCTTCATTAAAGAAAAGCGGTAAGATAGGTCAAATATTCAGAATCATTTTTATATCCATTTGCAACATGTGTTTTCAGCTCTTCACACTCCACTGTGAACGCTTTCCCCTTTAGTTTAGAACAAAAGCCAGTAATAAAGGAAATATGTTTGCTATTGGATTTGGAGCTATCCTCGCGAAAAAGAAGCCTGCCATTCTTGCCATGCAGTAGGGCAAATGAAAAGACTCATTGGGCTCTGTTTGCCCGTAGCGCTCCTAAAACGTTAACATTTTATTGGCTAGATTTTCACCCTGGGAAATAAACTGGGGCCAGGTTACCACTGAGGCCATTTAAGTTAACGAACTGAATAAAAAAAGAACGAAATTAGCTCATACAGCAGTGCAAAGGTCACTAGAAGGCACCTAGTGTGTTTTGACACATACGGGGCACCGTAAGGCGTCACAGAGAAAGTGCCAGCAACTCAATGGGCCATTTAAACATTCGGCAGTTCAGCCATAAATAAGTGGCACTTTATGAAGCTCCTGGTGACAATAAGATAATATTGCTCTGATAAGAGCCACTTGCAAAGAGCTGCTCTGGAAATCCTCAATAAAGGGGCAATTCCAAGATACAAAGACACAAAAGCAAACAACGTTTGTCTTTGTACAGCAGAACGAAGATGAACTGGTTGTTAACCAAGACAAGAGGAGTTCTCAAGAAGAATTCACGGAAATGCTTCAGGATACGTGCGAAAACACTCTGCCAACATTGCACCTCACTGCCAGCTTTCTGGCCCATCATCCCCTCATGAGAAGAGATTAGCGGGTGCCTGGAAGTCAAACAGGGGGATGTGCTCTCGGTGAGAAAGCAGTTTCAGGAAAATTAGCGATCACTGTCGACAGGTCTCGCAGGTGGCCTTCCGAAACGAAAACGTGACCACATCCATGTTCCCTACTCCTTCGGCACAGCCATGTGCTAACTGATTTAATGTGTGCATCGCATCGTCGAGCACGACAATGACCAGTACTGCACCTGTTTCGACATCGGCACGCAAGGGCAAGTATTTCCAGGAACATTTTGAATTTTACATCTTTAACACTCAGGCGGCTTCTCTGAGTAAATCCTGCTTCTGCCACCGTACGTACGGTGAGAGCAAAGTGTATAAAACGCTGGATTTTCTAACACTTCTCTAGTTTTAAAATATACTCAGCTTATTCCCACCTCTTTAGAATCACTACAGCAATAAACTGAGGCTCCTGTGGCTTGCACAGTGTCTGCCGCCGCCTTGATTCTCTAGTGAACGCCACAGGAATGGATGGTGTGGTGTGTGCATTACCACAATGAATGCTTACTTTCAATAGCATTTCTATTTTACTCACCAGATTAGATGTTTTTTTAAGCTCAGAATAGAACTGAAGAAGAGGCTCGGCTCCCAAAATACGGTGCTGGCTACGTACGTGCGCGTGAGAGGGAGAACGTAAGAGGCGGATGTGCTTGCAGATTCCCAACTGAGCCACTAGAGGGGGCCGAACCACAGTGCGTCACATCCCCCTCTTTCTGGAGTGGAGGGAGCAGGCTCGGGTGCGATTATTGCCGCTTTGCACTTTTGGTCGACTTTCCAAACCACCCACGAAACCCTCCTCTCTCACCCAGCCACCGGTACAAGGTCTTGTGAAAAAGGAGGGTCAGCGTTCTAACCTTTGGAGCCCATATGCGATTATGCCTCGCAAAATATTTTAAACAAGCTGAGGATCGCCGGGTGCTAAACAGCGCGGTGGGAGTGCACAAGACGAGACGCGGAAAGAACCCGGTAAGTGGGGGGGGGGAGGGGAGGAGGAGCAGAGAGGGAGGGGATGTCTGTGTGTGCCTGTGTGTGTGTGTGTGCCTGCCTGTGTGTGTGCCTGCCTGTGTGTGTGTATGTGCGCATGTGTGTGTGAACAGCATGCCATCTCTTGTCTCACTGTAAGCAGTGAAACTGAATGCTGGTTTGCCTGCGGGACAGGAGATGTGCGCTCGTGCCTGTACGTGCGCGTTCACGTTCCTGAATCGCCGCGTGTGCACCCCTCTACGTCCCTTGAAGAGGAACTCAATCACAATAGGTCGAGAGAGCTCGACCTAAAAAGCATTTGCAAATCTACTTCATTCGTCTGTGCTATGTTCCATTCACCCTAGCAACCCAGAACGACGAAAAAGAAACTAGGCAAGGGATGAGGGAGGGTGTCCAAACATTTACAGATGTCTATAGGTCTTGGTTTTGCCACGGAGAGCGAGACCTGGTGACCTGGGTTGGAAAGTGGCGAGGAGTTGAATGGGAGGTGCCGACATTGAGATGGGGCTGAGTGCAGGGTGGGGGCTATGCTCTGCAGTATTTGGAGGAGAGTTTGCAGTGGGAGAGATTGTTTGTAGTGTTGAAGTGTGATACGGTAGGCATGGTTTTAATGAAAGGTAAATGATGCGATGTATAGTATGACCAGAAACAACTAAATGGTGTTTTTAGGTCGAGCAGACCTTACTCTCAATGCGTGAGCATTGAGAGTGTCTGCTTCAGACCTTTTGTCAGCGTTTTAGAAGGAATGTGAGACGGAGCTCAAGCACGAGCGTCGCCGTCTCAGATTCCTTCTCGAGTGCGCGCACAGCACCACGCATGCGCATACACAGACACACAAGCGCCCATGCACGCACCCATCACGCATGCGCATACACAGACACACAAGCGCCCATGCACGCACCCATACATACAGAGAACCCACCCCTGCCGTCGCATACACACACTGCATACACACACGCTCCCCCCCCTTACCTCACCAGAGACACACACACAAGCGCACATACACACACGCACGCATGCATACAGAGACACCCCCGCCGTCGCACACACACGCGCGCGCACACATCCCCCTCACACCCCACTCACCAGGTTCTTCTTGTGTCCCTCGGCAGCCAGCGTGTCATTCAGGTTAACAGGCGGGGGCCGCGGGTCTCTCCACGAGCACGGGAGCCCCGCTAGCTAACATGGAAATCCTCCGGCGGGCACAGGAGCGCCTGCTTCCTGTTTTTGTCTGGCCCCGCCCCCGTCCCAACAAAAGTTGCCTGGCTTCCTGTTAAAGCCGGGCTGTGGCGGTGAGTTTGCCTGTTTTCTGCCACTGTTCGTCTCAAAACTCACGTGAGGAAAAACACGTTTTAATTGGAATATTTGATTCTTGCATTATGCTTGCTTTTTGAAAGAATCATTAATTAACAGTGGTAAATGCCATCCACGGCAGCCACGCTTCATGTTTCAGCACGGCAGCCGCACGCATAACTTTACTTTCATTTCCTCTGAAAAATTTAATGTTTCCAGTTCTGAGTGCCTTTGATGAGCATGATAGCTGTGAGCATCGCGACCGCCTCATGGAGATTTGGTCACAAATAACATGGTTTGTCTGGAGAAATGCTTGGATTAGCTCTTTCTGTGTAGAATGTTTTTCGTGTTTGTGGCCATAGCATTGACTCTTTATCTGGTGTGAACTTCATCTGATCCCAGGCGGTTTATTACCTCCATGATTACGTGGTACATTCTTCCTCTGGTTGCTGGAATATACCCGTTACCATGCTCAAAGCTTTTCATTTCCCCCCAGCCATGCTGACTTGTTGGCTTCTGCTATGTGTGGTACACACGGATTCACATACATTAGTTAACATTTGCTGTAATGTTTCATGCCATTAACATGCATTTATTTTTCTAAGCTAATTTTCCATTACAACAATTTTTGTTGCAGGATAACATTTAGACCCTTTCTTGGTACCACATCAAGGATGGGTAGATGCAACACTGGTTGCCTGACAACATTTGCACCCTTTCTTAATACTGCAGTGAAGATGGATAGACGCAGCAGTGCTCATCCATATTGGAACTCCGCTGTCACATGATACAACCCCCTTGATCTGTTTATTGTGTTGATAACCGATTTAAAATAAAGTTTAAAGGGAGCTTGTTTTTGTAGTCACGCCTGGCGGGTCTCGTATGCACTGGAGGTGTGGGGCACTGGGACGTGAGGGGCGGATAAACCGAGCCTGCTTTTTTTTTTTTAACAACTCCCATTTTCTTTTATGGCCGTCAGTTTGACCTCAACAATCGAGGTCCCACAAGCTGTCTTTCAGACGCGGTGATTTCTGCCGTCTAACAGCATCTCGACTACTTCCGGGGCACAGCAGAGGGTGCATAGTGTATCAGAGCACATTTAATCACCAAAATCTAAAAAATCCAGACCTTTATTGTGATCTTGGAGACGCTGGTGTAGACTTGGCCTTTGGGCTATCGAAATCGATTAGGGAGGTAATAAAATACGGGTTTTGGGACAATTGTCCTTTGAAACCTTTTAATAGCAAATAACACACATAGCTAAAAACAATATAAAAATATCAGATGTCAAATGCTTAATAAAAAGTAGAAAGCGGCCAATTTCCTCTGCCACATCAAAATAACGCATTTTGTATGTTAATGCCCTAACCGGCCCTGGGTTTAGCAGAGTGCCTTTTTGCCTTAATTGAAAGAAGACCCACCCCTTCTTAGCTTCTCTTTCTAGATCTGCAGCAGAACTCCTATTCAGAATTACATAATTGGAGACTGAAACATGTAAAGCCTTGGCAGACATGAACCACCAGCCCCCTCCATTCTTTACTCAATTTCCTGCCTCCTCTCTTCAGTTAGATGCTACATTTGCTGACTTTTTTCCACAGCTTGGACCCAAGGGGGCACTTCAGTGAAATTATTGTAATGCTTGTTCTTTTTTATTTATTTTTATTCTTCACTCATCCCAGCCCTGTGCCTAACACTCGTTTTAAAAAGTCTCTGACTCTTGGACAGCTGATAGCGACCTTTGATACAGCGCATCGCAGACTCCCACTCATCTCCAGGCGCGCCAAACAGGTGTCTGTGTTACCCGACTCAATGGTTCTCGATTCTTTGGCGTCAGAAAGATGTGACGCTAGTTTTAGTCTACAAGTCCCAGGCAAATGTCTCGGGTAATCGATTTAGTCCACTCAGCTATCCTAGAATATATTTCTCTCTCTCTCTCACGCTCTTGGTCACTCCCATATCATCCTCCTCTTGCATCCCCCCCCTTATTTAGTTTCACTTCCTTTCTAACAATACTATAAAATCTCCTCTCCTCTATCTCCTGACTCTCCCCTCCCCTCAGTCTCTCCACTCTCCCCTCTCCCCTCCTCTCTCCCCTTTCTCCCCTCTCCTCACTCTCCCCTCTCACCACTCTCCCCTCCCTCTCTCACCTCCCTCTCACTTCAATCTCCCCTCTCCTCACTATCCTCACTCTCCCCACTCTCTCCTCTCACACCACTCTCTCCTCTCTCTCCACTCTTCCTATATTTCTGTCTCACTCTCTCCTGCCCCTTCACTGTCTTGGCCTCTCCACTCTTCCTCTATTTCTGTCTCACTCTCTCCTGCCCCTTCACTGTCTTGGCCTCTCCACTCTTCCTCTATTTCTGTCTCACTCTCTCCTGCCCCTTCACTGCCTTGGCCTCTCCACTCTTCCTCTATTTCTCTCACTCTCTCCTGTCCCTTCACTGTCTTGGCCTCTCCACTCTTCCTCTATTTCTGTCTCACTCTCTCCTGCCCCTTCACTGTCTTGGCCTCTCCACTCTTCCTCTGTTTCCGTTTCACTCTCTCCTGCCCCTTCACTGTCTTAGCTTCTCCACTCTTCCTCAGTTTCCGTTTCACTCTCTCCTGCCCCTTCACTGTATTGGCCTCTCCACTCTTCCTCTATTTCTGTCTCACTCTCTCCTGCCCCTTCACTGTATTGGCCTCTCCACTCTTCCTCAGTTTCCGTCTCACTCTCTCCTGCCCCTTCACTGTCTTGGCCTCTCCACTCTTCCTCAGTTTCCGTCTCACTCTCTCCTGCCCTTTCACTGTCTTTGCCTCTCCACTCTTCCTCTATTTCTGTCTCACTCTCTCCTGCCCCTTCGCTGTCTTGGCCTCTCCACTCTTCCTCAGTTTCCATTTCACTCTCTCCTGCCCCTTCGCTGTCTTGGCCTCTCCACTCTTCCTCAGTTTCCGCCTCACTCTCTCCTGCCCTTTCACTGTCTTGGCCTCTCCACTCTTCCTCAGTTTCCGCCTCACTCTCTCCTGCCCCTTCACTGTCTTGGCCTCTCCACTCTTCTTCAATTTCCTTCTCACTCTCTCCCGCCCCTTCACTGTCTCACTCTCTCCTGCCCCTTCACTCTCTTGGCCTCTCCACTCTTCCTCAGTTTCCGTTTCACTCTCTCCTGCCCCTTCACTGTCCTGGCCTCTCCACTCTTCCTCTATTTCTGTCTCACTCTCTCCTGCCCCTTCACTGTCTTGGCCTCTCCACTCTTCCTCTATTTCTGTCTCACTCTCTCCTGCCCCTTCACTGTCCTGGCCTCTCCACTCTTCCTCTATTTCTGTCTCACTCTCTCCTGCCCCTTTACTGTCTTGGCCTCTCCACTCTTCCTCTATTTCTGTCTCACTCTCTCCTGCCCCTTCACTCTCTTGGCCTCTCCACTCTTCCTCTATTTCTGTCTCACTCTCTCCTGCCCCTTCACTCTCTTGGCCTCTCCACTCTTCCTCACTTTCCGTTTCACTCTCTCCTGCCCCTTCATTGTCCTGGCCTCTCCACTCTTCCTCTATTTCTGTCTCATTCTCTCCTGCCCCTTCACTGTCTTGGCCTCTCCACTCTTCCTCTATTTCTGTCTCACTCTCTCCTGCCCCTTCACTGTCTTGGCCTCTCCACTCTTCCTCAGTTTCCGTTTCACTCTCTCCTGCCCCTTCACTGTCCTGGCCTCTCCACTCATCCTCTATTTCTGTTTCACTCTCTCCTGCCCGTTCACTGTCTTGGCCTCTCCACTCTTCCTCTATTTCTGTCTCACTCTCTCCTGCCCCTTCACTGTCTTGGCCTCTCCACTCTTCCTCTATTTCTGTCTCACTCTCTCCTGCCCCTTCACTGTCTAGGCCTCGCCACTCTTCCTCCGTTTCCGCCTCACTCTCTCCTGCCCCTTCACTGTCTTGGGCTCGCCACTCTATCTCTATTTCTGTCTCACTCTCTCCTGCCCCTTCACTGTCTTGGCCTCTCCACTCTTCCTCAGTTTCCGTCTCACTCTCTCCTGCCCCTTCACTGTCTTGGCCTCTCCACTCTTCCTCAGTTTCCGTCTCTCTCTCCTGCCCTTTCACTGTCTTGGCCTCTCCACTCTTCCTCTATTTCTGTCTCACTCTCTCCTGCCCCTTCACTGTCTTGGCCTCTCCACTCTTCCTCTGTTTCCGTTTCACTCTCTCCTGCCCCTTCACTGTCTTAGCTTCTCCACTCTTCCTCAGTTTCCGTTTCACTCTCTCCTGCCCCTTCACTGTATTGGCCTCTCCACTCTTCCTCTATTTCTGTCTCACTCTCTCCTGCCCCTTCACTGTATTGGCCTCTCCACTCTTCCTCAGTTTCCGTCTCACTCTCTCCTGCCCCTTCACTGTCTTGGCCTCTCCACTCTTCCTCAGTTTCCGTCTCACTCTCTCCTGCCCTTTCACTGTCTTTGCCTCTCCACTCTTCCTCTATTTCTGTCTCACTCTCTCCTGCCCCTTCGCTGTCTTGGCCTCTCCACTCTTCCTCAGTTTCCGCCTCACTCTCTCCTGCCCTTTCACTGTCTTGGCCTCTCCACTCTTCCTCAGTTTCCGCCTCACTCTCTCCTGCCCCTTCACTGTCTTGGCCTCTCCACTCTTCTTCAATTTCCTTCTCACTCTCTCCCGCCCCTTCACTGTCTCACTCTCTCCTGCCCCTTCACTCTCTTGGCCTCTCCACTCTTCCTCAGTTTCCGTTTCACTCTCTCCTGCCCCTTCACTGTCCTGGCCTCTCCACTCTTCCTCTATTTCTGTCTCACTCTCTCCTGCCCCTTCACTGTCTTGGCCTCTCCACTCTTCCTCTATTTCTGTCTCACTCTCTCCTGCCCCTTCACTGTCCTGGCCTCTCCACTCTTCCTCTATTTCTGTCTCACTCTCTCCTGCCCCTTTACTGTCTTGGCCTCTCCACTCTTCCTCTATTTCTGTCTCACTCTCTCCTGCCCCTTCACTCTCTTGGCCTCTCCACTCTTCCTCTATTTCTGTCTCACTCTCTCCTGCCCCTTCACTCTCTTGGCCTCTCCACTCTTCCTCACTTTCCGTTTCACTCTCTCCTGCCCCTTCATTGTCCTGGCCTCTCCACTCTTCCTCTATTTCTGTCTCATTCTCTCCTGCCCCTTCACTGTCTTGGCCTCTCCACTCTTCCTCTATTTCTGTCTCACACTCTCCTGCCCCTTCACTGTCTTGGCCTCTCCACTCTTCCTCAGTTTCCGTTTCACTCTCTCCTGCCCCTTCACTGTCCTGGCCTCTCCACTCATCCTCTATTTCTGTTTCACTCTCTCCTGCCCGTTCACTGTCTTGGCCTCTCCACTCTTCCTCTATTTCTGTCTCACTCTCTCCTGCCCCTTCACTGTCTTGGCCTCTCCACTCTTCCTCTATTTCTGTCTCACTCTCTCCTGCCCCTTCACTGTCTAGGCCTCGCCACTCTTCCTCCGTTTCCGCCTCACTCTCTCCTGCCCCTTCACTGTCTTGGGCTCGCCACTCTATCTCTATTTCTGTCTCACTCTCTCCTGCCCCTTCACTGTCTTGGCCTCTCCACTCTTCCTCAGTTTCCGTCTCACTCTCTCCTGCCCCTTCACTGTCTTGGCCTCTCCACTCTTCCTCAGTTTCCGTCTCTCTCTCCTGCCCTTTCACTGTCTTGGCCTCTCCACTCTTCCTCTATTTCTGTCTCACTCTCTCCTGCCCCTTCGCTGTCTTGGCCTCTCCACTCTTCCTCAGTTTCCGCCTCACTCTCTCCTGCCCCTTCACTGTCTTGGCCTCTCCACTCTTCCTCAGTTTCTGCCTCACTCTCTCCTGCCCCTTCACTGTATTGGCTTCTCCTCTTTTCCTCTAATTCAGTCTCACTCTCTCCTGCCCCTTCACTGTCTTGCTTCTGTTTATTGTATTTGCACAAATCTAATATCTTGGTCTATTCCTTTTCAATAATCAGGCATTTTTGTTTATTAGGTGTTTATGTTTTTGATTGGTTTATTTATAGGCACTTTCTATCTATCTATCGCCCTCACTCTATTTATCTATCGCACTCACTCTATCTATCTATCGCCCTCACTCGATCTATCGCCCTCACTCTATCTATCGCACTCATTCGGCACCACCACTCAGGGGCACCACAGCATCAATCTGTGCAACCATTCAACAACAACTGGTTCAAATATGTTCTCTCAATGTCTCAAACTTTATTACAAATGTCACAAAAAGATGTTAATATTTAACTTCTGTTCTTGGATTTTCGTCACAATAAAATACACTTAACACAATCTTCACAAAAGTTATTTACAAAAGTTTAAGCTATTGCTATTATTAATTACAATAACTTTTATTTAAGTATTAATTATTAAAAAAAAATTAAAAGCCATTGTTATTTGTAATAGTAATACATCTAAGTCACGTAAATACAACACTAATTGCATTACAAATGCTATAGGTGTCACATTTGCGAAAGTTATAACTATTGGCATTGTAAATGACAAAGCTATTAATTTAGCTATTTTCAAAACCAACACAGAAATAAAAAATTGTCATTTACAATACCAATAGCTCAAAATTTCCTAATGCGAGACCTATTGCATTGCAAATGCTTGTTATAAGTGCTGTCTCAATAGTGCAGGATGTTGAACGTGACAGAGGGCTGTATCATGCCATACATCATAATCACAGCAAATGTATGAGACCTGATTATATTTTTATGAAGCTTACACGAGGCACGGTGTCCTATTGGAAACTACCACAATGAACAGCCGGGAATGAGCAGAGCTTCGTGAGTTAGTGAACTTCGGCGCCCTAGAGGCAGAGAAACGCACGCTACAGCCGCCACCTCTGCAGTCCCTCGGGAGTGTAGGAAGCATCAGTGGTAGTCCCCCGCCTCGCCGGGCTGCCATTAATTGAAACTAAGAAGGGCAAATAAAGTCTTGCAGCTGCCATTGCCTGTTATTCACATGTAAAACAAGCATTGGCTGCGGGCCGTGAAAGAGACACGGCTGGGCAGCCGTGAAAGTGAAAGTGTGGCCGCGAGACGCGCTCTGTGGAGGGGGAGGGGCAAGCAATAAAAAAGCAGATGGCGCCAGTGAATGCGCGTGTTAAGAGATATTAAAACAAGAGCTTAAGAGAAATGACAAGACCAGATTTACTTCAAGATGCGGTGTAATTAAAATTATACATGACTTCTGGATTTGCTCAACTGTGAAAAATCAGACTTCGCACATAGCCATCTGGTGAGGAAAGAAGACGAAGAACTGAAGCGCAGCGTCCCTTAAATGGCCACCGTGCTGTTAGAATAAAAGTCGTGTGGCTGTGTCGCGGCGGGGGAGAGCGGAGAAGCGAGAGGAAAGACAGATGGTGCATGGTGCAGGATTGATTAAAGCTGACGAGAAGGGAGCAAAGGAGCTAGATGGCAGCTCGGGGAGTGGCTTCCTTTGAAGTCTGATGCCGAGGCATGGTGTGGGATGTGGCTGGTGATGTGCACGCGCCTGGCTCACATGAACTGTACCCGATCCGCAGCAGTTTGGGTAGACTTTTGAGAGCCTTACTATAATCTCGACAAACATCCATTACTAAAGCAATGCTGTAGGTCGAGACCTAAAAAAAGGTGAATACCAGTACAACTTGCCTGATTTTATTAGTTACTTGTGGACGGTTATCCCTGGGAGCTAAGGGGCTATCACACTTCAACACAAGAAATCTTTAAAAACTTGGATATACGGACTCCCAGAATCCAAATGCAAAACTTTGGTCTGATTATACTCAAACGTTCCAAACACAGCTGAAACATCATACTACTGGTCAGCAATGAAGATAAAAGCGCCAGGATGCTCCCTGGAGTGACAGAGCGCTATATAAAAACCACAAAACATCAAACATCAAACATCAAACTCGGATGCCATTGATGTTCCAATGGTAGTTGCTGTTTTGCCTGAGGAAGGAGCCATTGTGTCTCTGACATTTTAGATAAATCGGAATAGTAAAGCTATTGAGCTCAAATCACTCAATGTTAGTAAGGAAGGATCCATGGATTAGTTCAATAGAAGAACAATCCCCTAACTGTATGCTCACCGAAACCCCAACTCATATCCCAATGTACATACATTTTCCTTGACTGAAGCCAACTTGAGATATCAGATTGTGTGAGGCAAGGAAATTGCATGACCAACATTACGGTTTTAGAGGTAGTTGTTATGACATTGTATTTGTGCATAGTTTACAACTTAGTTACTGTTTGATCACCCGAAATGCAAGGTAAACATCTCCCTTACTTGAGGAACAATTTGTTCCATCCCATCTTTGGATGGCAGTTTGGTCCATGCTGCATTGGTCTTCTTTGTCTTTGGCTCGCAATGAAAAGACTGAGGCAGCAATAAGAGGACCTGTTATTGAAAGAAACAAAAAGCAAAACATTAATCTACTGCTCCTTCTACGATAAACCAACATTTCAGAGAGCTAGCATCAAACTAAGAACCCGATTTATTTTCTAGCGGGTGGCCTGGAGATAGAGTACATTACTCCGTCAATCTGACGAAGGTGGCGTCTACCAAATTTAGAAATGCCCACCAAGCTGGCAGTCATTTCTAAACCATTGGCAGGAACTGCCGTCACGACGGTTCCCATCATTGCTGTTTACAGTTTAGTGCACAGCTCCATCAGTATGATGGAGCTGTGCACCATACTGTTTCCCAAAGTGGGATTTTCTTTTTGAAAATAAAAATAAAATGCTTGCCATGGAAGTCATCTCCCTTGGCGAGGGGAGCATTTTAGCAGTTCTCACAGCCTCTAACAGCAAGCACTTTCCTGGTGGTGACGGGCAGTGAAAACAGGATCTTTCATTCTTCCCATGTAATTTTAGGTGGACGGAATTAAAGGTCTGCCTCCGATGGTCCTTACTCCGTAGGGTCTTTGGATTGGTTTAAGCACTGGCGGAGACAGGGTAGTCTCCGCCGTGATTAAACTTAAGGCCTGTCGCATATAAACCTGGCGGGCAGACCACGGTCTTGGCGGTATAGATACTCAGTCGTCGTTGCAAAGGAGAATCTATACCGCCATGATTAAAAATCAGACCCCAAATGTGGAATGACAGAGCACAACTTCCAAGCAGATCGTTTGGTACTATGCAGAGACACAGGGTAGTGAAACTACATGCACAAATGTAGGCTGCAAGCCAACAGTAGCACTGTAATATATTTAGAGAAACAAAGTGCACAAGTTCATCGCCAAGGCTAAGGAAAAAATAAAGATTAAATACATCTCAAAAATAGCAAATGACAAATCTCAAAACTAGCAATGTCATTCCATCAGACACAATAAAGAACAAGAAACAGTGATCAATATGGTTTTCAGGGTGTGAAATTGTATTTGACCAGACAAGTAAAATAAAAGATGTTACAAGCCAGAAGCTGGTAAAAAGGTGTGAAATTACTCTTAGGAACATTTTTAGAGCCATTAAATTTTTACATTGATAATTTAAATGTCCTAAACTTTATCCTACAAATCTAACAGCAAAAAGGTTTGTTTTTATTCAGTACCATGCTTTGCTTTATTGCCTAGTTTTCAGCTCGCAAAATGTGACCTATTCCCACTAAAGAGAATCCAAGTGAAGTTTCTTCCCATGTTATTCAAATCTGCAAATCAAAATGATCCAGCTGTCAATAACTTGTATTGCACTAAGTGAATTTATGATGTCAGGTGGTAGACTGCATTGGCAATTCATCCAAAAACTAATTTCAGCGCGACCATGCTAAAAGGACAACTGTCATCAATCTACCAAGCTACAATTTATATTTATTTCAGAAGCTTACAGGATTATTTAGCTATTACAGGAATACCTATATTAAAGGTAATGATAATTTGTTTGGTTTTGTATGAAATGCACATTGTAAATCATTTTGCTTCTAACAAATAAATAAATACAAACAACTTATCACGGAAAAAAGCAAATTTTATAGTGCCCAAATCAATCTTGCACATGACTCTACGAAACAACTCTTTCAGGTAGTCACGCGTCTCTCCGGTCAAGCGACAACTACCCCCATCACAGCTACTCAAGAGCTCTGTGATTCCTTGGCGAATCACTTTCAAAGGAAAGTGACTGACATCTTTACTCATTTCAAGGCTCACATAACCAGTACTGAACATCCATCTTCCACCCCTAAGGATCATAAGCTCCGGGCCCGGGCAGGTTCTACCCCGCCTGACTTAACCCCTCATCGCTCCTTCCAGAACTTTACTCAGGTTCCGTCAGAACTGGTATCTCACTTACTATGTACCACCAACTCTGGCTCACCGGAAGATCCATGCCCCCCTTCCATTCTCAAAAACTTTCCAGATATCATAGGTCCAAAACTTACGGAAATATTTGATGCCATGTTTTCCTCCAATATCTTTCCTTCCATCTGGAAGAGAGCAACTATCAAACCGCTCATCAAAAAAAGTTCTTTAGATCCCTCTATAGTTGCCAACTATCGCCCTATAGCCTGCCTCCCTCTCCCCGCCAAAATTGTGGAAAAGATTATGAATACTCAAATCTCAGATTTCATAGATCAGAACAACTGTCTGGATAATTCACAATTTGGTTTCCGGAAGGGACATGGAACTGAAACCGCGCTTATTAAAGCGACAGATGAAATTAGGATGACACTTGATGGTGGAGGATCGGCAGTGCTTATCTTGTTGGACCTGTCTGCCGCTTTTGACACGGTCAATCATTCTATCTTGATCGACAGTGTCACAGCGGCAGGGATCACAAATGGTGCTAAGGATCTTATCTCCTCTTTTCTTACTGACCGAGTGCAATCCGTCGCCTTCGGCAATTTCAACTCACCTCCTTTTACTCTTCCCTGTGGTGTCCCCCAGGGATCTTCGCTAAGTCCGACACTATTTAACACCTATGTGTCGGACTTGGCGAGGGTCATAAAATCCCACCACCTGGCGGTGACATCCTACGCTGATGACCCCCAGATTGTCTTGGCTATTAACAAAAATGGAGATGAAGTTGCTTCCAATTTTAATCAGGGAATGGTAGCAATAAGTGACTGGATGTCCACAAATTGCTTGAAGCTTAACTCCGATAAAACGGAGGTGATGGGGTTTGGTAATCTTTCCCCAGCCTGGTCACCCACCTGGTGGCCTGCCGCCCTGGGACCACCTCCGTCCCCAGTGACCAAGGCAAGAAATCTGGGAGTTTTACTGGACACCAAACTCACTCTTATGCACCATGCCAATGCGGTAGTATCATCCTCTTTTTACACCGTGAGAATGATCAAAAAACTCCTCCCTTATCTTCCCATGAGCATGGCCAGAACACTGGTCAGTGCACTAGTGATATCTCGCATTGACTACTGTAACGCGCTCTTAGTCAATGCTCAGGAAGGAGTCATAAAAAAGCTACAGTTGGTGCAGAATGCTGCAGCCAGACTGATCACGGCCACCCCCAAGTATACCCCTATCTCTGGCACTATTAAACAACTTCATTGGTTGCCAGTAAAGAAGAGAGTTAAATTTAAAGCACTCTGCATTGCGTATAAGGCAATTCATTCTCAAGGATGCATTCCTGTCAGATGCCTCCGCTCTTCCACTGCCGGTCTTGTGCAGGTCCCAAGGACTAAGAAGGTCTCTTGGGGCGACAGGTCCTTTATAGTGAGCACCACCAAACTCTGGAATAGTCTTCCAAGCCAGATCAAAACCTGTACTTACCTTCTTTCTTTCCGCAAACAGATAAAGACCTTGCTTTTCAAACAATAATTACTCATGGATAGTACAGTGGACATTCAGCGCCGAGACACCCTCGGGTATTTAAAGTTCAAGTTCAAGTTTAACATTTGTATAGCGCACTACTCACCCAGAGGGTCTCAAGGCGCTTGAGGGAAGGGGGTATTTTATTTGTGCGCTTAACAAATCTCCTAAATAAAAAAAATAAAAAATACAATTCAGTAGCCTAAAGTGTCACCTGCTGGAAAGAGAAAGCGAATTTCAGTGTATCTGCAATACTAATTACTTGATATCGAAAGTATGACCATATGACCCTTTTAAGAACATTTATAAAGATGCAATACAGACATTTTGCAGGAAGTAACCATAACTTAAGATGTGTGTGGCATGTAAGACTGTTTGGCCCAAACAACAGCCTTGTGCCCAGGAAGAGGCAGAAAGCCCACCAATTCCACGTTAGCATATTCAATACACAACCACAAATGCCAGCACAGTGCATCTTGAAAACTACGGTTCTCACAGAAGACCATCCTAAAGTAGAAGTCGCTGATGTAAAGTACAATATTCTCATTCAACCCCTGGCCGCCTATGAGAACTGCAAGTCTTTGTTTTCAGAATGAACATTGAGTCAATAAATGCCAAAGGGTTGCTATATATGTACTTAACACCTTGGCTGCTTGAGATGATCTTCTGCTGTGCTGGGCCATAACAGAAATGGGTGTGCTCATGACGAGCTGAGCTCGTCATGAGCACGGAAGGGGTTAAGAACCAAACAATGGCGTGATGGAGCAAGCCCGGTGTTTTTAGCTCACACTCTCCTGCCCCTCAAGTTCTCTAAATGACACTGTAGACTATCTTGCCTGTCCACTGCTGATAACTTTTTAACATTCATCCTACAAGTCTCTGCCGTCTCAGATAGCAGGAGCTACTGTACCTCTGCTGATGGCACAAGTAAGCATTTCTCGTAGTTGTAAGAGAGAAGATAACAATCAATCAATCAATCAATCAATCAATCAATCATAGCATTTATAAAGCTCACTACTTACCTGTGAGGGTCTCAAGGCGCTGGGGGTACAGGAAAGCTGCTACTGCTCGAAAAGCTAGGTCTTGAGGAGTCTTCTGAAGGACAGAAGGTCTTGGGACTGCCGTAGATGGATGAGGAGGGTGTTCCAGGTCTTGGCTGCGAGGTGGGAGAACTATCTCCCGCCGGCGGTTGCTCTTTGGATGCGGGAGACTGTGGAAAGGGCGAGGTTGGCGGAGGGGGGATCTGGCGGGTGGGGGTGTAGAAGCTGAGTCGTCTGTTGAGGTACGCTGGTCTGGTGTTGTGGAGTGCCTTGTGTGCGTGGGCCAGTTTGAAGGTTATCCTCTTGTTGACGGGGAGCCAGTGCAGGTCTCTCAGGTGGAGTGTGATGTGGCTGCCGCGAGGGATGTCGAGGTTCAGGCGTGCAGAGATGTTCTGGATGCGTCAAAGCCGTTTCAGGAGTTTGGCCGAGGCTCCTGCGTAGAGGGCATTTCCGTAGTCCAACCTGCTGCTGAAGAGGGCCTGGGTGACCGACCGTTCTTTCGGTGGGGATCCACTTGTAGATCCTGCGGAGCATGCGGAGGGTGTTGAAGCAGCAGGAAGAGACGGCGTTGACCTGCTTAGTCATGAAAAGGGCGGAGTTGAGCATAACCCCTAGGTTGCATGCGTGGTCGGTGGGTGTTGGAGCCGTTCCCAGTGCGGTTGGCCACCCAAAGGCGTCCCAGGCCGAGGGGGTGGGACCGAGGATGAGGACCTCCGTCTCGTCTGAGTTCAGCTTCAGCCGGCTGTTCCTCATCCATTTGGCGACGGCCCTCATTCCTTCGTGGAGGTTGGTTTTGGCAGTGTGGGGGTCCCTGGTAAAAGAGAGGATCAGCTGGGTGTCATCGGCATAGGAGATGATGTTGAGGTCGTGCAGTCTGGCGACGTGGGCGAGCGGTGCCATGTAGATGCTAAACAGCGTTGGGCTGAGGGATTAACCGCTTGGGCAGGCCGCAGATGATCTCGGTGGCTGCGGAGCAGAAGGGGGGGGGGGGGAGGCGGACGCTCTGTGTTCTGCCGGAGATTAAGGAGGTGGTCCAGTCCAGGACCTTCTCTTGGATCCTGGCATTGTGGAGGCGTGTCCGTAGTCTGCTGTGGAAGACCATGCCGAAGGCGGCTGACAGGTCCAGAATCATGAGGGCCGCAGTTTCTTGGTTGTCTAGCAGGGTCCTGATGTCATCGGTGGCGGCATGTGTTCTACAGTAAACAGCCAAGAAATCAAATAGACATCCTTGCACGGAATGCCCTGGAAAAATAATTGGTTCAGGACAGTGCGTAAATGACTACCCATGTCCATTTAACTAACCAGGATACAGTGAAGGAATTTTCCTAATATTTTATATTGAGTAAAATACACAATGACAATGAGGGAATGACTGCCTACCTCGCATCTTATTGTAATTGCCAGCAACTGTTAAGTTACGCTTCTCTCTACAGCCAACATTTGATGAGTTATGAAAAAAACACACTACCAATGATTCTAACGTTGTACAGCTCATCGGCCTAACTGACATATGTTGTGGTTCCAGTATGAACATTTATTAAGGCTTTTGACATGTTGACATAATAGTAAGATTATAATTTTGCTTAAGTCGCCTTGTGAACCATTTCCACAACTTGACTTGGAAAGTGCTAGGCGAAAAAAAAATTGTGATTTCAGGTCTGCCCAGTATGGCAAAAGCACAGCCTGGAAAAAAAAACGCGGGCCGCAAATATAACCAATCTAAATTCCTAAGAAGTCCCCGTTTTTAAATTTCAGGTGCCTCCTTGTGAGATGCTATATGCGAGGTCTATCGAAATAAAAATATTTCACTGCATTTTGGTAAAAAGTTGGATTTGTAATAATATATTCATTATAGCCACCAATTGAAAGGAAAATAACTTTTTGCAAACTTGCATGATTGACCTGTGAATCACAGGCATCATAAAATAGAAAGCTGTCAGCCATACCCGCAAAGATGCATGAAATTAGAGTCCCCTCTGGTGCAGGTAAATAAGGTTGAAAATGGGAAATGCAGACAGAGCACAAAGTGGAGCAGTGGCCAGAAATGTTTTACATTTCCACAACTTGGGTGTATGAACAGGAGTGTGCACAATAGGTCAAAAGTGACCAACTCTAAATGACCAACAAGTCTGTTAAGGCATAGGCGAATTTATTGAAATCTCAGGCACCACCAGGTGAAAACGCATGTAAAGTCTATGAAACTTTAAAATAAGTACATAAGCATGACTTTGGTTACTTCATTTGAATTACCACTAAAGTCAGTAACCGAGTGAAAATGAAATACATGAAACAAAAACTTGGTGTATTCGCCATAAAACTTGGGATCATCCATTGGGAGGCTACCTTTTTTGTTTTCAATACTAAGAAATTAAGTGGGTTTTGATAAAGGCAAATACGCATAATGCGGAGAGCCCTTAAATGTGTACAAGCAGATGGTTAGCGCTTTAAGCCCCTATGAAAGATGGCTGTGGAGGTGCGCCAACTGAGAAAATAGAAATGGTAATAGCTTTGTTTGCTGAATTCAAAGCAGATACTGTAGAAAATTAGAAATATTGATGTACATAAGCAACGTTCATTTCCCTTTTCCCACTCCTCTCCCTGCATGCACCATGAATACCGCAAAGCATTGACTGCATTTACTCTGCCAGCAAAGGCCTGTACCCATGTGTACATGACAGCCATTCTAAGCACCCTGGCCCCCTTTCTTTTCCTGCTCATTACACCAGCTTCCCTTCTGCGCGTATCTGAACCCCCCCCCTCTCTCTCCCACATGCATGGATTAGTGAAACCCTCTCCCTCTGTGCGACCCTGCCCTGAAAGGCAGCCCTTCTGCTTGACCCACGCAAACCCCCCCATTCACTCTTGAAGAGGTCACCTTCGCCCCAGCTGACATAGCCCTCCCCAGCTGTACCTGACTACCACCGCTCTCTCATGCATGAGTCATAAGATCTTTCTCTCTCTGTGTGCGACTCTGTCCCTGTGCACACCCTGGCTCCCCCTTCCCCTTCTCCCTCCACATGGGCAAGTCATAAACCTCCTTCCGCAAGATCCTGTCCTTGGTAGTCACGGCCGCGCCTGACCAACACCTCCTTTTCTTCCATGAATGCCCCTCTGTTGACAAGCCCTCCCTCCGCACTCGAGTGTCCACGCGGCATGAATACCACTCCTTTGATGACCCCTTCCCCCGAGTCCGACTGACCACACATGTCCGAGGCCATCGTCTAAGCCAGGAGATACCATTTACTGCCCTTTTTGTATGAAGTCACTCCTCTTCAAAGGACCCACTATTGATCCTGGCCACCCCACCCCCTGGGCTATGATCAGGCGCACACATTCTAAACAGTTGACGGAACACTCAGCTGCGTGATTGCCCTCCCCTCTTATCAGCGAGTCAAGGGTCCCTATTGTGAACACATGTGGGGTAGGATTGACACGAGGATTATGGGGATGTCTTTTCTTTGTTTTACAATGCTGTGATTGTAATGCCAAGTGTTTTGTAAGGTATAAAAGACGGAGTCTCAGCTCACTTGTTAGAGCACCTCCCGATGACACCTTGTTTCGTGTCTGAAATGACTGGCTCTCCTCATGAGAAATAAACTCTGTTCTTTGATTCCGGCTTCCGGCGCCCGTCTCTTTATTTGGTAATTATTCTGAATGGGAACTAAGAGGCGTCTTGCGCCAGCAGCCCGGGCATCGATACTAGTATGGGCTCTCTTTTTCCACAATTGGCGTCCCAACGCGGGGTCCATCAGTGACATAGGGTCCAGTGAGAGAGATCCAGACGATGAGGTGAACATCTAAATGATCGGAGTATACCTGCCTTGAGAGGGCCCTCGTCCGGCTGCCGATTGAATGAACTTCACCAATTCCGAACGGACCTCTCTCGAGTGACCTACTGTCCTGACTGGAATCCCACAGGATTGCCGCGGTAAAATCATGGAGTAAGAGAACGATCGGGCGCTGGAAGGAGGAAGGCGAAGAACTGCCCACACGGTCCGGTCCGGGTAAGGTCGCGTAAATGCGACAAATTGTGAATTGATTGTTTGGTTTGGATAATACTAGTATTACTCTTTTGATTGGTACCTCTGGAGATTCACCGTCTGCAAACGGAGAAACAACAGGCTCTCCCTTTGCAAGCAGTGAAGGATAGGTAACGCAGACTTTTGTCCCCATTGTAATCCGTCGTGCCTATCTTCCTCCCCCACTGTTGTCCCGAACTGCCGTTCGTGGATTATTGTCTGGAGATTCTTTGTCTGCAAACAGGGAAGAACAAGGTCTCTCTTTGCAGGTAGAGAAAGAGTGGGTAACGCAAACTTTTCGTACCCACTTATTCTCCCCACTGATTGTTTGATTGACCGAACACTGGTTGTTCGGTATTGGTTCTTTTGAGGTATTCACCGCCTGCAAACAACGGAGAATAGAAATATTCTGTCTAGTCTTTGCCCGCCGTGATAAGATAGGTAGTGCAGACTTTTGTCCCCGTTGTAATCCGTCATGCCTATCTTCTCCCCATTGGTTGGTAGCCTGTTTAGCCCGGACCGCTTATTAGAGTCGAACCATCCAGCTCCACTGGAGGGCACATCTAATAAGGACCTGTTCATTAAAGTGTGGACTAGTCGCTATAGCTTATAATAGGTTATGGCATAAAAATAAAAGAAAAGGAGTTGAGCGAAATCAGTAGGCCACTGAGGAGTTATCAACTTCGCTAAAAATAAAATAAGAAACGTTAGAAATAACCCGTAATAAGAAACATAAAAATGGCGAGGGAAGACAAGCTTGACACCAAGGCAAGCCACGAGGTAGCTAGGTTCCGTTGCCTATTCCTGCCCTAAACATGTCTGCCTCATTGCCCACCACGCCCAAATAACGGTCACATGAAATAGAAACAAATCAACAGGTACCTACCCCCATTCCGGAAACTCCCGAAGTGCCACAGGTCCGCGGTTACGCCCATCCGGTAGGCGAGGCATCGAGGCATGCGGGACTCGCCTGGCCGCAGTCGGAAGGGGAGGCTGTGGGGCAGACGGCCCAGAAAACAGTGATGGCCTCTCCTTCTCTCCTCTTCTGCTGCCCTGCAGGCCACGGGGGGGGGCTGTCTTGCCTCAGCCACCGACCACCCCCCCCTCTGTCTCTCGCCTGGACCGGCCCACGAAGAAGGCCGAAGCCAAAAACAAGAACGGCGGCGCTTACATGTAGTCCCGCCACATGCCGACGCCGGGATAGTTACAGGTAGTCCCGCCACATTTCAAATTCCTGGAGAGTTGGAGGTAGTCCCGCCACATGTCAAAAAGGGGGGGGGGGGCTGTCTTGCCTCAGCCACCGACCCCCCCCCCCATCTTCAATAGCCGGCACGGCCAATATCGAAACGGCGGAGCCGAGGATCGGCGAGGGGTCGCTGGAAGGGGGAGGTGGCGCGAACGAGCCTCCCCCACCTCCCTCCAGGTGGAGGCTTCCAGCGACACCCCAACGCTCTTACTTAAAGAGGGTCCACATCGAAAAGCGGTCTTTTGCCCGGGGCGGGCACATGCCCCATACCGTCTCTCCTCAACCTTGAAGATTCTATGAGAGCCGGGGGGCCCCCGACCCCTCTGCATGGGTGCCCCCGTCCCCCTCGCTGGGACCCGCGACATCGACACACTCCTGCCGGCGCCAGCCTCAGTTTGGAAATGGCTAAAACACAGCCAAAGTACAGACTTGTTCAGTTCCGGTGGAACACCAGAATGACCCGGTAGGAAAATTGTTGTTGCCCTCCCCACTCTTTGACTGATGGTCCATTTGTTAGACTGTTACCACATTGCGAAAAAGTTTTTGAACTGTCAACGGAAGGTTCTGGTCCGACCATGAGTCATTGGAGACATTCTGACTATACCGGAACATGCCTGACCTCGCCCAAAATGGCGCCGATACACGAAACGAAAACTTTCGAACTCCCTGTTCACCTGGATTGCTCGAATAAGTGATGCTCTGAGATATGTATGCATTTTTGTACAATGAAAGTCGATAAGATGGATAGTGATTATGTGCTTAGAGAAGAAAGCAATACAGATATTGATCATGTGTTTTGACAATGAACTGATTTAGGGTGGGTACTTATTATGAATGGGAACAATGAATTGGTGTAATTTAGACAGTGAACGAGCATCTGGATAATGAATTAATTTAATATGACTGAATCCTTGACATGCATCATGCTTGCTCTGTAGTAAAGTTTTATACGATTTTATTGCACTGCCGCACTTTATGCAATGAACTGCCACCAACTTCGTTCTTCTTATGTACATTTCCAATCTGCTCCGTGGCCGGTCCACTGGGTTGTAGGCCTGTATTTATACACTAGCACTTTTTATTAAAGGTATTTTTGAAAACGAAAGCATAGTTGTAGCGGTTGCATTAATGAGTTTTGAATGTATTACTACTGTGAGCAACGAGAAAGTATGATGAAGGCTGAAGGTTAAAAAGGACCCGATATTTAGCAGCCACATTATGTGTCACAGGCAGCCGGAAAAGTGTTTTAGAAGCCTTAAAGCGACACCACAGAAATGCCACCTGACCGCCACCCTTGCACCCAACCAAAAGGGGTTACGACCAAGTAACTCATGTAGATACGCAGATCGTCAGTGATTATCTATCTGACATTTCTGGTCCCTCTAGGCTTAAACGCTGAGATGGCAAAGAAATGCACTACGTGGAGATAGGTCGAGTATGTGGTAGGTAAAAACATTTCCGGATTACTGCATGCTGATGTGGTTTGAATGCTGCCCCCCACCCCCTTCTTTCTCCTCCCTTCTGCAGGTCACGTCGGAACGTCGGCTGAAGTATGGGAGGACGATGACTGAACCACCGACGAGAAAGGCAAGAAGGGAATATGAGCATGGTCCTTATGACAATAGGTTTTTAAAACAGACTTAGACTTGACATGACTGTATCTCCTCAGAACATAGCGACTGGGAGGATGGACTGACATAGAGACTTGACGGGTACTGTATGACGAAAAAATTGGCTCGAAATAACACGTTAGAGAATGTAACTAGACGTTTGACTAGGTAGGGAAAGGACAAAAGAAAACGTGCACGGGTAAGGGTTACCAAGACTGCACCCATCGGGGAGGTTAGAAATGTTGCTGATGTTCAAAATGTACTGCCCCCCCTTCTCACACTCTTATAGATCTAGCCAAGCTGTCCGACTGTTCTCCCGATCAATACTTACCGTTGCCTCAGCCTGAAGAACTTCCGACCAAAGGAAGGAACTGGAGAATGGTTTAAACTCCAACCATGGGTAAATAGCGCGACCAGGTTCATTTCTGATCGACTAACCAAGGTGTAAGTATTGGCAATTGAGAACGCTCGAAAAGATAACAGGCGAGAGGGAAAAGGGAGGGAAAGGTAGAAAGAGCTAAGCACGTAGGTAAATAGGATAGTAAAAAGATAAATAGGATATATAAAATAAAAAAAAAATATATATAGATCTTGTTGGCCAACTATTGCTTTCTGTTTTTGTTGTGAATGTCTTATATATGTAATACACCTACTGTCTTCCTTCGTCTGAGTTTGTGTGTGTGTGTACTGTAGGGGTTTGTGTTCTTTCTTTGTTTACGTCTCTCCGTTACCTGACCCCCTACTGTTCTGTGTTATGAACGCACTAAATGACCTATTTTTGTACATGTCTCTCTCTCTATCTGTCTCTCTCTCTCTCTCTCTCTCTCTCTCTCTCTATCTGTCTCTCTCTCTCTCTCTCTCTCTCTCTCTCTCTCTATCTCTCTCTCTACATGTCATGCGTGTACCAAATGGCTCGTTTAGATTGCGGACAACTCTCACTCTATGAGAGTCTCCTTATTTCATCTTCCTTCTTATGGTAAAATCGTGCCTCACAGGCACCAGTCTGATTGGGTAATTATTGAACGCGAAGGCGTTCAGCGAAATTGACCGAAAACTAAAATGATTGTATATCGCCATGTTACTACCTCTCCTTTCTGTAAAATGAATGTACTCGAATTGGCTGAGAAAGAAAGGACAGGTAAGACGACTAAGGTCCCCCAATCCGGCCTTTATAGGGGAACTGTATGTCAATGGCACCTTATTTTTCTGTTCATCAGAGACGAACGCCAACGTCCAGCTTGACCCCCAATGCCCAGATTGCCCCACTCCCTTTGCACCCAAGCGCGAGCGCCCGAAGCATCCCCGCCCCATTTGATAGACCCCAGCTGCTGTCCCGGGTATAAACATGATGACCATGAGTAACTGTCGTCCCTCGAGAAAAACTTGTTTTACCTGACTCTCGATGATAGCGCCCCCGCCCTGTTCGAAAAGGTTAGCCAGCCTTGAAGGGAAATGTTCCGAAATGTTGAAATTGATGAAATACGCAGTTGATGGGAATATTATTTCTATAAAATTATGTCATGAATAGACGATGAATACCCTTGGCATGAACACAGTAGAAATGTTGACATATGCATTGCTTGGTAATAGACCTCTGTCTGTGGTCGATGAGCGTATCTCCCAAGTGCGTAGGAATGAGGGAGGAATTCATCTGCATAAATGACTTCTTCTATCAGTTTTCTAAAACTTGTTTTGTACCTATTCAAAGATCTGCGATCACCGGAGGAGAAGGGTCGGACGTGCCTGACTACAGACCTTGAGATACATGCGACCTCGACCAAAGGTGGAGCTGCAGAGCGACAAGATACGGGACGAGACAGCAATTTCAAACGTGGAAAATGAAAAATGACGGGCTGCCCTGAAGCCCTCCGTCTGCTAAACCCACGTGTGCCTGGAGTCTCCGTCCCCCTTCTTTGGGCCCGATTGATGGGCCTGCTTGCTTGTTATCCTTTGCTCCCCTGGTCCCTTTTGTGTATCCCAGGAACTCCGACCCAACTCCACTCTCTCTCCTATCGACTATTTGAACGACACACACCCTCTTTTCCCCGTGACTTGTTGCCAAAAGGAAGAACTGCATTCAAATGGGAATAGGGTGTTGCCACAGAAATATAGGTGCCGAGCATAAGGCGCCGCCAAACGGATTGTTTAGGAAACAGGACTGTGGTCTAACAGCAGAGGACTGACCGCACCCTGCGACTTGTAGGGATAAATCCGAGCTGGACCCATGGCTCCACCGCCGGTGCTCAACAGCGCCAACAAAAGGTCACGGACTAGAGCCTACCAGTGATGGCTCACTACTAAAAAGACACTGTGACGAAGAGATCTTGTGTATTGAACTGAATTCCGCCCTCAACTACTTGGTCAAAATGCTCACTGGCCACATTTTTTAGTCAGAAACATTTATGCTATGTAATGCTTTGAAATAACAGGAACTCGACAAATGCAATCTCCTATGTGCTGCATTCTGCCAAACACATCAACTGTCCATGATTATATGCCCTATGTTAGTATTGACAAATGCTAATTCTTTGACGGCACCTGTTTATATGTACCTTCATCGATTACGAAAATGAACATTGCTATGTAAAAAGGGGCGACTGTAGAAAATTAGAAATATTGATGTACATAAGCAACGTTCATTTCCCTTTTCCCACTCCTCTCCCTGCATGCACCATGAATACCGCAAAGCATTGACTGCATTTACTCTGCCAGCAAAGGCCTGTACCCATGCGTACATGACAGCCACTCTAAGCACCCTGGCCCCCTTTCTTTTCCTGCTCATTACACCAGCTTCCCTTCTGCGCGTATCTGAACCCCCCCTCTCTCTCCCACATGCATGGATTAGTGAAACCCTCTCCCTCTGTGCGACCCTGCCCTGAAAGGCAGCCCTTCTGCTTGACCCACGCAAACCCCCCCATTCACTCTTGAAGAGGTCACCTTCGCCCCAGCTGACATAGCCCTCCCCAGCTGTACCTGACTACCACCGCTCTCTCATGCATGAGTCATAAGATCTTTCTCTCTCTGTGTGCGACTCTGTCCCTGTGCACACCCTGGCTCCCCCTTCCCCTTCTCCCTCACATGGGCAAGTCATAAACCTCCTTCCGCAAGATCCTGTCCTTGGTAGTCACGGCCGCGCCTGACCAACACCTCCTTTTCTTCCATGAATGCCCCTCTGTTGACAAGCCCTCCCTCCGCACTCGAGTGTCCACGCGGCATGAATACCACTCCTTTGATGACCCCTTCCCCCGAGTCCGACTGACCACACATGTCCGAGGCCATCGTCTAAGCCAGGAGATACCATTTACTGCCCTTTTTGTATGAAGTCACTCCTCTTCAAAGGACCCACTATTGATCCTGGCCACCCCACCCCCTGGGCTATGATCAGGCGCACACATTCTAAACAGTTGACGGAACACTCAGCTGCGTGATTGCCCTCCCCTCTTATCAGCGAGTCAAGGGTCCCTATTGTGAACACATGTGGGGTAGGATTGACACGAGGATTATGGGGATGTCTTTTCTTTGTTTTACAATGCTGTGATTGTAATGCCAAGTGTTTTGTAAGGTATAAAAGACGGAGTCTCAGCTCACTTGTTAGAGCACCTCCCGATGACACCTTGTTTCGTGTCTGAAATGACTGGCTCTCCTCATGAGAAATAAACTCTGTTCTTTGATTCCGGCTTCCGGCGCCCGTCTCTTTATTTGGTAATTATTCTGAATGGGAACTAAGAGGCGTCTTGCGCCAGCAGCCCGGGCATCGATACTAGTATGGGCTCTCTTTTTCCACAATACTACACTTTGCATCAATGTAGTGACTGCACAACAATGATTTTTGGAGCCATGGTAGCGATAAAATGTAGTAAGGCTGACAAAACAACATTTACTAATAGCAATATCACTGTTGTACAGCAAGTCATCAGTGACTGAAACCCTAGTCTGTGGGCCACAAACATTTCTAGAAAGACTGCCATTGTCTGAGGAAAAACATTTCTAAAGATCAGCCTGATTAAAAAAAACACAGAAACAAAAAACAGACAAATGTGTTTCCAAAAAATGAAAAGAATGGATCTTAGCCAGAAACCAAAGCACAGCTACATCAAGCTTATAAAAAGGTATTTAACTGTCTAGGAAGTGAGCGAAGAGGAAGTCAGAGGTGAGAGGTCAGTAAAAAGTATATCTACGTCACAGCTAGGGGCCACATAAAGCCCATGCAGGGATGCCCTTCTTTCAGACATGGACCCAGACTGTGTAGGAGTGACTATGACAAAAGAGGTACACATTGTTAGTAACCTGCCAGACACATGCACATGTAATTTGTTCACCAGAACATCTACATATTATACTGGACCATTATTTAGTGGATCAATGACACAGAATCTTATTTGTCATTCGAAGTCAAGGTCTGCTTAAAATTACTTTTGTATTTTTATTTCTCGACCTTGAACCCATATAATTTTCTATTTTTCATCTAGTGGTTGTGATACTACAATTCTTTATAACACCCCCCAAAAAGCTACATTAAAACTATCTGTACTTTAAACATTAATATATAATACAATTATTAACACTAAAAAAAAATCATAAAATGTTGCTATAAAGATAAAAATTGCATTGTTACCCAATGAGATCAAGGCCTGGTGAATTTCCTTCATCACATTTGTATAAAGTTCCTCCTGCCATTCATGTAAAAGGCTCCACTCCTCTTCAGAGAAATAGGCGGCAACATCATGGAATCTACTTGGAATCTGAAAGTACAATATCAAGACACGCTCAGAAACCATGTCAAGTAAAATGCAGAACAAACTACTCGCTGGTGTTGTATCTATACATGTACAACATCCTGCCTTATAGGTAAAAATATTGCAGCATCAGCTATGTCAACAACTGGGAAGACAGGGACCAGCGTGCCCTTGTGCATTGGCTAGGCCAGCCAAGCATACATTGAATTTCCTTGGACTTTACTTTCAGGTTTCTTTTCCTCATCAGTTAATGAATATTGCACACTCATGTATGCTCAAAAGAGTATGTGACCAGTGGGAGATGCGAGTAAGGTGGCCATGGTGAGGTTGACAAACTAAGAATGGAGAAATGCTACTGAGAGGAAATTGTTCTTCCTCTTAAGTCCTCTTTCCCTATGGTTTTAATTTATTTTGCAGTCAGAACATATGTCAAGATTTTTAGGATTTTCCAATGATTTTTTAAAAAGAGTTGACCCGTAAGAGCATCTTTTTGTACATGTTTAACAGGCAGCTTCCTTGTTTAAAGTTGGGAAAAAACATAGGCGCAAAAACTCTCTGATACAAATAATGTTTCCATTGAAGATTATCTAAGTTTTTGCGGTCTATTATGGCATTAGTGCAACAAATGGCAAATAGATTTTGATTGTAATCAAAAGAGGGGCACTGTTCCGGCAGAGGGGTACAGTATGTCACCCACTCGCTAGGAGGAAAAAATGAGGGAGTAAGGAAGAGGGGGAGAGAAGAAAAGTGTAGAGACTCCTACGTGTTAGCAGCCACTTATGAGAGGGGAGAACTAGTCTTGCCTCTTGTTGCTCTCACACACACCGCAAAATGTCATGCTTCATCATCAGATGTTTGCTCCTCATCGGGCCGGCGCTGCAATGCCCTATGGTTCCCCCGAAGGGTCACTTTGGCAGAGATCTTTTTAGAGAACAGCGGTTTGATGCATGCAGGTGTTTGGGTGGGTCCTCTTGGATGGGGTGTAATGTGTGTACCACTCCCAATGAAGATTAGACCTATTCAACCTAGTGCGGACTCATTCAGGAAAGGCAGGACACACATCAACCCCCTCCATCCCTCCGCTCCCCTCCCCGGCGGCTCTCTGAGAGAATGCATCTCCCCAGCCCCTGTCACTCAAAACCAAACAGTCCATACACAAACAGGCAGAAGCACACAGAATGGTTAAAAAAGAAAATGCCTACTTTCTAAAAGTGGGATTTTCAATCCCACAATTTAAAAAACATCTTTAGTAAAAGATGAGTTATTAAATTCTGAGTCCAGAGAGCCTAAACTTTATTTTCCTATCTTATCCCTATGGGAAGATATGCTTGTAAAATGTTGCAAGGCATGTATTTAAGCATGTATTTCACTATCAGGACATGTCACACACACCAGGACATGTCCTATCTTTCACATACACTGCACCCTGCCCACAGGGGCACCATGGGCCTACCTTAGGGGTGGGTAACATGAAAGAAAAGGGAAGGTTAGGGACTGGCAAGTGGGTGGACTTGCCAAGTCGACATGGCAGTTAACAACTGCGCACAGACACTGCCATGGCAGGTCTGAGTTACCGTGTCAGAACTACTCATGTGGGTGGCACAATCAGTGCTGTAGGCCCACTAGTAGTATTTGATTTACCAGCCCAGGCACACTCAGTGTACTTTACTAGGGACTGACCAGTAAATCAAATTTGCCAATCAGGGAAAACCAATCATAATAACAATTTACACAGACAGCATATGCACTTTAGCACTGATCAGCAGTGGTATAGTGCTCAGTGTCCTAAAGCCACCAACAACAGGTCAGGAACAAGCATTGGCATAGCCAATAGGTCTTGCTTTTGGGACCTTATAAGCATTTAGTTATGCAGCACAATATCCTTGGTGCTACAACATCAACTGTTACATGGCCAAACACTTATAAGGTCCCAAAGGTGAGACCTTTTGGCTATGCCAATGCTTTTGTTTATATGGCTGTTTGACTTCCGAGTACCTTGTGAAGGGAGCCTGCGGTCTCTTAAGTTACAGTTGGAGAATCACAGGAAAGTTATGCTGTTCTTTAGTGTATGACAGCAGAGGTTTCAATTCCTGCTGCCTTCGCCCCAGACCCTAAAGGAGCCCAATATGTGTCAATCATGGAAGCTGAACAATTAAGCAGAGCGGTGGGGCTGTGGCAGGCTCCTGTGAAACATTAAGGAAAAAAGAACACATGGTGGTTTTACAATTCTGATTTGGCCGTGGGGGGCGGGGCTGCCTTGGGGTGCCTAGGCCTCCTGGCCCCTCTAGAATTGGGCCTGGTGAGCGCTGTCAATAAAAACATTATATGGCCCTAAGGGATGCAAAATTGTAGTCCTATTTCTATGTTTGTGGAGTGTTCCGGTTTTTGGTTTTCAAAATCTGATCACCCTAGAGAAGTATTTCTAACGAGAGAAATCGTTTTTGTGTTGTATAAGGTTGCTTGCAACTTCAGTAGTCACAAAGGTCACCATTTTTATGAGGATGTGGCCAAGTGAAAAACCTATGTACCATGAAATATTTTGTACAGAGGCTGCAAAACACACACACACTTGTGCAACTTCGCAGAACTAAACGGAGGGTCAGAGCCCCTGATGGAATAGCCATACAACAGATGGGATGCACGTTGGTCACGTCAATCAGAGCCTGTATTCACTTAGGATTGACTCACGCCAAGCCCCCGGGGTCAATAATTGCTTTGCTATGATGAGTGGTGTTTTGTGGGAGATCTGGTGACAGCATGACCTCCCCCTGGCCCGCTCGAGTGTTTGCTGCCCCGGCTGCCACCTCTGCTGGAGGCTGAATGCTGAGGCCGGCGAGTCATCTTATGCACACTGGAACAAAGTGGCTGAGGGAGGGAATCTGTGAACCGCTGGCCTGGCATCAAGGGCTCTCACGGGAGGGCAGGGAAGAGGATGCTGTGAGAGGATGTGCCGGAGTGAGCACAAGAGGAAGAAGGCTGAGTGAGGGAGGAGACCGCGCCGCTGATCGGAAAAGAACAAAAGTGAAAGCTCATTAAAAAAAGAAAGAAGAAGAAGAAGATGGCCCCTGCGAGCACACCTGATCGCTACTGCACCGCTGATCGAAAAAGAACAAAAGTGAAAGCTCATTAGAAAGAAAAACAGATGTCCCCTGGGCGCACCCCTGCTCGCTCCCGCAAGATGGATGCCGCCACATGCACAAGTGTGTGGAAAAGAGCTGACCAATTTCTAAAGGTCATCTCCTAGATCAGCGCAGGCGCGCTGCGCTAGGCTAGACCTAAAAAATAGGAGGAAGAAGCAAATAGTTTGGGGGATCATCCTGCATAAAGGGCCAAGTGCAACAACCCCTTTGGTCAACATAGTCATATTCCACTGACTAAATATCATATCTTACTATGATGACACTCTGCTCATCCTCTCTCTCTCTGAAGATCCTGCCAACACAAGAACTAACTTTCGCAGGTGAATGAAGAGTGTTGTCAACTGGATGAAGAACAACGGCCTAAAGCTCAACACGGTCAAAAAGGAAGTGCTGATCTTCGGCAACAACACCACCCTTTGGAACAACTCCTGGCGGTCCTGGGAACTGGGACCATAACCTAAACCGACCGACAACGCCAGAAACCTCAGCCTAATCCTGGACAGCAAGTTGACCATGAAGTCCCAGATCAATGCAGTCTCCTCTGCCTGCTTTCCCACACTTCACATGTACTACAAGTCTTCAAATGGCTCCCCCTGAACATCAGTTGTACCAGTACTCAGGCTCTGATCATCAACCGTTTACACTATGGCAATGCTCTCTATGCTGGGATCACCAAGCACCTTCTTCAGAGAGTGCAGACCATACAGAACTCCACTGCCAGACTCGCCCCTGACATCCTCAGCCAGACGCACACCACCTCCCACATTAGAAGACTCCACTGGATCCCTATACGGAAGTGATGCCAATTCAAGCTGATGATCCAGGCCTACAAAGCAGTGCACAACCAAGGACCAGCCTACATCCACCACCGTCTGAACTTCCATTATCCTAATAGACAACTACGCTCTGACTTCCTCTCACTCGCCAACACCCCTCCCACCTACCAAAGCATCAGAAGAGGACACTCCTTCTCCTACCTCGCATCGAAACCTGGAACGACCTCCCTCTGCAGCTACGGCCATCCACCTCTCTACTGGAATTCCGAAGAGCACTTAAGACCTGGATGTTCGATTGAGTCACCTGATCCATCATGACCATCAAGTGCCTGGATACACTCTCGAGTGATTAGTTGTGCCATATAAATCCACTAATTAAATGATTGATTGAAGTACCTTCAGGAAAAGGAGAGGACTTTCCGCCCAGTCCCAATACTCAATGACACCAAAATAAGAGAGTCTATCTTAGTTCCTCCCGTCCGTTTAGATACAACACTGCTGTGGTATTGTCTGTTCAGATAACCATATGAGGACTGACGTCCTTCTTGAACTATATCAATGACTGGAACATTCAGATAGTTCTGATCAGTTTGATGACCTCAGGACGTGGCCTAACGGCTAGAGTAGTCGACCTCAGCACTGGGGAACCAATGTTAAAACTCTGCAGGGACGCTCGATATCCTGTGATTCTGGGCAAATTACTTAATCTTCCCGTGCCCCAAAAAAATTAATATGTCAGTCTGTAATGCAACTGGTGCTCATGTAAAGCGCTATGATACCTTCTTGTCTAGTTTGCACTCTATTAAAAAAAATTAAAGAATATATAAAACTCAGACGGCTATCTTCCCAGGTACTCATTGTTAAACAATGTCCTCTGGAGCTGCCATCTGTTGTGATTACCATCTCTGGAAGGGAATGTACGGGTAATCCTTTGTTTAACCCCTTCCATGCTCATGACCAGGTCAACTCGTCATGGGTGTTACCTGCGCTGTGCTTATGACGAGTTGACCTTGTCATGAATAATGGGATTCATAGAATGTCAGCACAGGAGGGGAAAACCCCCTAGCAGCCAAGGTGTTAAGGGACTTGGCTTCAACCACCATTGCAGATGTCCTCTGATCACACTTGTCACTGGAATCTCCTCCCACTCCTTTGAAGAAGGTCTCCAATATATGGTAGGTGCAACACAAGCAATCTTAAATGAAGTCTTGCCCATGGTACTAAGAATACACAATACACCATGTATCCCTGAGCCTTTAGCCACAACCTTGCTGATGCTTAACAGAATAACAAAGAGGTCACCAGGCTTCAATAAATATTCTGTCCTGGAAAAGCTCGAGCTTGCACTCCTCCATGTTGATCAGCAGCCCACAATGTTCAAGACAGCCTTTCACTACATTTCATCCTTCCAATGACTGCACCTTTGACTAAGAACGGTGGAGCCAGTTATCTAGGTACAGAAAGATATTCCTGCTCTACAGATGTTAAAGCGTCACCAAAGTAGCCATCATTTGAGTAAATACTCTTGGGGCGTACTTGATCCCAATGGCAATACCGGATGTCTGCTGGTGATGGGAATCTGAAAGTAGGCATCCATTACATCCATCGTGATTAGGAAACAATTCTTTAGAATCAAGGGAATTATCTTCTGTAACATTTCCACCTTAAATGGAATTCTCTTTATCCATGTGTTGCAGTCCTCTTAAGTCGGTTATCAATCTGAACTGTCCTGCGTGCTTAGGGGCCAAGAATATGATCTTACACTCCCTCTTCTCCTTTCCTATCCTAGAACCGGGATGACCACCTTCTATTAGATTGTGAAGTGCCGCCCTTAATGCCTTTTGCTGATCATATTTCGAGGCAGTCGAATAGGAATGGTCAAAATCTCTAACGGAGTGCAAAATTATATTCGATATCCTTCTCTAACCACTTGGTGAACCCCCACATCCAAAGTAAATTTCTCCCATAATGCTTGGAAAGTTCTTATGTTTCCTCCCACTGGCTGGACTAAGCTCTCCTCTGCATTGTAAGGAACTCTGGTGTTAGAAATGGGATCCCTGGCTGGCCAGGGCTTGCGCCAAAGTCAGTCAGAGACCACCACTCCCAGGTCAGGGCAAGGGAGTTACACGCCAAGATAACCCCTGCTCACCCTCTAGGTAACGTGGCGCGAGCAGCAAGGCTAAACTTGGAGGCGATGTGAGTTAAGTGTTTGCGCACGTCCCCAGCAACAACACCCAAGGCACCACAAAGGAAACTCCACACAAGGTTATATGTAAAAATAGTCTTTGTATTACACCAAAACACATTAGATGAAAACACACACTTTACAATGTGCCAACAGGCACGGGCAGAATTTACAGGGGATATGTACAAGACAAGGCCACATGGACCACTGTCAGGAATCAGCACTTTTAGAACTTAGCACTAGGTAGAATTAGCACTTAGAACATAGAATATAAATCACTGTAGCACAAAATAGAACATAAAGCACACAACCAGTAATCACTGGTAACCGGTAAGTACCACCTACGCAATCCTAACCACCTTAGGAACAGGTCACACAGGGAACCGGGACCTCACTAGCACCCCCGTACTAGCAAGAAAACACCTAATTATCACAATACCTGTAGGGGTATAAGCACATAACACATGATGCATAACATACATTCAGCGGTGTAAGGAAAGAAAACACATTATGCATCAACAACACATTCAGAGGTGTAAGAACAAGGCACATGACGTATAAAAACACATTCAGAGGTGCAGCAAAAGAACAATTGCGCAGAATTCACATTAGTCACCACCTGTGACTGTCCCTAGGCCAACTGGCCTTGTTGGGGCTAGGACGCCCTGTGTCCCAAAGTCAGGGGCCTAAACGTAGCAGTTGCCCACAAAGTGCTGGGCAACTGGTGAAAACAATGGTGGGAACAACGTTGGAGCCTTCCAGGCTCTGGCCAAAGCAAATGACTGGCCCCTTTGAGCCTCGCTGGGCTCTCCGCAAACAATTGCGGGCTGTGAGCCTCAGGGCTCTGCACAACAAAATGCCCTCAAGAGCCTCTCAGTGAAGAAATGCCCCCTGAGCCTTTCAGGCTCGAGCACTAAAGGCGGCCGTTGTTGGAGTCCCTCCTCGGGGGACTCAAATGCAAAGTGAGGCCCCACGACCTCAAACACAAAGGCCCTCGCACTGGAGGGGAGGGGCGGGCACCGGCAATGTGCCCCGACGCCCTCCTCTTCCAGACTGGATCCCGGACCCCACTCACCGGGTCGTAGGCGTCCTCTTTGCTCCCTCCTCTGCCGGTTCCTCTCCTGGGCGGCGGTAGGGGAAGCCTTCTCTCCTGGGCTGCGGGGCTCTCCCGTCACTCGGGGAGCTTCGCGGCCGGACTTCTCCTGTGCTCCGGTGTGGAGCGGACGATGCGATGGGTCCTGCAGTGCCTCCTGCCTATCAGACAGGCGGTCAATTACAGCGCGAGTCGCCCGGCGAGCCTCCCGCGGCCTTAGCCAATGGCGGCGCGGCTCCCCGGGTGACGTCAGCGGCTGCACTCTCTCGGTCCCGGTGCTTGCGGCGGTGATTCGGGGCAAAGGCCGGGTGGGCACCGGCTCTTCTCTCTCTCCCCGGGGCTCTCCCTTCACATGGGAGCCCCGGCAGGCAGCTTCTGGCTTACTCTTCTGATGCAGGAGCACGGGTGGGCTCCCGTCAGCTTCCTGTTGTCCCGCTCGTCTCGCCCCCAGCCTGCCTGACTTCCGGTTCGGCGGCGGCAGGGGCAATCTCGGGCACAATCCGGGGTGAGCACCCGCTCAACAACCACAGCGGCAAGGTCCCTGGCAGCGCTAAATGTAGGGTGGGCACCTGCCTGGAACACAAAGCGCTCCCAAGCGCTAGCAGGACGATATAAAGCGCTTTTAAGCGCTAGAGGCAAAAGTAAAGCGCTCTCAAGCACTATAAAGGCAATCAAGCGCTCCCAGGCGCTAGGGGTCAAAGTACAGCGCTCCCAAGCGCTGGGGACAAGGACAAAGCTTCAGCCAGGTCTGGAGGCAGGCAGGGGGGCAAGGCTGGGCCCAGAGCCAGCTCACTGGGACCCCAGGCAGGGAGACACTCCAAGTGGCGGTCCTCCTGGCCCCAGCAACAGCAGCAGCCCCCTCAGGATCCTGGAACAGAACAACTTGCAAGGGGACACAGCCCCTTTTTATACTAATAAACCCTTTGTCTGTAGGTGCAGGCTGGGGGAGAAACCAGTCGCAGCTGGTTTTGGAGCACCCTTGATGGGCTCAACCACCCCTTTAATTCACTGGCAGGGCTAGGGTCATTAGACGCATCACAGGGGGCGGAGCCAGCATTTTGTGGGGAAAGCCCAGCCCCATTCAGGACACAGGTGCACTCTTCCCCAGCCATCAGCATGCTAATCTCCACACTCACCACTGGGCAGACCCATCATGACTCATGGAGCCTGGCATCCCAGCCAGCTCCAGCCAATCACACGCCAGACACATTTTACACTAATATGCCAACTCCTAGAAGTGGCACTTCCGCACAAGACACAATCATTCCACATACATCATTGCGAAGCATTCAATCACACGAGTTCGCACATACCAAACTCGAGAATGCACACCTCACGCATCAGGAACTACCAGGGACACAGACATTACCCATGCATTCCTATGGGAGGGCAGGCCAACCTTACTCCACGCACTCAAGAGTGCGCACGCACTTTCCACTGGGACACAGTGAAAGTGCGCAGAAACCAAAAATCACTACCACCAATTCACATTCACAAAGCAAAAAGTTTAGGGGTGAACCTGCCAGAAGGGCCAAGTCCAACAACTGGTTTCTGGACAGACACACCAATTATCTTTTTGGTGACCTCGATTCTTGTTTACATTGACTCTTTGCCTCTTCGCAAATGAAAGCTGTTGCTGCTGTTGACATGTCCTTACAGGTTGGCAAAAAAGAGCCAGGAACCCCAAGGTTCTGTCGAAATGATAAGGAAAGTATCTTCTTCTTGAACATCCTTTGTAACTTTTCCTCCAAATCAGGACCACGTTCGTTTACTAAAAATAGCATATGTAAAGCCACAGATTTTTATCCTGCATCTGTGTGTCACTCATTTAGATAAAGATGTCTTTTGGCGGAAATGGTTGCCACTTCTGCCAGGGCCATTACCCTTACTATGTCAAATGAGATATCAGGTAGAAATCCCACCTGCTTCTCCAATGCTTCCAGAAGCAAGGAATACACTGGTTCCCGCGTGAACAGCCTTAAAAAGACTTCTGAAGTCAGTAATCATTAAGTTTGAGGTAGAAGCTCCATATATTCCAGCACACATTGCGGTATGAGCACTTGCATACGACTACTTTAGTGCAGAGTCAGCCTTCGTATCAGTGTGGTGTTTTAAAATACTTCCTCTGCCATTGAAGAGAGGCTTGATCAAACTGGGCACAGAAGTATCCACCAATAGTGCCTCATGCATGGTTTTCTTTGTATCCTCACAGGGATACAACCTGGACATAAATCTGGGCACATTAATTTTGTCCTGACACTTCCACTCCATTTTCACCACATCATAACCATGATGATGTACTGGAAGCCCCAAAGATATTGGTTGTTGGAATTGTCTCAAAATTTATTTATTTATTTATTTATTTAATGGTTTTGTAAAGCGCGTAGTAACTCAAAGAGCATCCCAGCGCTGACCTGCTTCTCCAGGGGTTTCTGCCGTCTGATGAAATTATGTTTGGGGGAAAAGGGAGGTTTTAAGGGATTTTCTGAACTGGAGATAGTTCGGTTCAGTCCTGAGTCTTCGTGGAAGATGGTTCCAATGTTTGGCCGTGTGAACCGAGAAACGACGGCCGCCAGTCTTGGCTTTTTTGACTCTGGGAGTCGCGATGAGATTTTCTGTACTGGATCGAAGATCTCTGTCCGCTTTGTAGGGAATTAGGATTTCTTTGAGAAGAGGGGGGCCGTTGTTGTTGAGGGTTTTATGGGCCAAGCAGAGGGCTTTGAAGACGACCCTTTCCCTCACTGGGAGCCAGTGAAGGGATTTGAGAGCCGGTTTGGCGGAGGATCTTCCTGGTGTTCCCGTGAGTAGGCGGGCAGCGGCGTTTTGGACCTTTTGCAGAGTGTTTAGGGTGGCTTCAGGAGCTCCCAGGTAGATGGCGTTACAGTAATCTAATCTTGCTAGGATTAGACCCTGAACGAGGAGCCTTCTTGCGGTGTCGGGGAGCAGGGGGAAGATCTTCCTGCAGGCTCTGAGTAACCCGAAACATGTTCCTGCTGTCTTTTTAGCCTGGGTCTTAAAGCTCATGTCCTTTTCGATCCACACACCAAGGCTCTTGACCTCTTCCTTGGGTGCGGGAGGGTCACCTAGGCAGCTAGGCCAAAGGTGAGTTGGCAGAGATGGCTCCTTGTGGCCCATCAGGAGTATCTCAGTCTTGGACCCGTTTAGTTTCAGCGAGGAGAGATTCATCCATCGATGGACTTCCGACAAGCAGCTGTGGAGGTCAGAAGGGGCGTGGTGGGGGTGTGAGAGGGTTACGATCAACTGAGTGTAGTGGCTCAGTAGAGGTGCTAGGTAATTCTTCTATTGGAAAACCCATATTCTGTCTTATTCTTGTCATAATCTTGGTAACATCTTCCTATTAATGTATTTTCTTTTTTGTTCCGAATGAATTACCTCTGCACTCTTCTGTTCCAGAGCTGGAGATGACAGAATATTGGTCATAGGCATCGGCTTAGGAGCGTTCAAACCAGACATGGTTTCCAGAAAAATCCTTTTTATCTTGTCGTACAATGAACATTCTTCCTGTCTAGGCTTCTTGCTCCTAGAAGGGGGAAGGACTGGAGGAGGAAGTATCAGAGAAGCTCCTCTTCCTACAATGTTTGCCTATAATCCATCACAGAAACAGCTAACGTTTAAATACCTTGCCTGAGTATAACTGCAATAATGTGTCAATGTCCCACAGCTTCTATTAAATACACTGCATGAGCTGGCACTCAAAAACATTGCACCTGCATGCCTTCCAAAATCCTATAAAGATTCCTTCTGCATGCATGGTCCATTCTCTACTGCACATGCGTTAACTTCTCTTTTGCTTTGTCCATTTCCCACGCAGGCAAAACATCACAAAACCAGCCTCAAGCCCGGGCTTAGACCCGCCTCCGCCACCAGGTCAGTCTTGTGGTCGGCTGCCTCAATCATGTGGTACCACTTACCTGACCCGTGCCCCTTACAGGCAATCAACTTCGGTTGGGGTATTCTTCCAGGGGGGGGAATGAGGTCAAGTTCCACAGCCTCCCTTCGCTATGCGCCTTCGCGCAATAACCACTCCACGCTGTTTTTAAGCTTAAATGCCACTTATTAGGACCAGGCTGCACAAACCAAGTACATCAATTAACCATAACAATCCCCAACATCAACCTTTTCATCCACTCACTCCCTTCACGTAGCTCCCAACTCGCTTCTCTTTCCACTCCATGACCCTTTCAGTTCTTCATCCACTTCTTCACTTCTCTTCAAGCATCCTCTCATGTATCACCGGCCATTGCATTCATGCATCCCGCACCCCCTCCCCATGATTCTCCCCCTCCTCCCCCGCCGAGGGATGGGTGTGCCAGTCAGTGACTCCCCCACCCCTCCAAAGTACCGCCAACCCCTGCAACCTGTCCTAAACTGGCTCCGGGCTCACACACAACCGGGGATTGAAGTGGGGGAGATCTATAGCATGCCAATGCTTTTTTAAATCTAACAAACTTTTTGTTAATTAAAACACAACCGTCCCTATACGGTTGATGCTGATCTTCAGGTGCCTCTGGAGGAAAGTGACGGGAGGAGCGGGATTTCTGTGCTGTGATGCCAAGGGAGAGACAGAACGTTACAAAAAAGGGGAAAAACAAGCCTTCTCACCAGCATGCCTGCTACCTGAAAGAAATGTAGAAGTGTGCATTGCTTTATCATTAAATGTAGTGGCTGGTTGGGAGATAATCTAGGCTTTAACTGATAGAATCACTTGAGGTTTCATGGTGCCAAGATGTATTGTTGTTAAGAGGTAATGTAAGGAAGTTGCCATATGAGTTCTGGAGTACGTCCTTTTAAAGTAGAAACAAAAAATATTTGCAGTATACTCATTCAAAGGACCACCCAAAAGCACCGTGAAGCCATACTAATTGCAGACTGTGCGCTTGACAAATGTTCATCTCCCCTTGCTCGTTACCTTCGTATTTAGTCGTTAATATTACTTCCCCCGTTCAGCTTGGTGTAGTCCGAATGCACACTCACCTTATCTAGACGCTGGGACATTTCACCGCGCATTCCGATTTATTGTGGCTATGACAACTCAGAGGGGTAGCTTCAGGAAAGTTCCGGGAGAGTACAGAACATTGGAACGTAGAGAAACAGCTCCCTTGTAAAAACAGAAGGAACAAAACCTGGCCAAAGCAGCAGCAAATTGCAATCCCTTACAGAACCCGGAACACCATAGACATGTCAGGGAGACACTAATACACAGAGCACGCGCACAGTGAAAACTTTATGCATGATATATGGCGCTAACAGCGCCAACATGCGTAAACAGAAAATGTCACACCACGGCATATGCGCACACCCCATGCAGCTACTGAGCATGCGCAGTGCGCACTCTTCGTTAGTCTCTAGGCTAACTTTTGGTAATCATTTTACATCTGAATCGTCACAGGGCATGCGCAGTGAAGAGACACGAAAAAGACGCACGATTACTCTGACTCCAAGCGATATTTCCAGCAAAAATAGTGTGAAACCATGTATTGGTTGCTAGTTTTTAACAACATAATCCAAGAAACAGAACAGAATCAGTGCGCAGAACGCAGCATGCCCTCAAGGAAAATACCATCCGTTGAAAACACAGTGTTGACAATGAAAATACAATATTTCATTATTTTATGCTGTGTAAACCATCGCATTGCGACCTCGTGCATACAAATTCGTTACATAGGTGAGTTAGAGGTGAAGGTTTGTAGCATGACAGACTGAGTTGTGGTGGAGTTTTTGTACTCACTGTCTGAAGCATCGAAATACAGAAATCTAAACAAGATTAATTCAAAACAGAATCACGGAAGTAATGCAAGTGGTGCTCATGTAAAGCTCTCTGATAGCTTCGGGTGGGTCCAGTTCGCGCTCTATAAAAACTGCAAAAAAACAAGAGATTTAAAGGAACAAGCATTTGCAATGCAATAGGTCTTGCATTAGGAAAGTTTGAGCTATTCGTATTGTAAATGACAATTTTTTAGGTTTCGCCTGGGGCCGGAGCTCCTAGTTAGGTTTCGCCTGGGGCCGGTGCTCCTAGCTCCGCCCAGGAGAAATCTCATGTCCCTACAGTGTGGGGCTTAGTCCCGCCCTCTGTTCCATTGGCTAGCTCCATAAATGGAGGATAGCCATTGGAACAGAGATCTGTCCGTCATGGCCGGACCAGATTCGTGGGCGTTCCTGCAATTTTTTCCCTCTGCACCCTTTTCGCATCGGGCGATGGGCGGAGTTTCGTTTTTTTGGTGTTTGTTTTCGTCATTATGCCGACCACGGCCGCCGGAAGAAGTCCAGGTGAGTGCCCGTTCCCGCTGCTTCTGCGGGTCATGCACTGTACACAGAAATGATTTCCCCAGGGTTCCAGCATTGAACTTGCAAAAAGCTATAGCTGCACTTCCTACTCTGAAAACAAACACCTCTCTAGCACTGGTACTGTATGTGCTCTCCCGCTGCGCCTATTGCACTACAGCTGCACGGTGCACTATCCGACATTGCTGTATGTATCGATGTCTTGCATTAATGTTGTCTGTACCACGTGTGCTCAGGTGTGTATCCCATCTGTGAGAGCGCACTGTGGAGCTTTATCAAGATAATCAGTGTCGCTACCCTGAGCCTGCTCAGTACGCACGTCGCAGCTGCGTATCGAGCTATTCAATTGTGCGTGCGAACGACGTCTCTGCGCATGCCCTCTAGATAAGTGTTTGGAATGTAGCGCACGCGCACTAGGATGTTATTGGCCCTAACACACAGTGAGTGCTGTAAGGAAGGTCTTTGTCTGGGTGAGACTAAGTATCAATACTTTTCCTATATCCAGGTCTGTGACCCTTTGCCGAAGGTCGCTGAAGAGAAGGCTCATACGCTGCAGTGCAGAGGGATGTCTGGGCTGGGGTCAGCTGAGGTGAGTAAATTGCCTCTGCAAGGCGGGAGGCTCACCAGCATCTCGGATTAACCTCCAAGAAAAAGAGCATACATTGGAAGGATTTCTAGGCCACACGAAAGACACCGGAATAAGGATTATTTTAAGAAAAAGCTGCTGAAACTAGATAAACAGACGAGCAAATCTGACTCAAAAGTGACTCGCCCCCTCTACACTAGGGATAGTTGACGTATGTGGCGCCGAACGTAATCGGTGTTGCTAACTTGAAGGTCAGCAAAGAGTTTGATTTCTCCTCTGACCTAACAGTCCATGATTAAACCTGTGTTTCAGAAGGAAAGAAAGGTTAGTATCGGTAATGGACACCCAAACCACACTAGAATGTATTCTTTATTTATTGGAGGAGTGTTATAAAGCGCTAATATGTGTCCCCAAACTGTCACGTCAGAGTTCCATAGAAGGTGAGAAGTAAGAAAGGAGGGAGAGAAGGGCACCCACCAACGAAGGATGAGCTCTATGAAAGGTGACTGTCAGGGTAATAACTCGGATGAACTTAATCCGCTTTTAACGGGTTACGTCTAAGACTCAGAGGTGGCCGAGGTGACTTATAATAGTTCAATATTAATTTAGGCTGTGTTTAAGCACTAGGAGGGACGTTGAAAGCTCCATGAAAATGCAGGGTTTGAAGTATTTACTAATTTAATATAATTGTATTGGTTTAATTAACAATTATAAGAACAAATATGTAATTATATAGGGCACTTGCTTCCACAACTCTGTAGCTGAACATATCTGAAATGAGCAGATGACTCTATCGTCCAATTCAAATGCACTCGTTTTCAAAATTTTTGAAGGATGAACAACTGAGCGAATGGACCGGGATACAATTATTTGGCCTTCGTGTTAGTGGCAAATCACTGCAGAAGTTTTATTAACTCACCTACCCAAGTTAACAGAATATATAAAAATAATTCTCTGTTCACATTCCAGGATGCTTTAGGAAAATTGTAACACTGTCTTTGTATTAATACATATTTTGAATGTGTGAGTCCATTCCAGGAAGATGTGAATGGTCATAGGGTGACAAGGGATAGCCAGATTATTAAATATTACATGAAATGCATGGAGTCTTGATTTTTCTTCTCTGCCGCTTTCATGCGTGCAAGAGCTGATCTACAGTATCAAAGTTCAAGGCGCATAGATGTGAAACAAATGTCACCTGCACAAATGGGTAATTAGTATCTAAACAAACACATCCAGAAGGTAAATTTACCACTGAGAGGTAAAAAATATAGCCAGGCAAAACATTTTTTAATTGCTGTGAGACGGGCTCTCATGCAGAAAAAAAATCTTCATCATTTCCCGTTTAGCGAGAACCCACGAACAATGTTTCACACTGCACAGATGGCTATAGCTTCACAATTTTTCTAATCAGTTGAGGAACTATCTTACTTTTTACTGTAAATGCTATAACCTTTGGGAAGTATTTTTTTCTAACATAGAGTTGCTCACATAACAATTACTGCCAGTGGTAATTTGCCTCCAGGTGGGGTTCATTTTAAGTTTGGGGCATTTTTGTAATGAATTGTACTTACTGTTTGTTAGTGATTTCACCAATGTATGTATTCCACCGGCTTTACATTTATAATCCTGACATAAGCTGACAACTCTGCGCCACAAACTCAACATGCTGCAGTGCTGACCATGCACCAAGTGTACCATAGCTGGCAGATGCTTCTCCAGCCAGTCCGCATACTCTAGGGGCCAGATGTACGACCCTTACATTTTGCAATTCACAAATTGCCTCGCTTTGCGACTCGCAAAATTCAATTTACAGCAGTGTCTCAGACACTGTTATCGATTCCTAATGGGGTCCCAAATTTCCTTCCTCATTAATATTCATAAGGCAGGTGCTATTTCCTACCCCATTAGGAATGGCTAGCACGCCCAGGTATGGTGGCCTGCTGGGGTCAGCAGACCACTTATGTCTGTGACTGCTTTTTAAATAAAGCAGTTTAAAAAAAAAATGCAAACGGGATGCATTTAAAAAAGGAAAATTAAATGTTTCTGTTTCATTTTCAGGTTTCGCCTGATGCCGAAGCTCCTAGCTCCGCCCAGGAGAAATCTTATGTCCTACAGTGTGTCGCTTAGTCCCGCCCTCTGTTCCATTGGCTAGCTCCATAAATGGAGGCTAGCCATTGGAACAGAGATCTGTCCGTCATGACCGGACCAGATTCGTGGGCGTTCCTGCATTTTTTTCCCTCTCCACCCTTTTTGCATCGTCATCGGGCGGTGGGCGGAGTTTCGTTTTTTTTTTTTTGGTGTTTGTTTTCGTCATTATGCCGACCACGGCCGCCGGAAGAAGTCCAGGTGAGTGCCCATTCCCGCTGCTTCTGGTGGTCATGCACTGTACACAGAAATGTTTTCCCCAGGGTTCCAGCATTGAACTTGCAAAAAGCCATAGCTGCACTTCCTACTCTAAAAACAAACACCTCTCTAGCACTGGTACTGTATGTGCTCTCCCGCTGCGCCTATTGCACTACAGCTGCACGGTGCAGGCAAATGCCCCCTCTAAAGCCCATGCAGGCCCGCACTGCACTCCGAAACGCTCCATGTGCTGCGCTTGCACTGTGCTCCGAGAAGTTTGCTCGGGGCTCATGCACTGTACAGATAGGTTTGATCTGCCTGCAGTGGACACATATGTTTCTCTGTAGCTCCCGTAGGCCCTCGGGTCTCGCTTTGATGGGGGAGGATGCTTTCTTGGCTGCGTTGCCTCCCCGAAGCCCTGGGGCCTCGGCTGCTGCAGGAGTGAAACACAGGCGGCCTCTTGCATCAGATAGCGGCGGGAGGCAAGCACGCTGCTCTGCACGCGGGACTGCCGATGTCAGCTGAGTCCGCAGGACCCACCTGGAGTCTGGGCCCAGCTGCCTCCAGTGACCTGAATCTTGACCCGCTTGTGGCACGTACCAAGTAAGAAAGGGGGGGAGAGGGGGGCTATTAATGAGATTTGGAGATAAAAGAAGACATAGCACACCCTACGCGATGAAGAACTGTTAAGAGTCCTACAAGCAGAAATTTCTGCCAAATATAAGGGACACAAAGGCCCAGCGACATGCACTTTCTCACAGTAGACAGCTCTTTAGAAATGCCACTTTGTAGAGAGAGAGCGCAAGAGAGATATCAAGTTTTGACATTTTTAAAGGAACTATAACTCATTAGCATATTAGAATCACAGAAACTAATACCAGGTTAAATTCGACAGGACTATCAGCACTATCTTTTAAATGCTAAAAACATCAACTTTGTAATTAAATAGGCACCAAAAGCTCACTAAAGGAGTCACGTAGCTTTCACAGGCAGTGGAACAGCCCTCCTCCCCATCAATTGGGGTCGGTCTGATAACGTGAGAGTTCAACCAAAGCTCAGAATGTGCGAGTCGAGTATGACATGAGGTGTCTGAATACAAACTCTAGAGTGGGTTTTATTGGAAGCAGGGGCTCTCAGCTCTGTGCACCTGCACCTACTGTATGCAATAGGGAGCGCCATCTCGTCTCAGCTCAGAAACCATATCAATGCTTTTACAGTATTATTTCATAATACTCCTTTTACTGTACGCACTCTACTTTATGATAAGTATTGCAATTGTGGCAATTCATTTCTCTTGCATGAGAAAGAAGACTGCTCAATAAAATAACACCTTTTATTGAAAACGCCTGTCTCTCTATTTCTCTGCACTCTGCTGAAACTAAGCATGCACGATTGACTGGGGTGAAATAGCTATCTATTGCTTTCACACGACTCTGGAGATATACTCCTTATTCTGGAGGGAGCAAAGTTGTCATGTTTATGCGGTTGTCAGAAACTAATCCCTTCTTGTCTAATCAGGGAAGTTAACTCCTCACTGTTCATTCGAGAAAGGTTCTAGTGACCTCTGAGCTAGCTGGCATACCTAATTAAGTCTAACATATTCAGTAGAGACCTAGTCGACCTCAGTCCTACGTCTAAACTACCGTTTATGTTATTCCAATACGCAGAGCCTATTGGGAATATAGGAACTACACTACAGTGGTACTGTGATAGTAGTAATAGTGAGTGTACACCGTAACATTCTCGTTTTTTTAATAATAAAGCATAAAACATGCATGTACTATTTAAATGTATTTAGCATTTTGTTAAAAAAATATTTAAACACAATCTTGGTGTAAGCTATACTGTGCAGTATTATTCAAATGATGTACTGTAGAAGCTAGAATTATGTGCTAACTACTATGTTTTGCGCAGCAACTACATGAAATGTTATGAATACGCAGTAGAAAATATCTCGCGTGCAAGGTAAACAAAGTACGTCTAAACAAAATTTATGAAACTGGTAAATAGATGCAAAGCAAGTAAATCTTGTGAAGTTATGAAAACAGTAATTAAACTACTTTGTATTGTCCTGAAAAACTTTATTGAGACATATTTGAAGGACAAAAAGCATTGCGTGTGTGAATGGCAAAGCAACAATAACAAAGCAATGCATATATAGTGTGTCCCTTACGTTAGTTTGTTCGTGTAAATTAGTATAAAGTGCAACTGATAAGATTAAATAATAGAGCGAATTGGCACGGGGTCCTACTGTGTTAGCAGTAATGGCGGGGATACAGCAGAAGGGTACAGTGTTGTGATGTGATAGCAGTGATGGCGAGGGTAGAGGAGAGGGGCACGGTGTAGTAGTGTGATAGTAGTGATAGCGAGTATACAGCAAAGGGGCACGGTGGGGTACTGTGATGGTAGTGATGTTAGGGGTAGAGCCAATCAAAGCTTTAACGTATATTTATGGCAGGCACCGCAAAAGGAGTGCTTTTAGCAAAAAAGAACCGCAATTTCTCCAAACATAATACAGACCAAATTTATAAACGTTAACACAATTTCACTATAAGCCTGTGCGGTTTTTATTTGGTCCACACTATTGCCACGCGAGTTTCTTAGCAGTGGCTTATACGTCACTCCTTGTAATATCAGCTGAGTATCTGTGGCAGACGTAACTACCATGTTTTGCGCAGCAACCACATGAAATGTTATGAATAAGCAGTTGAAAATATTGCGCGTGCAAGGTAAACAAAGTACGTCTAAACAAAGTTTATGAAACTGGTAAATAGATGCAAAGCAAGTAAATCGTGTGAAGTTACGAAAACAGTAATTAAGCTACGGTGTATTGTCCGGAAACCTTTATTGAGACATATTTTAAGGACAAAAAGACATTGCGTGTGTGAGTGGCAAAGCAACAATAACAAAGCAATGCATATATAGTGTGTCCCTCACGTTAGTTTGTTTGTGTAAATTAGTATAAAGTGTACCTGATAAGATTAAATAGTAGAGCGAATTGGCACGGGGTCCTACTGTGTTAGCAGTAATGGCGGGGATACAGCAGAAGGGCACAGTGTTGTGATGTGCTAGCAGTGATGGTGAGGGTAGTGGATAGGGGCACGGGGTAGTGGTGTGATAGTAGTGATAGCGAGTATACAGCAAAGGGGCACAGTGGGGTACTGTGATAGCAGTGATGCTAGGGGTAGAGCCAATCATAGCTTTAACATATATTTACGGCAGGCACCGCAAAAGGAGTACTTTTAGCAAAAAAGAACCGCAATATCTCCAAACATATTACAGAACAAATTTATAAACGTTAACACAATTTCACTACAAGCCTGTGCGGTTTTTATTTGGTACACGCTATTGGCAAGCAAGTTTGTTAGCAGTGGCTGATACGTCACTCCTTGTAATATCAGCTGGGTATCTGTGGCAGATGGGGGCTTTGGAAGATGGGGAGAGCCACTGGTGTCCTCGTTTGCTTGTACAACACGGTGGGGGTTAGGCATGGCGCTAGTGGGGGGTCGGTTCTGGGCGGACGAGGTGCAGGAGGGGGATGGATATTGTGCCTGCAGCTGCAGAGTTTGATGTTGGTCTTGGTGCACAGGGAGGGCGCGCCTTGAAGGACACCACAAGCACTAGCAATACCGACAACACTATAAATTTGCTAAATGTATTAATAAAGTAGACAAAATGATGCTTTAACATATCACATGTACACTATTGGGAGTTGTAAACACCACAATTGTTAAACAACAAAGCAGAAAGCTAATTAACGCGGCTTAGCGCCAGGCGCCAGCTAAACACGTGCTGATGTTTAACACTACTAGATGCTAGCACCTCTTTATGAGCGCGTTCACAAGTTAACTACTACGGCAGGCACCGCAAAGCAGCAGTCTTAGCAACCACAGAGCACATTAATCTCCCTATTTGTACATGCAAGTGTTGTTATAATACAGAGCTATGAGTAGAGCAAAGGGGCACGATGTCATGGTGTAATAGTAGTGATAGTGGAGGTACAGCGGAGAGCACGGTGTTGTAGTGTAATAGCCGTGATGGTGGGGGTAGAGCGAAGAGGCACGGTGTTGTAGTGTAATAGAAGTGATAACGGGGACACAGCAGAGGGGCACGTGGTCCTAGTGTGATAGCAGTGACAGTGGGAATACAGGGGAGGGACATGGTGTTGTAGTATAATAATAGTAATGACCTGAGTAGAGCTGAGGGGCATGGTGTAGTAGTGTGATAGCAGTGATGGCAAGGATACAGAGGAGGGGCACAGTGTGGTACTGTGATAGTAGTAATAGTGAGTGTACACCTTAACATTTCTCATTTATTTAATAATAAAGCATAAAACATGCACGTACTATTTATATGTATTTAGCATCTTGTTAAAAAATATTTGAACACAATCTTGGTGTAAGCTGAGAGATGTGGCATAACAGAACGCTTGGTAGTGCCGCCACTGCTGCTCGGGGTATCGGCGAGATTTGTGTAAGTAAATGGAGAGGGAGGGAGAGAGTTGGAAGAGAGAGTGAAAGAGGCAGAAACGTGGAGAGGAAAAGAAAGAGCGAAGGGAGAGCGTGCAAAAGGAGACTGGGTCATGAAAAGGATAGGAAAGAGGAGAAGGATGTAAGCGCGAGTGTTACATTGTGCTTTTAACATATAATTTAAAGCTCGGACACTGTTGTAGAAGCAGCCGAGGGCAAGAGACTGCCTGCTGGTAAAAAAGAGCCTGTTAATGAGGGAAAGAGAAGGATGTAAGCGCGAGCCTTTGAAGTCTGTTGCGAGGCAAATGGTGGTTTGTGACGTGGCTGGGGGGGCGTGGGAGCGGAAGGGATTACTTTGAAGTCTGATGCCGAGCGTCGGGGAGCAAATGGCAAGCGCGTGCACGGAGCACATGCACTGTGCGTAATCCGCCTGCCAAAGCCCTCTTGGTAAGCTTTCCTGAGGCACCTCTATATGCCTCGAGCTGCAATGCGCAAGCGCATTGGCTGGTCGAGACCTAAAAAGTGTGCTGAGCTCAAATTAAGCCCCTGGACAACAACTCAAACGTATAAATAATACAGTTGAATTCATAGGTTGAAAGCGAGTAGCAGAACGATCAAGCCCTTGAGCCAGAAATCGACATATACATACAGCCACAGCAAGGAGACACAGTCCACATACAGGCACTGCTTAATTTGTCCCAGTGGTTTCCGGTCCTCGGCACTAGCGCTTAGGGGTCCATTAGGATGGCGGGTGGATCGCCACCGCCGGTATGGTGGTTGCGATCTGCCCTCCAAAACACCCCGCCGAATGGCCTTTTACCCCCGCCACATTAGTATGACGGGGGTACTGCGGCAGACAGAAAGACAATCCGCTGCTTTTCTGCCAGCCGGCAATCGCCACGGTTGCCTACTGGGCGGAAAAGGCCTGCAATCTGGTGGAGGTGCCTTGCAGGCCCTGCCGTCCATATTACGATGTGGCGGTGTAATGCCTTTCCATGGCGGAGACTCCTCTATGGAAAGGCATGTGATGTTTCCTTTGGGGGCCTGTTGCAGGCCCCCAGGGATGTGGGTGGGGTAGGGGGCTGCACTTGGGGGTACTCAGGGTACCCCCCAACATTGGCATACACAAGGTGGCAGACACCGCGCGGTGCCTGTCACGTTGTGCATGCCAATGCACAACACATGTATTGCATTGTGGCGGGTGCTGCTTACAGCACCACCTGCCACAATGCAATATATTCGGGATGCGACCACGAGGCAGGGGAACCGCGGGACATCCAACTCTTTATTTATAATGCGGCCAAACAAAAAGCGTCAGTGACCGCCAGCCAACAGTCAACAAACCAGCAAGGCCCATGACACAGGTGTGCCCCGGGAGCCCTGAGTGGGGAGCGGAGAACTCTCCCGTTCGTACCGTACGGGCCCTCAAGCAGGAGTCCGGCGGGCTGGGCATCAGCATCAAGGGCGGGTGCGAGAACCGCTGCACCAGGAGCAAGGGATCCCGCCACGGCCCCCCTTGAAGCTGAGCACTGCGGACAGAGCTGCAACCTCCAGGGAAGCCTGCTCCATGAGCCGCTAGCGCAGGGCAGCTGCAGCGATTGGCGGCAAATGGCGTGCCGAGAGGGGCATGTGGGGAGCAGAAGCCCGTCAGCCGCCTAGTGTCGAACCCGCCACCCAACAACAGCGGCTCCCCCGGCCCGCTCTGAAGCGGAGCGTGGGCTCCCCGCACCCCCGGAGGCCAGAGCAGCACCAGAGGCTCCTCTCCACACCAGGGATTTATGGTTCTCCCGGACCTGCAGGATCACCATGCAGCCCCCGCCGAGAAAGGTGAGCCCTGGCCGCGCTCCCTGACTGCCCCACGTCTGTTGCAGCCCCCGCAATTCTGGGCCAGTAGAGAGGGCCCGTACGGAGCGGCCCTCGGAGCACACACACCCCTCCGCAAAACAAAGCAGTGGGGCCGTGAAAACACCAGATGCAGGCAGCAGCCCTGCAGCCACATTCGAATTAAAGAAACTACGCCACGGACTCTCCTGGACTTCTTCACTTTTTCTTTTGTCCTGGCCGCCATTTTGCTGCTGCTCTCGGCCACTTTTCTCTGGACCCTGACCCACCATCTTGCCCATTCCCTCTTTCTTTAACCCATATCCCTCGTTTCCCCTTGACGATCCTCAAATGTTTCTTCCATTTTCTGATTTGCCTTTTCTCCATACCCGTGTATCACTCCCACCCTCCCTTGGTGCTGTGACTGCATCCCCCCTCCGACCCCACTTAATGGAACTCTGCTTTTCTGTATATAGAGATAACTCTAATCACTACTATATGCAGTAGACCTTTGTACTCTCTACCATTCCTATGTGACTCTTAGAGTATATCCATTCATATCCCTTCCTTATATATATAGAGATAACTCTAATCACTAGTATATGCAGTAGACCTTTGTACTCTCTACCATTCCTTGAGTGACTTCACTATTTGTACATTTGCAATTTTTCTTTCTGTTTGTATCTCTTCCTTGTGTGTATCTTTTATGTAACCCATGTAATCCTTAGTCTTTATGTTTTGCAACTGGTTCTTATGTAAAGCGCTCTGACACTTTTGGCTAAAATTAGCGCTATATTAAATCGCATTAAATAAACAAACAAATAAATAAATAAATAAAATTATCAGCACCGGGGCTTGTGAAAGTCTGCCACCAGGTGGCACTGTCTGGCTAATTTAGAGATGACCACAACAACAGTCAATTATTAATTCAATATATATTAAAAATGAGCATTACGTGCTGCTCAAGCATTTTTATAGTTGTGGGGGCTTGGAATATCCGAATAGTCCGAATTGTCACACGTGTGTGAGTGTGATGGTTAGTAGTTGTGTTGTTACTATCATTGGCAGAATGGCAGGGGCCATGTGTGGTGCAACCAGCAGTGGCCTCCTGACGAGAGCCCTTGCACTTATTTTTGTTTACAAACTAAGCACTGCATACAGACATGGGTTCACAGGCATGGAACCCTTATACTTAAGCCAAGCAATGCTTCAGTTCCTACCTGCTTCTACCAGAGACGTCCCTGATGGGATGCAGCCATGCCAAGTGCCACACATCTTGTGTTGCATTATAGGTTATGGTAAAGCTTACTGTCAGGCAATGCTGTCAAGTGAGCATATAAAAATGGCCGACAGGGTATATACACATAGGCAGATTAAAAACTTGGCAGCTATGCATTTTATAGTGAGACTTGGTTGGACAAGGGTAATTTGTGGAGCAGATTTGAGACGTGTGGCCTAGTTGGTTTCAACCCTATCTGAGGCACAGGACCTAATCCCCTAGTAGCGAGAGGCAGTCACTTATAGGGATCTACCTTCCTCTAATGGGGTCTCTCTCTCTCTCTCTCTCACCACCAAGAGCACTACACATCTTTCAGATGGCTGTAGAAGTTTAGATGGCTGTAGAAGTTTAAAAGGTCCAACTATATCTGCCAAGATTTTCCAGAACTTCCATAGGGGACAGAGGTGCCTGTCGTATCTTCTTACTCTTTTTAGCCTATGCACACAACAAACATAATTTAACAATTTCCTCAACCACCCTATTGATGAAAGTCCAGTAGTTCTGTTCTCTCAAACTCATTTTAGTCAAATTCCTTCCAAGGTCATCATCATGTGCTAGGTTCCCCAATTTTCCCTCACATCCTCTGGTCGAATTATCCTGTCGCCTCTTCCTATCTCATCTTTTACAAAACCTAACCCATCTTTAACAGAACCAAACTTTCTGTCAGCATCAGTGAGACCCTTTATATTACATCAAACCTTACCTAAATATTCCTTGACTTTCTTATACAACAAATTACTTTTTTACTTCTTTCCACTCCTCTTTCTTCAAGGCATCACAATTGACCCATAACACCTTCAACACTTCTTCGTCATGATCACTAATTATGACCAGTAATTTGCAGAGGCGATCAGCGTCCTTATTCTTGGAACCTGTCAAGTTCTGAACTTCAGAGTTAAACTCTGTGACCCCGTCCAACCATCTTCTAATTCTATGAGTGGCACGTTCACCACCCTTACAAGGAAACATATGCACGAATGGTTTGTGATCAATTCCAACAATGAAAGGTGAGCCCCGTAAATAAAACTTGAAATGTTGTATTGCGAGCATAAGCACCTTTTGTTCAAACACTGAATTACTGAATATGTAGAATACTGCTTTATTGTATGAATCTTGCTCAAAAACTGGTGTGAAGCGCTCCGATACCCTCGGGTTAGGCTAGCGCTATATAAACCTCCTTAATAAATAAATATAACAAATAAATAAATAATGCATTTCTGCTCCCTCTGTGCCCATGAAGTTAAAGCCACCACATTTTTCTCACCCTTTTTTGCCTGAACCAAAATAGCTCTTAGGCCCTTTAGGCTAGCATCAGTTGTGAAAATTGTCTTCTTGTGCACATAAAAATGTCCAAAAGTGAAAATTTTACTCATCTGAAACTTCACTTGTTCAAATGCTTTGGAACATTCTAGGGCCATACAAATGTCTCTCATTTATTCAGAAGCAGTCTTATTTGGTGAACCAACAAAACATAATTCTGTATTAATTTTGAATATTATTTGGTTAAACGAGGAAGAATTATGATTTTTTTTTAGGTGTGGGCACTTTTAACATTGTCTGTCAAATATGGCCCAAGAATGTTAGAATAGCAACCCTTAACTGACATTTCTTTTCTTTTCACTGTTAAACCCCCATTCAGCATCTTCATTAACCCTTCTGACTAAACTTTGCCATGGTCAAAGATATTCTTCCCACAGACCAAAATAGCATCCTGTAATAATAGGATCTGGTGGTTCCTCTCAGACACTTTTCTCCTTACATGCTGGAAACAAGCTGCCACTGAGGCCAAACCAAACAGCATACAAATAAAATGGTAAGTAGACAGCAGTGCCACAAATGACGTAAGATATCTCGATTCTTCACTCAGCAAAACCATATGGTATGAGGAGGAAAGGTCCATTATACCTAAAACCTGAGCTCCATTTAACATCAACAATTCTTCTGCAATATTTGTCAAGATTTGCCTGTTTACCAAGATACTCTTATTAAGGTTGTGAAGGTGCGCGAAGGTCCAGACACATGCAGATGTTCTTCCCCTCATCCTTGAGTGCCAGAACAACTCAGGCACGTCACTCGGATGATTCCATCTTCTCAATCACTACCCACCTTTTGATTTTTTTCTGACTCTAGCTTCAGTGTTCCATAATCAGGTGAGGAACCCTCTGAACCATGTGAAGTAGAGGTTCAGCTCCACTTTTGAATCCAATTCTATGTCGAAAACATTTTTTATAACAGTCCCAGTTAACTGCTAAAAACCTCAGAGAAAAGGTCAACTATATCTCCATCTTCACTTATGCGAGCAATCATCATTACTTAGTCAGATGCACTGGGACTAAAGGTGATGCCTAGTTTGCATTGATGACGCCAACCAAAGAGACTATCAAATCTTTTTGCTACGTAGACTTTCCTGATAGTTGCCCTTCCCTTAAAAGCCATCTTCATAGCCACATTCTCTATCAGATTCACCAAAGACCCCCATATGCTACAGGATTTATATCCGGTTCACACAACACATTCTCATATTCTCCAAAAATCTTGTTCCCATTCTGATACCCTATGAGGTTGTTCAGCGATTCAGAGTCTGTCAGTACAGGCACCTCCTTTCCACCTAGCACCTACCATGATCTTACACTATGGTATTTTAGTATGAATGAATGAATGAAAATAGATTTATTGAGTGCAACTAAACACAAAGGCATCAAGGCGCTAAAGATGGTAAAACTGTTTGGTCAGAAGGAGTGGGAGCAGGTTATTGGTAAGTTTCCTGAAAGAGCCAGGTCTTAAGTGCTTTGTGAAAAATGGCATGGGAAGTAAGCTCCTTGAGGTCATAAGGTAGAGTGTTCCAGAGTCTGGGGGCGAGAGCTCGTAAGGCCCTTCCGCCAAATGCCACACTGAAGTGCACCTCACTAAGCATCAGTAATTTGCAACACAATTGTATTTAACCCATCTTCCATATCCTGAACTTGGACAACACTACTTCCTTTAGTATTTTCCCTGTCCTAAAAGTTTTGCACACTCTGGCATAGTGACCCTATTTCCACCATTACAAGTATACATTTTCGCATAGTAACTTGGGTTGTTGAAGCCATTGTTGCTACTGCCACACCTGTAACACTTACATTTATTGAAAATGTGCTGTTTTGACTGTGTCCATTGCCTCATCATTTGTTGGTTTCTTGTTGACTGCTGTCTCTCACTCTCCCTATTTTAGCCAAATTCTTTTCATCATTTCTCATTTCTTTAACCCACTGTGTGGCGCGTTCTGTAATCTCAATCAATGAGGTAGAATCTTTTAAATAGGAGTTTTGCCATTAATTTTTCCTGCACCCTTGGGTTATTGTGCACCAATCCAACAAGTCTCTTGTGAGTGAATAAGCTAGTTTACCAAACTCACACACCCTGCCAGGTTCCTCAATCCAGTACAAAAGGGGGTGGTGATGGACGGAGCATCTGAATCAATCTAACACTCACACCCAGTCAAAAGATCTGGGTTTAATCCATCACCGTTCTTTAGCCCACTCTGCCACCCCAGTTCAGACATGGCTATATGCAAAACAGTCTGACCCTGTGCCTCATGGGAGCAGTCCAGCCCGAATTGCCAAGCCATGTCTTCCCTGGACCGGAAACAAGCTTCCGAGGACCGGTTTCTGGCATTCCAGCCGTCTTTAGCCCGGCTTGCTTGAATCCAGTGGCAAAGTGAGCAAGGGACTCACGTCTGAGCATACCCTGCCACACTTATGGCGGCCAAGAGCGGTACAAAAGCGGGTGGTGATGGACGGAGCATTTGAATCAATCAAACACTCACACCCAGTCAAAAGATCTGGGTTTAATCCATCACCGTTCTTTAGACCACTCTGCCACCCCAGTTCAGACATGGCTATGTGCAAATCAGTCTGACCCTGTGCCTCATGGGAACAGTCCAGCCCAAACTGCCAAGCCATGTCTTCCCTGGACCGGAAACAAGCTTCCGAGGACCGGTTTCTGGCATTCCAGCCGTCTTCAGCCCGACTTGCTTGAATCCAGTGGCAAAGTGAGCAAGGGACTCACGTCTGAGCATACCCTGCCACACTTATGGCGGCCAAGAGCGGTACAATTTCCACCCCGAGTGTGCTGGGTATACTCAGACGTGAGTCCCAGGCTTTCCACACCACTGAAGTCAAGCTATCCAGGCTGATGAAGGCTGATAGCCAGAAACCGGTCCTTGGATGCTTGATTCCGGTCTGGGAAAGACATGGCTTGGTAGTTCGGACTGGACTGTTCCCATGAGGCACAGGGTCAGAGCTGATATGCATATAGCCAGTGTCTAACCCAGGGTGGTGTGGAGTGCAAAAAAACGATGGATTTAGGCCCAAATCCTTGTACTGGGGTGAATGTATGACATTGTTCTACATTCTGTCCATCAACTGTGTTTTTTGCAATTTTCATCCCGTGTGTGGTGGGTATACTCAGACGTGAGTCCCAGGGTCTCCACACCACTGGAGTCAAGCTATCCAGGCTGATGAAGGCTGATATCCAGAAACCGGTCCTTGGATGCTTGATTCCGGTCTGGGAAAGACATGGCTTGGTAGTTCGGACTGTACTGTTTCCATGAGGCACAGGGTCAGAGCTGATTTGCATATAGCCAGTGTCTAACCCAGGGTGGTGTGGAGTGCAGAAAAACGATGGATTTAGGCCCAGATCCTTGTACTGGGGTGAATGTATGACATTGTTCTACATTCTGTCCATCAACTGTGTTTTTTGCAATTTTCACCCCGAGTGTGCTAGGTATACTCAGACGTGAGTCCCAGGCTCTCCACACCACTGGAGTCAAGCGATCCAGGCTGATGAAGGCTGATAGCCAGAAACCGGTCCTTGGATGCTTGATTCCGGTCTGGGAAAGACATGGCTTGGTAGTTCGGACTGGACTGTGCCCATGAGGCACAAGGTCAGAGCTGATTTGCATATAGCCAGTGTCTAACCCAGGGTGGTGTGGAGTGCAAAAAAACGATGGATTTAGGCCCAGATCCTTGTACTGGGGTGAATGTATGACATTGTTCAACGTTCTGTCCATCAACTGTGTTTTTGCAATTTTCACCCCGAGTGTGCTGGGTATACTCAGACGTGAGTCCCAGGCTCTCCACACCACTTGAGTCAAGCTATCCAGGCTGATGAAGGCTGATAGCCAGAAACCGGTCCTTGGATGCTTGATTCCGGTCTGGGAAAGACATGGTTTGGTAGTTCGGACTGGACTGTTCCCATGAGGCACAAGGTCAGAGCTGATTTGCATATAGCCAGTGTCTAACCCAGGGTGGTGTGGAGTGCAAAAAAATGATGGATTTAGGCCCAGATCCTTGTACTGGGGTGAATGTATGACATTGTTCTACATTCTGTCCATCAACTGTGTTTTTTGCAATTTTCACCTCAATCCAGTCACTTAGTTTGCAGTCTTCTCTGTTTCCCTTTTGCAGCTATGCAAAAAAAGGTGTCTCTCCATCACAACGTTAATTTGGGTCACTTGGTTCATTTTCCTCCTTGTCCAGAGGGATTTCTTACAGACTTAAAATATGCTCCTGCTTTCTCTTCGGAGGTTGCGCATTAATATGCCTTTTTTCTCACTGGGGCTTTTTTTAGCAACCAATGGCAATTAAAAATGAATCAAAATGTTTTCCCCACCTTTTCGAAGGTAGAAGTTGGTCGCCTGCATCTGAGAGAAAGGGTGAAGGTTGGGGCATACTAGCTTCTGCGATCCTTAAATTATAGAGCTACAAAGTGAGCCAACAAAATATTCACTAGCACAATATATTATAAATGTAATATTATCGGTATATTATAAACAATATAAAATAAATATTTTAATAGGAAATTAACAAAACAAGATAAGATACTAAGTTAAAATGATTGAGTAGAAGTGTGGTGTTCCGGCTTTGTATAGATCAAATAATAATGGAATCCCTCTTTTTTTCAGTGAAAATGTCTGGCTTAACAAGACAAAATGTGTTATTTATGTTTCCTTTTTATCATAAGATGTTTCAATTTAATATTGAGTTTCAGAGTTGTTTAACCCCTTCCATGCTGATGACGAACCCCAGCCGTCATGCACTACGGTGCTCGTGTGCTGATGACGGCTGGGGTTCGTCACGGCCTGCCCCTGTTCGTGCTGTTTACAGCACACTAGGGGAATCGCGGCCGCATGGAAAGGGTTAAGGAAGCATGTTTGACAAATCTTAGGGCCTGATTTAGAACTCGGTGGACAGGTTACTTCGTCACAACAGTGATGGATCTCCCATCCGCCGACATATAAATCCCATTACATCCAATGGGATTTATATTTCCGCTGACAAGATATCTGTCAGTATTGTGATGTGGTAACCCGTCCACCGAGATTAAATCAGGCCCTTATTAGCTCTATACTTAAAAAGTAAACAAATATGGCATCATGGAGATTTGAATTTTCATGCGTGAAGTCAGTTGTGTTGCTTAGTCGACATGCTTCGCCAACTTGCAATGTTTACTGGCTGAGTGCTTGTCTACAACTCTGAGACATTTCAATGTGTGTTAAAGATGTCTGAGATCTGATTGATGGGTGCTGATGAGAAAGGTAGCTCGTGCTGGTCCTTCAAACGATTTTGATGAAGGTAGGCATGGTCTAAGATGTTCAAATGTTCACAACCAACAGCGGCCACCAACAGTATGGGACCACTGTTAGTTGGGCCAACAGTACAGTACCCATGTTGGTTAAAATGATGAAAAGTAAGCATGTTGCTTCTTATAATTCTTCTTGGTGGTAACATCTTCTAACCTGGTTCTCGATCAGTGAATTGTGGCACAATATATGCCTTCTGTACGATGTTGGTTGATGCCATCTCCTGGGATGTCCCAAGTGGTGATTGTGTGCTTTTCCTCCACTGCCCGTGGAGCGCATTATTCACCACATGTTGCGACCACTGCAATAATACTACAGTTGTCTTTAAAAGTTTCCAAGGTTTAATAAACACACTCTCCAGTTCTCCCTCGCTCGCTACCTGAAACGGGATCTCCTTATTCCAAGATAAGAGGCCATGACATCAATGTCTTCCGAAACAATCGCAACACACACACTTCCGGTTAAACTTTTCATGGGATGTACCAACATCTCTTAGCAAGACTGCTCTATTGTTAATATTGACTTGTTTTTAGGTCGAGCAGACCTACCTTCAATGCGTAAGCATTGATGGTGTCTGCTTTAGACCTATTGTGACCCGTATTTAGGAATGAAGACACGAGTCAGACGCGCGCTTCTCTTAGTCAGTTTTGACCTCGGGAGCGCGCGTCTGAGCCGCGCTTGCGCAGACGAACTCCCAGCCCCTGCTTTCGCTTTGCTCTCCTCGCATGCATTAACGGTGCACAGACACAGCCAGCCCCCACCCCTCTGCATGCACGCACACACACACACACACACAGGCGCGCGCACACATACACAGGCTGCCGCCTCCCCACCCCCCTGCACACACACAGACACGCACGCATACACACGCCGCCGCAGCCCTCTACCCTAAAGCACTCACAACAATGACAATAGCGTCTCGCACACAATACTACCGATCTCCTACCCTCCAGGACGGCCACTTGGGACAAGCGCCTCGCCATTCATGTCCCTCCGCCCCTTGAGGATGCAGCCCCGCCTACAATCTCTACCGTACTGCACCCTTTCCTGTACGTCCCAGCTCCGCCTCGACTCATGCAGGGCCCCCTTACTAATATTTGGCAAGCATTTATATTGAATGCACTTTAACCGGTGCGATCTCCTCACCTCGCACCTCTCGTACTTCGCGGCCACAGGCAGCAGCACCGTAGAGCCACATCGCTGGCAATGCACGCCCTTACTGTTCTTGCCATCGGCAGACACGTGCAGCCTTGAAGTCACTGACTGCTTGGACGAAAGCAACCGCACGTGAAAACAAGACGGAACAAGCTCCGCCCAGACAGCGTCAACAGGCGAGGTCGTAACAGAGGCGTGCTTGGTGACGAATGCGGAAGAAAAAGGGCACGTAGAGTTAGGGTAAAGTAAAGATGGGCGAGTCAACAATATTGTAAGTACTGAAGGGCAGAGGGTGCCGCAGAGCAGGATTGAGGTGCAGCGGCACAGCGGTGATTTTTAGGCCTCCCCAGTGTAGCACGAGTAATGCGGGGAATGACAGTGGAAAGCCCGCACAGCTCTGTTTGCGTCCTGGTGCTAGAATAGACCGGGATGCTGCAGGGTAATGCCGAGGTGCACCATCAGAGCTGTGTTTGCGGTTCAGTGCTGGAGTGTCATGGAGCACAGTTATCTCAAACATATACATCAATGTTATTCGGCGCTACATCCACTATAGACTTCTGTCACGCTGAAAGCAAACATTTCTAAATCATTAGGTATGCAACTTCTGCTTTCACAGTTTACTGCAGACTGGGATCTTGTGTAAAAATGATCGCATTATCCAGGAACGGAGGCTTCTCCATCGGCTACCTGTAAGAGATGGTACCTTTGGAATCGAACTGCCTTACACTGACCCAGTACCTCTAACCCTGGGATGCCCAATTCAAGCCCACAAGGGTTTTTAGAATAACCACACACTATGTAAATGATTTTTACTATAGCGATCGCTTTCTGTGCTGCTTGTTTTTTTTTTATCCATTTCACTGCTGCTCCGCTGAAATGCCTCCCTGACAGCAGATGTCTGCTCAGTCAGTGCAGAGAACAAGGGGCGGCTCGGGTTTCTGTTGCCGGTAGAAAGCCAGGACACCTCCCCGGGTTTCCTTTCACGGGTAATACCTTGTTGCTGCTTCCAGGGGACAGGAATAATTGGGGGAGTGCACCTCAGAGGATCGCATCTCACAGATGATATCAACGCCTGATTTTTGATTATAGGAACAAATCAATGTAAGTGGCCCGTGTGAGTGCAGGGCTGATGGAATCAAGGCTGCACACGGAAGTTGGGACTTCCGTCTCTCGTGGCTGGCGTGTGCACTTATCCTGTACGTGCACCGTGTACGTGGAGTGGCAGGTGTGTACAATGCTGTCTTCCAGCACACGCCCGCTCAGTATATTTGCAGTTTACACTGAGTGAAATTCATATAAATAATTTTTTGTGTTCGTGGCATTCGCAGTGTTCACTCGTGTATTCTGTGCAGAGGCAGTCCACAAGAGGTGAACAGTGTGTGTGGTGCGATGGTGAATATTACACCGACTCAACGGGTTCACAGTTTGTAGGGATTGAAGGAGGCATTAAGACAGTGACTTATTGCACACACATTCATGGCTTTCACAGTGCAGGGTAATCAGTGCATTCATGCAGTACATTGGGAGTCAGATGCGAGTTAAGCGGTATATCTAAGTCTATCTTTGCATTCACAGTGTACCTGGAGTGCGTAGTGATTGGTTCTGTCACCTTCCACAGTTCGGCTAAGTACATTCGCAGTGCACATAGACGTAAAGGTGTATTTGGTGTTATCACTCGGACTACACTTCCTCCTTGAAGTTAGACGTGGAGTGCAAGGGGTGTGCATTGCACAAATTTTCAGTGACTTACCCGTGCAATTCACACTGCATTCAATACATCTCAATTGTACATACCGGGAATGGTGCATTCCTGCATCTCCTAGTACCTAGTGCCTATATTTGGAGTGTACACAGAGTGATGGTTGTATGTAATGCATACATTCCTGGTGTTGGCATGGCACACACATTAAGTTATGCGCTCTCTTCATTCAGAACGCACTTGGATATAACTTATTTAGCTCTATAATTGTAGGTATATCTCGTCAATGGAAGTGCAGTTTACATCATCAAAAGAGTTTTATGTTATGCTGTCACAAATGTAAGTTGTAATCAATCATTGAAAATGTATGTTTCTAGTAATCCATCATGTTCTTTCGCGTGTCGATTGTAATATCAATACATCTAAGTCACGTAAATACAACAAATATTGCATTACAAATGCTATAGGTGTCACATTTGCGAAAGTTAAAAGCATTGACATTGTAAATGACAAAGCTATTAATTTCGCTATTTTCAAAAACAACACATAAATAAAAAAATTGTCATTTACAAGGCCAATAGCTCAAACTTTCCTAATGCGAGACCTATTGCATTGCAAATGCTTGTTATATAATGCTTTCTACCACGGTTCTGCCATTTCTAAGTGCAGGAAATGACACATTACTATTAGCCAATTTAATGTATTCAGTTTGCCAGAAATGGAGGGGTTAAGGCCTAGTTTAACCTCACTTGGATGCAAATTTTGAACATGCTCAGCGTGTCTAATGTCAGCAGAGAGAGTTTAACTCAACAAACCCTATTACCTGCTACAGGAGTTTCTCCTTCAGCAGGCCACCGATCTGATTCTGTCCGCTTCACCCCACATGCTTAAGATTCCAGCCATACGTAATGCTCATTATTGCAGGTATTGCTGGAGTATTAAAAAAATGTACAATTTGGTACAATTTAAAAAAAATATATATTTATTTATTACCGTTTAGGCTTAGTGTACAGGTTCCACATTACTTGTATAATAGATTTACCGCTGTTCATGTAAGAGTCCATAGTTTGGTATATCGGATATTTCTTATACATATCATAACATTTACTTGACACATCTCAACCTGTTAATTTTGGCCCTGACATATCCCCAGAAAACAGTTATAACTGACATCCACAATCTACAATATGCAATGCCTCCGGTACCATTATCTTATATACAGTTGTGTATATTCATTCATGTTTGCAAGGATATCAAGTATTGCATAAGCGGGCCCCAGAAGTCTTTGGGTCGGGAGGCCTCTGGTATTTCCTCCGCATAAGTTTCTAGTTGTTCCTTACAGTATGTCATGTCTGTGATCCAATGTTAACTCTCTGGTGCCCATCTACTCCCCCACCACAAAGCTATTTGTCTTTTAGCTATTAATAGTGCCACAACCAAAAATGTGCGTCTTCTAGTCTGTTTGATTTTGTATATCCTCAATAGGCAGACTTGGGGCAGATTAGGTATCTGTTCAGCCAACATGGCTGTAAGGGTACCGGTCACTGTTTTGCCAGTATGATTGGCGCTGTGAACATGCCCTGCGTTGCATTTAGGGCATCTGTCATCCTCCCTGAGACCATATTTGTGTAGTTGCGCCGGCGTATAATATATTTATTGTAAGAATTTGAAGTGTATAATTCGCAAATTGCAATTTGATGTAAGCATTTGTGTTAGTGCACAACTATATTCCCAATCCTAGTGCATCCTCCCATCTCTGTAGAGATTGTTCTTGTTCTCTAAATTACTCACACTGGGCCGCATTATAGAGGTTTGTTACTAGACGTTGGCGTGTGGGTGACGTCAAGACGGTTTGGAGCGTGTTATGCGTCGGTGGTTTGTTAGGGAATGTGGGATAGAGTTCCTTCACTGCCATTTACAGATGAAGGTAAGCGAATATCTTTAAGAGTGTGTGATGTGCGGGTAGAGAGGCGTCGGTGTGTGTTATGAATTGCCCATTTGGGAACATGTTTCGCATGACATGTAAGCCCATTTCTCCTAGCAATTTTAGCATGTTTTTTTCTTGCGTCACAGTTATGTGCGGGTGGTGATGCATGGGCAGTGTTGGTGCATATATTGGGGAGTTTATGTGCTCTTTTTGCCTGCATGTGCCACGTCGTTGATGTGCAGAAAACTGGTTTTGTTTCCCCTCTCTGGGTGTTTCGTCTTGGCTTCAAGATTTAAGTGACCAGGGGGGTAGGGTGTACGCTTTTGTACTCTACTGCTATATGGGGTATATGTCCATGGGGATGTAGCCAATAGTGTACATGCTGTGCCTGCGTGCAGTAATAATAAAGTTGCAAATCCGGTGCGCCAAATCCCCCTTGTGTGTATGGACGAGATGGTTCCTTCCATCCTACTCTTGTCTGCTTGACTGCCCATGTTAGCTTGGTCATATAGGTACGTAGCTTTGCAAAGAACTGTTGTGTGAGCCTCACTGGTATATTTGTAAATAAATAAAGGAATCGTGGGAGTACTACCATTTTCTGTATTGCTATCCTGTTGGCTAGCGATAGAGGCAGCCTGCTCCACCTGTTTATTTGGTCTTCTAGTTTTGTCATGACTTTGCCATAGTTTTCACGTATTACTAGCTCCGGGTCCCAGTGAATCCATATCCCCAGGTATTTCACGGGTTCCGTCTGCCATTGGAAGGGATAATCTAGCGGGGGTTGTATCGTAGCAGGAGTGAGTGGGATCACCATGGACTTAGTCCAATTTATACTGAGACCTGAGTAATGTTCAAAGTGGATATATTCTCTGATTAATTTGTTTAAGTTTTCTGTTGGATGCTGTGTGTATAAGACCATGTCATCAGCGTAAAGTGATATACTCACTGGTCGAAGTAGAAGCTGCAATGCTGTGTCTGCATGGTTTTGCCAGATTTTACAGGCTAGTGTTTCAAGTGCTAGGGAGAATAGCAATGCTGAAAGTGGGCATCCCTGCCTTGTTACTCTATATATACGAATAGGGTTAGATGTGCTGCCATTCACCCTTAGTCTTGCTCACCATTCCCTGTTTAGTAGTATTATCCAGTGTAGGAACGGTACAGGGAACCCCATCCTCCGTAACACTGTAAACATGAGGGGCCATTCCATAGAATCGAAAGTTTACGCTGCGTCTAGCAGGGCCGCAGCTGCTTGTAATTCTGGGTTCAGGTGATGGAACTTTGCAAATATGGTTTGCAGATTTTGAGTTGTTGACCTTGTTGGAAAGAAACCAGATTGATCCGGTAAGACCAGTTTTTGCATTAGGGGTTTAGGCCACAGTGCAATGATTTTAGCCAATATTTTGGCGTCTATATTAATTAATGATAACAGGCGATAAGACTCTCAGCTAGTGGGATCTTCATCGGGCTTAACAAGTGTGATTAACAATGCTTTTCGTAATGAGGGTGGTAGTATACTCTCTTCATAGGGCTTTGTAGTCCATCACAGTGAGGTGAGGTATTAATAAATCTCTATATTCTTTATAAAACTCCCCAGGTAACCCATCCATTCCTGGGGCTTTATTGTTTGGAAGGGAACTTATCGCCTCTTTTAGCTTATCCTCTGTTAGAGGATGACTGAAGTATTCTCGGTGTTCATCAGACAGCCAGGCTAGGGCAACGTCATCTAGGTATTTATCTATCTCCAGTGCAGTAGTGTCCGTCCTTGTGGAATATAATTGTGTGTAATATTACGAGAAACATCCAATAATGGATTGGGTATCATATTGTGGCACACCTTGTGTGTCTAGAATTTGTGTTATGTGGGATGTTGTGTGGACATGACATATTCTACTGGATAGTACGCGACCTGGTTATCCACCCTCGCCGTAGTTTTGTGCCGTGCATCTGCGTGATATGTACTTCACCTCGCTTTCTGCAAATTCATGGTAAGTATTTAGTTTGTTTCTAATTTCTGCTAGTATCGTGGGATTTAATTACCTTTTCTACCTTGGAAAGCTGTTGCTGGATATCTTTCAATATTCCTTCGTGTTTACCTATGCTGAATCCACAGATTGTAACTTTGAAAGCTTCCCATAATATTTTAGCGCTATCTACTGATCCCTCATTACATTCAAAGTAGTCAGTAATGGCCTGCCTTAATTCCGTCCTAACCATCTGACCCAGCATCGCCATCGGTTTAAGTCTCCAGGTAAACTGTCTACGAGTGTGTGTGGGGAGTGCAAATTTTTAGCGGACCAGTGTGTGATCTGATAGTGTTTTAGGCATATGTTCTATAGATGTTGTACATGTACTAATATCACAGGTGGCGATCTAAAAGTCTATTCTAGACCAGGTGTTATGAGTTGTAGAGATGCAGGTTCCCTCTCTATGTCCTTGATGTCACATGCGCCTGATATCTACCATTTCCCATTCCTCCAGTCCTTCTTTAAGCACTTTAGCAGCCTGTTTTCCATATGTGGCATTTATCTACTGCGGGGTCTATGCATGTATTAAAATCTCCTCCCCAAAGAATAGCTGCTGGTGTCATTGTACGTAATGTGGCCCAAATTTGTGCAAAAAGAGACACTTTGTCTGTGTTTGGACCATATGCGTTGACAAGAGTCAAGATAGTTTCTCCAAAGATGCCTTGGATTATGATGTATCGCCCTTTATCGTCAGTGGTAGAGCTGAGCAGTGTAAATGGTATCCCGCGCTTAATTAGGATTAGTACTCCGCTGGCATATGTAAAGTAGGAGTAAGCTATACAGAACGATGTCCAGCGTGTGCCCACTCTACCCTCTGTAACTTAAGTAAGGTGGGTTTCTTGAATGCAGGCTACATTCACTTTATGGCTATCTAGATAAGCAAAAATGTTTCTGATTTTCTGCGGGTTATGTAGGCCTCTCAGGTTCCAGGTCATGAATGTCAAGGATCTAGTGCTGCGTGTCATAGTGTCCAATATGTATCTTGATTCCTGAGTAGACAATTTTGCTTTTGTGTGGACTCAATACTCCTGGTGCATTTGGTCCCTGCAACCACGCCCAAGCATATTTTCAAACTTTACTCCCTGCCCTCCCTCCACCCACACCACTTTCCCCATTATAGCGGAGACATTCCCATAATGATTGCCACATTCCCTCAACCCTCCCCACAGTTCCCCAAAATAAACATAAACTTGGTGTGGTGCACACATGTGGGTGTGAGCTGCTAGCCGAATACCACGGTGAGAATACACACGGGGGCGCTGTAGGAAAACTAATTTACACTTGCGTCTAACCTACAAATTATATTCTAACTTATCGAAAATCAGTCAGTATCCTAGTAACATTCTAGCATGGACTTATACATTTCCCAAACAGTGTCTATGCACTATGGTTCTAATTTAGCCAGGTATATAGCCATTCAAGATGAGCTTTACTTATCTGCATTTGCCAGTTCTCTTGTTCCTATATTGTCTCATTTTCAAGGGTATTTTCAATCTACACATATCGTGATTTTAGTCTTTTCGTCGGTTCCTGAAGCTTGGTCTTGGTCGTCTGGGCCTCCTTGTGGTGATCTCCGCCGCTGGTTCTGGGAACCTCTTTTTTGCAAGTATTGAATTACCGCCTTGGGGTCATTGAAGATTGTGGTCCGTGATACGCAGCCGAGCTGGGTAGAGCATTGCGTAAGGAATACTTTGTTCTTGTAATTTCTTTTTCGCCATCAGAAATTTCTTTTGCGCTTCTTGAACCTGAGGTGTGAAGTCAGGGTAAATGGAAATTTCCGTTTCTTCGTGTCTAAGATTCCCCAAGCCTTACGAAGCACTACATCACGGTCCCTGTAATTTAGTACTTTTCCGTGGTCTGTCCCCCGGTGGGGAGGAGGGGCCAGAGACGTGTGTGCGCGCTCTATTATATAAACGTCTGAGAATGGTCTCTCTGCCCAAGAGGTGGTTTATTAGTAAAGTTTCTACGTATCATTCCATGTTCCCTGTATTAGTCGACTCTGCTATCCCCATTATCCTCAGATTATTACGGCGAGAGCACGCTTCTAAGTCCTCTGCCTTTGCTAGGAGAGCTGAGAGAGTTTTTTTCCATTTTCCTTTGCTTGGCATCCATCTGTTGCTGTGTGTCTTCTGCTTCCGATATCCTTCGCTCCGCCATGTCTATTCTTTCTGTATGTTTGTCTAGGCGTTCTGACATGCGATCTACCCTGTATGTCAACGCATCTATTTTGCCATCTCTGTTCGACAGGGTAGACTGTATTGTTGTTAGAATAATTTTTCGATCACCACTTAGTTCAGTATCTGCTGTGGTTGTAACCGTTTCTGTGGCGTTTTGATCTTCTGAGCATGACTCAGGTGTTTTTTTGTGCTCAAAGTGGAGCTTGGATTGTGTTCTGTCTGTTTTCCCCATAATGCGATCAAAAGTCGGATGAGATCCTTCTGCCAGTTGTATAATGTGGTGATGCGCGCTACTGGGTTCCTGTGGTGTATAGCTCTGCAAAGCAGTGTTTAGGTGGATCAGTCGTGGCTTGGTTTAACTGGACCTCTCTCTGTTGATTAGAGCCCAATGGTCCTTTGTGGCAGTTTGACAGCGTATCTTTTGTTTTGAAAGTGTTGTCACTTGCACAAATCTATTTTCATCTATGTCCAATTTCTGGGTTGCACAATTTATTCAGGTGGCGGTGCTGGGCGGATGAGGAGAGCTGCGTTTCGGATTTGGATGTCAAATGTGCATTCTCTCTGCCTCTCACACACTATATAGATTGGCACCTTTCTCTATCTGTATCTTCAGTCAAATTGATTTCGAGCAGGGCGGTGCAGGACTTAGTTTTACTGCTCTATTGGGTCCGCGATGCCGTTTTGCCAACTTACTTGCTTCGCTTAGTCTGAGGCCCACCACAGAGTTTCCTGCCCTTGTGCAGTTTGTTTTTGGGTATTGTATTCTGCCTCTAAGACTGAGGGATCCACCCAGGTGCCACTCGCTCTGCAATCTGCGTCTCCACTTTCACACCTGGTAGGTCACGGTATTCCACCCTTGTCTGCCCTGGTGTTTTTTCTTTGTGAAAACAGGCCTGTGTGCGCAGTCGTGAATTCTTGCCTTTCCAACTGGCTTAATCCGCTTACCGCTGGTATGAGTGTTGCAAATCTTTGCTAGTGGTAGCAGGCCCCGGTAGTCTGGAGCTCGTCTCGGCCTGGTTTCTTGCATATGCACAGGCCGTAGCTTTGGCCGGGTGCTCGATCCCAGCCTGTGATGGTGTTCCCCCGCTGTGGCATGTCCTTGGGGAGCATCAACTCCAATTTAGTTATTCTTGCTCGTGGCAAAGTGGTCATTGCACGCAGGGAACAGCGCCGCCTCAAGTCCTCCCACACCTTCTACACGAGGCCGCGGCCCAGATATGCTGTCTGTGCTCTCGTGCATGTGCCCTAGGCCTCACCTCGTCAGCTCAGCTTCGGCGGCTTTATCTGTTCGTTCGTTGCGATCTGGTTGGTAATTGACGGATTTTCAGAGCGCCGTAGTCTTCCGACACATTTATCTGTGGTCAGATTACAAAAATTCAGGCTTATGATGGAGGATACATTTAGGATAGTTTGACCGACCAAAGGAGCTCGCTCAAAGCACGGCCATCTTCAGGGGTGACTAGCTCCGCCCTGAACAATTTGGTACCATTTTTAAAACCTATTTTTGCATTCAGAATCTTTGAAATACATAAGAAAGTGTTAGCCGTGCTGGCTAACCTTGTTTGCTTTGTGCAACATAGGATGTAATACAATTGTGTCAAGTTCTGCATTTGAGCCCTAGTCCAGCCTTGTTGGTCCCATGTATTTAATTGACTAGCACATTACACATCTGTTTTAGAAAACTTAAAAAAAGATCAGATTTCTAGGATCCTGAAAAACATTTAAAAGAGAAAATAATGAGTAATCAGGTCCTATCAAAATAGGCAATAGAGAAGGAGCGAAAAGGCCTAAGGGAAAGAAAGGGGAAACAGCCCCGTTTCCCTTCTGGACAAGGTCCAAGAAGAAAGAAAACATAGGGAACTAAATACTCTATTTTTCAACATATCAGACAGACCACTATCTGAATTATAAATAAAATGACTCATGCATAAGGCCCATAAAGCCCCTTAAAACAAAATGTGCATCTTGGCTTTGCCAATGCGCATCTTTACAAACAAACATAATGGCATAATGTTCAAAACTCTATAAAAGTGTTCTCTTCTTGGGTGTGTTGTCAAGCTTTTCCTGACTGACCACAGCAGGCGAATCCATGCCTGATTGCTGACTTGAACTTTACTGAGTTCTTTAATTTTTTTTTTTTTCAAAAACCTTTATAGACAAACATAGTTATACAGTATCAAGCATGCAGACACTCCGAGTCAGCTGTCACCAGTTACAATAAATATATCGGATGAGTCAATTACACAGCACTTTAGCCGACAACCCGAGGGCCCGGCGGCAATTAAACAGACATGTCAGAGCAATACGTTGAACCGCAGCAGAAATGAGGTCTTTTTTCTTTTATGTTTTTTAAAAGTCAAACAAACCAAGAGACAAGGAAAAAGAAATAACTATGGAGGCTAGACATAAAGCTTATACACAAGTGATCCTTCTGGAGAGGGAGTACTGCACCCAAGGTTGTTACCCAGCAACAATTGAAGCTGGAAGCTGTAGGGAAAGCGAGGCGGGAGGGGCAAGGGGGAAGAGAGCCAGCAAGCAATATATGAACAAAAATCAAGACCAGAAGGAACATCATGCTAAGGGGAGTGCAACACCTCCGGTAGAGGTACAAAAGGGGGAGTACAGATCTCTCCACAATACTGGTTCTACTGATTCCATACCCTCCCCCACTTCTTGGGCCTGCCCTGAGCGATGTAGACTGTTTTTTCGCGAAACATGCACCAGTCCATGTTCCTGGACCAGGCCGACAGACTGGGTGCCCTCGCTGATCCCCACAGTTGTGCAATGTCACGTTTGGCGACCATATTACCCAGGGTGGGCCACTGTGTCTGAGCCACGTTGTAATCATTGGGCTCCCACACATTCAGGAGACACCTTCGGGCCTCAGGCAATATTGAAACACCCGTCACTCCTTCCATAACGCCATGCACACGATTCCAAAAGGACACCACCGCTGGACATTCCCACAAAATATGTAGGAAAGTACCCACCATTCCACACCCACGCTTACACAAGTCATCCGAAGCATATCCCACACATAACAATCGAGGGCCAGTCACATACACTCGGTGTAGGATTTTCAGTTGCACCAGTCGCAGGCGGGCCGGGATCGCCACCTCCTTCGGGGAGGATATCGCTGCCTGCCAATCCTCATCTTCAAGTTCCAATCCATCTCTGGTCCAGGCTGCACGGAGCTGTAAAAGAAGGTCTGCTCGGTCATTTATCAGCTTATTATATATAAGAGAAATCGTACTGTCCGGGACATGGCCGTCGAGCACTCTGTACTCCAGGGGTGAGGATTCCGGAACAAGAGTGCCGGTCGGGACGACCGAGCAGATGGCATGTCGGACCTGCAGGTACCGGAAGTATTCTCGATCGCTAAGTTTATATTCAAGCTCCTCAAAAGTCTTTATCCTGTCTTTCCGCCAAAGATCCCCCACCTTGCTGATGCCAATGAGGTCCCATTTCTCAAAGCCCTTGGTGGTCCACAAATTGCCTAACCTCTCGGAAACGTAGAGTGGAGTCGCTCTAGTGACGATGTCTGACCATCCCATAGCAGGGTTAGCGTTGCACCAGATCCGCACCGCAACCTTAGTGGACCCCGTAAACCCCGTATCTGACCGTTTAGAATAAAGTGCTCTATAGTAATCCCCACCCGGTAGCAACCATTTATCCATAGCAAAAGCCGGGTTAGAAGCTGGGCAGTACATTGCATGGATAAGCGAGCTCAACTGAGAGGCCTAATATCGGGCAACGCTATACCGCCATCATACCAGGGCAGCGTGAGCTTAGCCAAGGAAATCCGGGGACGTCCGGTCCACAACAATTTCCTTTGGAGGCTCTCAATTTCATGGAAGTAGCTAGTAGGCACGAGATCCAGAGTGTTTTGAAGTGCATATAAAAATCATGGGAGAGACATCATTTTGAAAAGGGCTGCCCTGCCCACCAGGGACAGCGGCAGTCTGCCCCAGGCCTTCACATCTGCCTTTAAACGAAGAAGCGGGGGGAGCAAGTTGCGCTGATACCTGATTGCAGGATCACGCGAAACATATATACCTAAATACTTGAACCCAGAAGGCGAAATTTGTATTGGACAATTGCGTGGTACGGGTGGTGCATCGTCTGTAAGTGAGTAGCTACAGGACTTACTCCAGTTGATCACTAAACCAGAGTTTCTACCAAAGGAACTAAGGACGTCAAACAGCACCCCCAGAGATTTCTGGGGGGAGGTGAGGTACAGAAGGATGTCGTCCGCATACAGTGAGATGCGGTCTTCAAAGTCGGGGGTCCACCTGATACCCCTGAGTGATGGCTCCCATCGCAACCAAGCGGCCAAGGGCTCCAAAGCCAAGGCAAAGAGCAGCGTACCCCTCCCTAGGACAAAAGAAGCCGACACTCTAACATTAACGACCACCTGGGCCAGGGGCTCTTCATATAGTAGCCGGACCCAGCCAATGAATGCCGGCCCGAAGCCAAACTTCGCCAATGCCGCCCATAGGTACGGCCATTCCACTGTGTCAAATGCCATGGTGGCATCCAGAGAAACCAAAATGGCCGGCTCACGTAGCGTCTCTGCCCTCGCCAGCACGCCGTTGAGACGGCGTAAATTCAACGCGGTATTGCGGGTCGGGATAAAACCAGACTGATCTGGGTGTACCAAGTCTCCTATCACTTTAATCAAACGCATTGCCAATTATTTTGCCAGGATCTTGGGTTCCGCATTAAGAAGTGAAATGGGTCTATAGGAGGTACACAACTCACGGGGTTTTCCTTCTTTGTGTATTACTACGATAGACGCCAATCTCTGATCTCGGGGGAGCCTACCCTTCTCCCTAGACTCTAAGAAAATCGAGTGAAGATACGGCGCCATTTTGTTTGGACACAACTTGTACAGCTTGATGGGTATGCCGTTCGGGCCTGTAGCTTTACCAGAGCGAATGGAGCGAATAGCGAGCGCTACTTCATCGGTGGAAAGGTCCGCCTCCATAAGCTCTCTGTCAGATTCAGACAAGCAAGGCAAAGCGATACCCCTGAGCAAAAGATGCGAGTCCTCCTCCGGCTAGTCTGAGACCGGCGGGTACACCTCTCGGAAATGGCAAGCAAACTCCTCCACGATCTCTAGTGAATCCGTCACACGTACACCATCCACCCTCTCAACAGCCGGCACCACTCGATTCAGTCTCTCTTTCTTGTCCAGCCAAGCTATCAACTTCCCCGCCTTGTCGCCCACATCATACAGACGGCCCTGTTGCTCTCGACTCATAGCTTTCGCGGCATTCGTAACCAAGGGTTTATAGTTAGACTGTTTCAGTTGCAAAACATGTAGCTTATCTCGCGTGACCCCAGACTCAAGATCCGCCTCCATAGCTACAATATCAGACTCCACTCGCTCAACCTCTTCATTATGGCGTTTCTTAGAACCGGCGATCAGCGATAGCGTCTGACCCCGTACTACAGTTTTAAAGGCTTCCCACAGGGACACAGACGAAGACACTGACCCCTCATTTTCAGCAAAGTAATGGTCAATGGCCTTAACCACCCCAGCCCTGGTCTCCGGGACACGGAGATGCCAGGGATTGATCGGGGCGACCCGGCCCCCAGAGTCCAGATGAAGATTTATGTGGATCCATAGCGGGGAGTGATCCGAGATGCCTCTGGGCAAACGTCGGACCTCTCTTTCCGTTGTTGCCTGGGCTGCAGGCACGAGGATGTAATCAAGTCTAGCCAAGCTCCCATGAACCCCAGAATGGAAAGTGTATTGAGCCTGCCCAGGGTGAAGCATCCGCCAACAATCAACCATACCAAACGTTTCCAAGAAGCTACCCAGGCAGGATTGCGACGGTGTGAGAGCCCCGGTAGGATAACGATCTTCCAAGCCGTTAACCACAGAGTTGAAGTCTTTTCCGACCACCAAGATCCCCTCAGGAAGCCCAAGCACCAGTTTCCCCAGGTCGACAAACGAGGCGGTCTGTAGCCCAAGGGCAACGTATATTGAAAGGATAGCGATCGCCCGCCCCTCCCACCTACCAACTATGTGCGCTTATCGTCCCCTATCGTCCAATATCGTATCATCGATCTCCAAGGGAACGGAACTTCGAACCATAACACCAGCCCCCCTGGAGCCCGAGGTTAACCCAGAGTGTGCAACCAACCGGTAACCCCTGCGATTCATAGCGTGGAACGTGTTCCCCACCAAGTGCGTTTCTTGCAATAATACAATATCCGGGGGAATGGCATTTCAAATATTGAAGTACAATCCCCCGTTTTATCTTGTCCCCCAAGCCGTTGACATTCCAACTCAAGACTCTCAGCCCCCTACCCCCATCCCTTGAGCAGAGGCAGGGTCCCCCAAACCCCATGAAGGAAACACAGATCAAACTATGCAACAATACGAAGCCTCGGAAACAATTCAAACAGAAATTAAGAACCCACCCCCTCCCCCAAAATGCCCCGTGCAAACAACCCCCCACCCTGCACCCCTGCGAGAGTATAAAAAACCACCCCAAGTTGCAGTGTGCCTGTCGCCCTACCCAAGAAAACTAGTCTATAAGAAGAAAAGGAAATACCCCAGGAGGAGGAAAACGTCCCAAACTCCCCGCCGCCCCAGGGTTTGTCCATAAGAGTGTCATTGACCCAAGAAAATTACAATCCACTGCAACACGGTACGGTGGTTACACACGCCAGTGTCCTTACTCCTCCTGATCCCGTTGGCTTCCCTCTGCACCTCTGGAGTGTTCTGCATTGTCCCGTTGCGTAGATAACGTGTCCAACCAGTCACTGACCACCTCCGGCATATCAAAAAACTTCACACGCTTATTATGTTCAATACGCAATCAGGCGGGGAAGAGCATGGCATACTTCATGCCCAGGTCTCTCAGTCTACGCTTCACCCCAGTAAATCCAAGTCTCTGTTTCTGCACCGATTGAGTAAAGTCGGGGTAGAAGCTGATAGACGCATTTTCAAATTTGGTGGGGCCATTGGTCCTCGAGGCCTGTAAAATGGCGTCCCTGTCCCTGAAATTAAAGATCCTCGTGATGATGGGTCGTGGTGTAGCCCCCTGCTTGCGCCTTCCGTCCGGAACTCTGTGGGCACGCTCCACCGCAAAAAAGTTACTGAGGCCCTTGGGGGCGAGATGGTTGAGGATCAGATCTTCAACGAGGAGATCCGTCGATTGATTGGCTGAGGACTCCGGAACTCCGACGATGCGGACATTATTGCGCCTAGCGCGACTTTCAAAATCCTCAAGCCGGCGGGCAAATTGTTCACTCGAGTTCCGAAGGGTCCGGACCACTGTCTGGAGATCGGTGACGTCGGGGGTGAGACTGGCAGCTTTGATATCCAGGGACTTGACTCTCTCGTTAGTCTTGGCCAAGTCCGCCCTAATCAAGCTAACATCCACAGCCACAGTGTCGATCTTGGCGGCCAGAGTTTCATATTGCTGGCCCATAGATGACTTTATACTCGCAATGGCGCCCATCACATCTCGGAGAGTCGGCTCCTCCGTTTCGGGGGGGCCACCACCAAGGTCTTCAGGGGTTTTGCCTGTTCCACTAGGTGAGCCCTTGTTGCGCACAAATCGGTCCATAATGGTGGTTTGAGTAATGCCACCACGAGTCGAGTTCTTGATTGACCGCTTGTCGCTGTCGGACTTGCCCTCCATCTTGGGCTGAGCGCCCCTTGGGGGCTTCTGGGACCTGGTGAAAATGGTCCCCCCATGAGGAAAACAGCGAGAAATCAAGGTGTTGGGCGCCGGTGAAGAGCAATCAAGCGAGTGTGCAGACGGGCCAGCTGGATCAAGGGGCAGTCATCCCCAGCCGTCTTAGACAGGAAAAGCGAAACCGAAAGTAGACCCCGGGTAGTCGTCCCCTTCCATACGCCATTGTTGTTCAATTACTTTCGGGGTGTTTCGGATGCCCAAGTCCTGGGATGACTCACGGTGTAGGCCTCCAGGTTCAGGAGAGAGTAATTCAGCTGTCCGGCGTCCGATTCGAATTCTGAAAAGGGCCAAATAGGTCAGGAGATTCTCAGCTACAATAACCCATAGTCAGAAACAGGATCCGTGACAGGATAGATGTTGGAGGCGGCAAGGGTTTCGGGAGCTCACAGCTCACGCGACCATCTTGGATGCGCGCTAAGCTCCTCCTCCCTTTAATTGTTTTTTGTACTTTAACTGAGCTTTGCGCTCTGATTTATTTCTAATCAATTTCTGTATGACTAAAATTCAAAATAAGCCTTCAAGGTTTAAGATTTTCCTATGTGTCATTCTTGTAGAGTCAAATGTGTTCTACTTGCTGAATTGAAATTGTCATTTAAAACGTTCTCACTTAGGCACAGATTCAGAGGGAAGCATCAAAATCTTTATAGGAATTGCACTGCTGCCGGTTCATCAGTCACACAAAGGGTAAGAGATTTAGGGTGACGTCACTGCGCTCCCACCTGCTTCTCCCAAACCCAAGTGTGCAATACTCACTGGGGTAAAAAGGCATCAATGGTTTTGCACGAGTTATGGACTCGTCAGCCGAGTATATATTGGTTCCAAAACCAGTACTGGGCTGCTTGTGTTCAAGTTCAGGGAGAACCTGGCTTGGCAGTTTGGGAAGGTCTGTTCCGATTAGAGCAGGGTCAATACTGATTTGTATATAGCTAGGTTCAAACTGAGGTAATGTAAATTTAATGTATAAGTGTTTTTATACAGCGCAACTATCACTCCAAGGAGCATCTTGGCGCTGATGGGGAAAACCAGAGGTGGAAACGGAGCTGGTTTGCTGCTACTGACAGAAAAATAGGCGTTCAGATAAGAGTTTTGCAAAGGATGTCTGGTGCGCTAAAAATCCAGGTTTTAAGTGCCTTCCTAAATAGAGACTCAGATGCATTCTGGTGAGGTTGAGGTGGAAGTTTATTCCATGCCTTTGAGCCTATGACTGCGAGTTATTTTCCTCTCTTCGACACCAATCTGAAAGTCGGAATGATCAGCAGATTGGCGTTAGATGGTCTTAGGTTACGGGAGGTAACGTAGCGCTTAAAGCCAATTCAATGGTATTAGGGGCCTAGTGAGTGAAAAGCCCTGAAAGTAATGATAAGGACCTTAAACAGAACACGTTTGTGAATTGGCAGCCAGTGCAAGATATCTAATGCCGCAGAGGCAGATGATCTCCTGGGCCACTTCAGTGCCAGCCGTGCAGCCGCATGCTGGACCATCTGGAGCTTGTGCATAACTGCTTTGTTTGTTCCTGCATATAGGCTATTGCAATAGTCCAGACTAGATGTGATAAGGGCAACATCAACAGTTTGCCTGGCTGAGTAGGGAAGCAAGTCGAAGAGTTTCTTTAGACTTTATATAATGTGGAAGCATGTACCAGCAACTGCCAGGGATTGCTGTTTGAAGCATAGGGTGTTATCAAATTTTATTCCTAAATTCCTAGCTGCGTTTATTGTATTATGGGAGGTAGGGGGGGGGGGGGGGGAGTGGTATTTTCTGGCCACCAAAGTTTAGGTGCGAAAAGGTTTTGTTGGACAAATGGCAGGATTTCATTTTTTCCCGAATTAAACCTCAGATGGTTGTTATTCATCCATTTAAAGTTTGCTGTGAGGCATTTTAAGAGATTTTCTTCCGCCTCGATCGTATCATTGTCCAGGACCAAGATAAGCTGTGTATCGTCCGCATATGAGATGGTGTTAATATTGAAGGACGATATTAGCTTGATCAAAGGGGACATATGTACATTGAAAAGGATCGGGCTAAGGCTCGATCCCTGAGGTACCCCTGATATGAGTGCTTTTTCTTGTGACTTGTATTGTCCTAGTGTGATCACTTGGCAGCGATCTTGCAGAAAGTTCTTAATCCACTCTAGGATACTGCCAGATATGCCTGATGATGCTAGACGGTCCAAAAGAATGACATGTGAGACCGTGTCAAAAGCTGCCAACAGGTCCAATAGCACCAGGACTGCTTTCTTTCCCTGATCCAGGGCTGCTCTTAAGGTTTATGTTAAATGTAAATGTACAGGAATTTATATAGCGCAAATCACCGAGCGGTTTCTAAGCGCTTGCTTAGGGAACCCGTCCTGGTATTCCCCTGTGAGATAACCCCGGCAGGGTATCTGCAAGGTGAAAGCCAGGCATCCCACCGCGAGGGGCCGTTGTGGAGATTAAGCAAGCTATTGCCCAGAGTCGCAGAGTGTGAACCCATGAATGGAGTAGGCACCGGAGCGAGAATTGTCGAGTCCATGGACATTTTAGGACTCAAGACCCCGCCGAGCCGGGAATTGAACCCTGGTCCCGGGCTGACCTCTGCTTCCAGGTCTGCCTCCTCTAACCAGTGAGCCACACTTCTCCATACAGTATACAGTATACAGTAGGGCGGATTCTGTCAAGTGTTAGGCTCTAAAACCTGATTGATTAGAGTGCCATACATTTGTTTCCTCTAGGAAAGTAGTGAGTTGACTATTAACACATTTTTCAGTCAGCTTACACAGACTAGGGAAGAGCGAGATGGGACGTAGGTTAGAGAGAGTCGTAGGATCGTCCAGTTGTTTTTTGTAAGAGGTTTTACTGCAGCGAGTTTCCATTCCATTGGGATCTTAGCTGTAAGAAGCGAGGAATTTATTATATTATTAATAATGGGGTTTATAATATCAATGAGGGCGTGTAGTAGAGTAGGGGGGCAGGGATCGAAAGGAGAGCCTGATTTGATGGACAAGATCGCCAGACGTGATTCCTCCGTTGTTATGGGCTGGAAAGTTATCATACAAGCTGTGTCTGTGCCTGCAGAAGATCCCCTATTTCTGGCGGAGGGAGTACGAGAGGGAAAGCCTTTTAAGAGTGTCAAAACTTTTTCTTCAAAATAATCTGCTAAATTATTACAGAGGCTCTGAGAAGGAGGAAACTCTTGGAGTAAACTATTCGGATTTGTAAACAGATTAACTGTTTTAAAGATCTCTTTTTGTTTGTTATTGGTGGTTTTAATGGCCTCAGTGTAATATGTTTTTTTTGGAGGTTTTGATCAAGGCATGATATTTTCTGCGTGCAGTTTGTAGATGTTAAACTCATTTTTATCGTAATTCCGGCGCCATCTGCGTTCTAACGCCCTAACATGGCCTTGCAGTTCTTTTAGTGATTGTGAAAACCATGGAGCAGAGGGTTTCTTTTTAGATGGTCTGTAAGGTGAAATTGTGGGTGCCAACCGGTCTCTTAGTTCTTGCTTTCATTGCCCAAAAAGCTGGTTGTCAATTATAGGGTCTCTAACCATGTTGGGTCTATTCATTTGGGCTTTTGGAAGAAGGTCTGGAAGCCCTATTAGTGCCTACCAAATGGCTTTATCCTGTTGTAGGATTTTTATCTTCTCCTTAATAGGGGGTCTGTCCTTCATCAGGATCTCAAATGGAATTAGTTTATGGTGGCATTGTGTGTGAAATAACTATGGATTGGGATGCAGCTCGATTAATTACCAGTGGAAGATATATTCAAGCATTCCATCCATTACTTTTTGTATACTTTAGTGTGTCAGCCAAAGAAAAAATAGGGCAAATATGACACGATGAGTGATCCATGATGCCCGTTTGATATGATATTAGTCATAAATACGTACTATCAGTAAATATGAAAATCTGTGAAAGTGCTTTCTTTAATTCCATTTTCTCATTAATTTAGCGATGATGTACTTGGAGATCTTTTTACAGTCAATAAGCTTGTTCACCTAAGCTTATCGTATGGTCTGAGAATGTGATATGTTTTTGTATATTGTTTGAAATGTAGTTTAGGGGGTTTTGAAAAAAAAAAAAAAATCAGATTTGTCAAAAAGGCGCTAGATCTCCGCAGGGCCGGACTGGCTACCGGGCATTTTGGCATTCTGCAGAGCTGGGGGCTGGTTTCGTTGATGGGGACCTGCGTGTGCAGAACGAAATTCGTTTTGCATTGTTGATTTCGAAGCACACACAGGTCTCCATTTACGGAATTAGCCCCCACCGCAGTGACATCAGCCCCCAGCTCTGCAGAATGCCAAAATTCCCGGAAGCCAGTCCGGCCCTGGATCTCCGTTTATTATGCAAATGCATTCAAATTGCATTTGGCATGCCTGTGTTTCTACAAGTTACCACATTAAAGATAAGCATCTTGGCTTTGCCAATGCACATTTTGTTGTAAGGGGCTTTTTTGGCATTATGCATGTGTGTTCTAATTTGAGCGGGGCAAGGCAACACATTAACAGGAAGAGCAGAGGGGTGGGTATGGCTCTAAGAGCTTGTGCTAAAGCCGATGTGAATTATGCAACAAACATAATAGCATAATGTGACAGGGTCTTCACAATTTAAAAAAGTGCCTTTCTTTAAACACACAGAAGTATTTCACTGTAGAACGGAGGTCTTCAAAAATGTTTGCTCTCAGCCCTCCTAAGTAAAATATTTAAAGTCCGGCTCTTCTCCAAAACTGTATGACAAGGACTGGGAGAGTGGAAGGGACATGGCTAAGTGCAAGGCCTGGGGCTTATGAGATCATTTCAAGAGTACTTTTCTATAGCTAATAAACCACACTAGATATGAGACTTATAAAACAGAAAATGCATCAAACAAAAACAGTTATTGACCCAAAGTTACTGCTCTCCATAATTAGGGTGATATGAGCCGCTGCCCGCACTTCTGGACCCAATGCAACTGCACCTGCTGCACTAATGAAAACTGAAGCCCTAAGTAGCAAACTGCCTCCTCTCCCTCTTTCACCCCTTCCCCATCGTGCATGACCATCAGTCCAGTCTTGAAACAGTCTCTCTGTCCCTTTCAGAAGGAAAATGTGGTCCCACATTTTGTCTTCCATTTCTGCAAAAGGGCACTGTTGGACCCGTCCTCGTGGCGTGGTCCTCGCTGGTCTCCGCAGCTCCAGAACTACGGGTGGAACTGATTCCCTTCCACCCAGACCTGTAAATGACACTCCTACCCCGGACCTGAGACGATCCCCAGACCGCGTGCCGGCACCCGTGCACATGATCATCAGACTCCATGTTTGGCCACCCCGGCCGGCCGGCCGGCCGCCTTCTTTCCTTTCGGCAGCCCCTGGCCACTCCTGGCTACAGCTAAGCGTGCGCGCCCGGCGCGCCCAGATCCGCCCGGGGGGTGGATGACTCGCCAAGTATCCGAAACCAAGACTTCCATCACACCTCCGGCTCCTTCGGAGGAACTGGTTCCCCTCACACCTCTGAACTATCCCTGGGGGGTTGGTTTCAATCGCACCTTGGGCCTCCTGGTGAGCTGGCTCCAGGCCCTGATGGGCGTCTGGAATTCCCTGGATGCATGGTCCAAAAGCATCAAAGACACAGCCGCCTGACATTCAGGCGCCTGGCCCTCGGACCTCCGGCCTCCTGCCTCTGAGGGTCCGGACATCAAAGAGCTCCTGGACTATAAGACAGCCTGCCTTCCATCTAGCCGGCAGTTGTATCTTGGACAAGAAAGCCCTGCTGATCTGATCGCGGCTGACCTTGAGGAGAACAGACTCTGATCCACCGAGCCCTGCTGACGTCGTCGCGGCTCATCCTTGAAACTAAAGGAACTGAACCACCGGAGCCCTGCTGACGCTGTCGCGGCTCCCTCTCGAAGAGTAAGACCTGAACCACCGGAGCCCTGCTGACGCTGTCGCGGCTCCCTCTCAAAGCGCAAGACCTGAATCATCGGAGCCCTGCTGACACTGTCGCGGCTCCACCTGCCTACGAGTATGACGGAGTACTCCTGACCAAGCCCTGCTGACCTCGTCGCGGCTTGACGAACTCTCTGGTCCGGCTGGACCATCGACGCTACCCTCACGATCATCTTGAACCAGAAGTGAGTAGGACAGCAAGTCCCAACGCCAGCCCCCGTACCCCCCAGTTTGAGGAATGAGAACTGTGCGCAGGGTGCGTGGCGTGCCAGCCGGCATCCTAAGACTGTCCCGCTTCCCCGATCCCTCGTTACGAGACTTTCGCGATCCCTCGATCGCTGTGTATTGCTCCCTACTTTTAATCTTGATAAAGTCTTTTCTGATAAAGAATCACGGTGTGGTGTCCGTTCATAAGTGTGGTGCGTCGACAGTGTGTACGATCAGTCCTCCCCGGCGGGGACTCCCCCTCGGTAAGACTCGGCAGTAATTGTGGGAGAGGAGGTTCCAGGTGGTTAGGAGAGTCCTCTTGACCCCTGGGGTCACCGCCTACCAACATTGGTGGCAGCGACGCGATACGAACCTACGTTTAAAGACTGACACACTACCTGAACCCACACGCAGCAAACGCACAAGAAAAGAAGAGCAACAATGACGACTACAGAATCTGGTGTAAAGACAACCTTCGACAAGGACCTCCTGGAAGACTACACACATAGAGAGCTGAAGCAGTTCTGCAGAGAACTGAGTATCCCAAGTACCGGACTAAGTACTAAGGAAGATTTCCAGAAAGCGATAACCGCTTGGGTAGAGTCCGGAGAACCTCTTCCCCCGATCGAAGACGAGGGAGGGAGGCCACAGACCGAACCCGGTACACCGGCCGGTGAGAGAATCCAGCAACAGACCCGGAGCCCAGCAACTGGGAGAGATCGGTCATCAGAGGAGATGGCCGATCGAGAACGTGACCGAAGCCACGAGCTTGAACTGGCGCGCCTCAAATTGGAGGGCGAACTCAAACTCGCAGAAAAGAAGTTGGCGGTGGAGCAGTTGCGGCTCCAGGGAGAGCTAGAGGAGAAGAAGGCCCAGAGGGAGCATGAAGGTCGGAAACTTCAGCTCGAGCACGAGCGCAGCCTCAAAGAACTCGAATTGAAAGCCAGAAAAGAAGCAACCGGATCACCGGGACTTGGAGAGCAGGTGATCCCCAAAGAAACAAAGGTGCATATCCCCAAGGACGTTGTAAAGGAATTTTACAAAGGGGACGACATCCAGCAGTGGTTCAAAGCATACGAGGTGGCCATGTCCGCTCACCGGGTCCCCGAGAAGGACTGGGGGGCCGGCCTGTGGAGCCGCTTCCTCAGCGAGGGGAGAGACACCCTGCTGGACCCACCATCCGCGCACCGTCCGCGCACATGAACGCCTACCCCCACATGAAAGACGCTCTCCTATTTCGCTACGGCCTCACGCCGGAAATGTATCGCCAGCGGTTTAGGGAGTGCAAAAAGATTCCGGGCACTACCTGGGTAGACTATGTGAACTACTACACCCGGGCCCTAGATGGGTGGATCAAGGGCAGCAATGTGACCACCTTCGAAGGCCTAGTCGACCTAGTGGCTTACGAGCACCTGTACGCCAATTGCTTTGTGGAACTAAGACAACATCTCCTGGACAGCAAGCTCGCCAACCCACAGAAACTGGCTGTGGAAGCCAATCGATGGGTGGCCACCCGAGTCCAGAAGGGGCCCGGGGGAGACCCCCCACGGAACAACCAAGGTTCTTCTCGCCAGCCAGGTTGGGGAGGTCGAGGCAAGCAGCAAGGTTCCCAGTCAGGGCCCCAGCGTAGTCCCCCCAGAAACCAGACCCCACGCTCTCCTTCCACGACAAGAGCCGCCCGAGTGCAGGACCCCCGGGGCTCCGCCCCAGCTCCACGTGCTTCAAGTGTCAGCAACCCGGGCACTATGCCGGTGACCCCCGCTGTCCCCTGACACCTAAATCCACTCCCGCTGGTCCCTCCACTAGACAGATATCCTCAGTGGCCTTAGAAGAGGAAGTGATAGAAGAACAGGGGGAGTGGGAGCCCGCAGCCATGGTCTTAGCCTCCCTGGGGAATAGCGAGATGATCCCAGGAGATTACCTGCCCGACAACACAGAAAAATACCGCCAAACAGTGAAGGTTAACGGGCGCAGCATAGGAGCCCTTCGAGACACAGGAGCCAGCATCACGTCTGTTAGGTACACGCTAGTTCCTGAGTCCATGATCATCCCCCCACACCTCCTGTAGGGTGATAGCAGCCGATAATTCTGTCCGCACCTGCAGGATAGCCCAGGTCCTGTTTGAGTGGGAGGGGGTTTCGGGCGATCTGCGGGTAGCGGTCCGCACGGACATGCCTGTAGACTGCCTCCTGGGGAATGACTTAGAGAGTTCCCCGTGGAAAGAGGTAGAGAGAAGGACCCATTTAGCAATGCTAGGACTGCCCCAATGGGCCTGTGTGAGCACCCGAGCCATGACCGCCAGAATGTCCAACCCCGGGAACGAAGGGCCCGAGTTCCCCAGTTCAGCCCCTGATGTCCCCGAGGGTGGCGAGCACCCCACGGTCCTCGACCAGCCCCCCATCGAAGAAAACGCATCCGACGAAGGTCCCCTCGGACCCACTGTCGAACCAGTCCCGACCCTAGCAGATTCCCCGAGTTGGCCCAGTGGCTCCAAGAGGGAGGACCGTCCCGAGAGGAGTTCTGCCAAGAGCAGACCTCCTGCCCTGCCCTAGAGGGGCTCCGGCGACAGGCCGCAGCCCAGGCTGCTGGAGACCAGTCCGGCTCCCATTACCTTTACTGGGAAAACGGCCTACTGTACAGTGAGCAGAAGACCGCTGAACTAGGGTCAGCCCGCGTGCTGGTGGTACCCCTACGTTTCCGCGGACTCCTCCTCAACCTGGCCCACGATGTGCCCCTGGCGGGACATCTGGGCCAAGATAAGACCTTCCAACGACTAGTGGCCCATTTCTACTGGCCCCACATGCGGGCCAATATGGAACACCACTGTAAGTCCTGCCCCACGTGTCAGGCTAGCGGCAAAAGCGGAGGCAAGCATAAGGCTCCCCTCCAGCCCTTCCCCGTTGTCAGTACCCCCTTTGAGAGGGTGGGAATCGACATTGTCGGACCTCTGGACCCCCGGACCTCCTTAGGCCACCGGTTCATTCTGGTTCTGGTCGATCACGCCACCCGATACCCCAAAGCCATCCCCCTCCGGACCGTGACGGCCCCAGTCTTCGGCCGGGCCCTCATGGGGATCTTCTCCCGGGTGGGATTCCCCCGGGAAGTGGTAAGCGACCGAGGCACCAACTTTATCTCCCGGTACATGAAGTCCCTCTGGCAACAGTGTGGGGTGTCATACCGGTTCACCACCCCCTACCATCCCCAGGGTAACGGCCTGGTTGAGCGGTTCAACCGCACCCTGAAAGGGATGATCATGGGTCTCGAGGAGCCCTTGCGACGCAAGTGGGACGTCCTCCTACCCTGCCTCCTGTTCGCCTACCGAGAGGTACCCCAGAAATTCTTGGGGTTCAGCCCTTTCGAGCTGCTCTATGGGCACCCCGTCCGGGGTCCCCTCAGCCTAGTCAAGGAAGGCTGGGAGATAGCCCCCCCGAGCACACCCCCGACATGTTCTCCTGGCCCTCTGAAACCAGACGCGGAAGTTTCGCGAACTGGCCGAAGCCAACCTGGAGGCCAGCCAAGAGGAGATGAAACGCTGGTACAACCAGAATGCCACTCTGGTCGAGTTTCAACCAGGCCAACAGGTTTGGGTCATGCTCCCAGTGGAACCTTGTGCCTTGCAGGACAAGTGGACTGGACCCTTTAAGGTGATAGAGCGCAAGAGCCAGGTCACCTACCTCGTGGAGGCTTGACGAACTCTCTGGTCCGGCTGGACCATCGACGCTACCCTTACGATCATCTTGAACCAGAAGTAAGTAGGACAGCAAGTCCCAACGCCAGCCCCCGTACCCCCCAGTTCGAGGATTGAGAACTGTGCGCAGGGTGCGTGGCGTGCCAGCCGGCATCCTAAGACTGTCCCGCTTCCCCGATCCCTCGTTACGAGACTTTCGCGATCCCTCGATCGCTGTGTATTGCTCCCTACTTTTAATCTCGATAAAGTCTTTTCTGATAAAGAATCACGGTGTGGTGTCCGTTCATAAGTGTGGTGCGTCGACAGTGTGTACGATCAGTCCTCCCCAGCGGGGACTCCCCCTCGGTAATACTCGGCAGTAATTGTGGGAGAGGAGGTTCCAGGTGGTTAGGAGAGTCCTCTTGACCCCTGGGGTCACCGCCTTCCAACAGGCACTCGATCCTAATGCTAGATTTGAAAATAAAATCTCATGTCCCTATTTTAAAGTGAGACAGTCATAATTGGGAAAGTGGTCCCTCAGACCTCTGGGCTTCAGTGCTGCGGCATCTACTTTACTAACGATAGCTGCTGCATTGAAAAGAGTGCTACCTCCTCTGCCCTTTATTCAAAACATGGCCTCCCATCATTCCACATCCCCCTCTCTACCATCTCTCTGGGACCAAACAAAGATGTTTCCCCTGCTTTAATTCACCCCTCCCATGGACCATTGCTCTGAAGCCCTAAGGAACACTGGCAGAGCAAGTGCGCAGTGGGCCCTAAAGCAAGCAAGGAAGGATAGTAAAACAGCCACAATTGGGGTTTGTTTGGCTTCTCATACGGCCTGGAGTCACTCTGCCTGCAGCACCTGATACTTTCCGTCCTTTTGTGTTAAAAGCAGCAAGGGTGACCTGGGCTCTTTTGCTATCAAAGAAAATGCCCCCCCCCCTCACTCAAGGCATCCATAATTGAGGAGCAGTTGCCACTTACACATCTGGAAGCAGTTCCTGCTGTACAAATGGATGTCTGTCTTTTTTGTTGTTGTTAAAAAGCCCACTTATACGGTCCTCTTCATTGCGGTATCGCTCTGAGTAAGCTGTATCTAGCCATTTGTAAATAGAAAGTTAGCCCCCGCAGAGCGCTCTCTTTTCTGGGCCATCTCTTTGACAATATCCATGAATTTCATTCCTTTCCTCTCTCTCCTGGACCATTACTTTGAGCATCCAGGAGTTGAGATTGTCAGAGATCTGCACCTGAATGTGCCCCTACTGGCCTCCTACATTCCACTTCTGGATTAACCTTTTACAAAAACAATGGCCCCTGTATAGTTAATCCTGACATTGAGGTGCCACTGCCTCAGAGCGTAGCTCGAGGTGGTTGTGCTGGGGGTGAAAAAACAAACAAGCCTTCTTACCAGCAGTTAATTGATTGGGTCACTTAAAGCCAGGTCCACTGAGATTATGAGATTTTGTAGCAGCAGCATATTCTGCATAGTTATGGGTTTATCGCATTTGCTACATAACATATCATCTACTGCATTGTTAGCATATTTTAACGAAGAATTGGATTCTAGCTCAAACAGATCAAAAGTTTCTAAAAGCATGGTGACTTGTTCAGGAGCAGTGGAAAGCCCTTCACCATGGCTGACTGGTCATCTTTCAGTTGCTTGCTTATAGCGGTATTTGGGTGTTAAACGTATACAAATGAGGTGAATTTTTTCCCCCGACAGTGGTACCATTAGTAACAAGCATTTACAATGCAACGGTTTCGCCTTTGGAAAACTTTGAGCTATTGGCATTGTTAATGACAAACTTTTTATTTATGTGTTGGTTTTGAAAACAGATAAATAAATGGCATTGTCATTTACAATGGCAATAGCTTAATCTCTCGCAAATGCGATTTGTATTGCAACTATTTCAGTTATCATTTTGCACTACGATGAAAACTGGCTTGTGCATTTACTCCTGCAGAAGAGTATCAAGAGGAGAGTCAGCAGGCGTCCCTGTAGGGGGTAGTGTATTCAAGACTGGGCAATACAATACATGCTCCCTTCCCAACTCACTTGGTCTCGAACGCCCAGTCATACACTGCACCACCATACATAGCGACACAAATCTGGACATACATTAAAACGAAAAACCGCCTGTTTGTCTATAGTTGATTGTACTCGGTGGCCTTGAGAGAGGAGGCAGAACTGTGGTGAAACTGCTGGGTTTGTGTGTACGAGGGAGGAGAGGAGTCGTATTTGTGACAGAACTTCTGGGTGTGGGCGAAGGAGCTGGGAAGACCTGGCACAAGAGTGGAGGAACGGCAGGGCGCACTGGGGTGCGAAAAGCTGCGCAGTGCGCAGCTTTCACTTAGGCAAAACCTAAAAACTAGGAAACAGTTGTTTACCATGAGGTAAGTCTGGGAAATGTTTGTGAGGGGAGATGAAGTAATTGATAGTGCAGGACAGTGTGTGGGGTGCGATCTGAGGGAGAAGATGAGGTTGAGTAGGTAGACTGACCTGATCATGGACAAAGGTCAGCGCATCAAGGGTCATTTGAAAGAGTTGAGGTGCTCCTGGTTGCAGATTCTTACCACCTGCATAAATGGGTAGAAAGTTTGAGGTCATGAATGGATAGCATTATCCAAGACAAAGGGTAAATGGGATGAAGGGGACATTGAGAGTTGTAATGGAGTGGGAAATGCCAGCTCAGATTAACAAGGGAAACACAAATAGGACATTGATCAAAATATGAAGATAATAATCTAAAACGCAGCTTCCTCAAATAAACAAGCATTAGCAAAGTCTGGCTTGCATGTGCAAATACTAAGATGGTTCCATCCATGTACTCAAGCATCTATTTGTCCACTAAATCAATAATTCTTGCATTTGGTCATCGGTCTGCTTACACTCACACACACACACACACACACACACACACACACCCTACTTACTCCCTTTCATTTATCAGCTAGACCTATTGGATTTGCCTCTAGTTTGTGAGGGGTGTGAAAGTGCTTCCAATAGTGTGCGACTGCTGGTCGGTTAGGGGTGAGAGTGCTGTCTATGGTGTGGAAATGCCACTCATTAGGAGGGTGTGGGTGCTATTGGTTGTGGCACTGATAGTCTGTGAAGGGTGTGTTGTCAGTGTGAGACTGCTAATGGGAGAGTGCTGAGAGTAGTGTCAGACTGCTACCCTGTCGATGTATGAGCGCTATTGTTCGTACTTGACTTCTGTTGGGAGGGATGTTGGTATTTTCGTTATTTAAGGCTTTTTGCATATCCATCAAAAGAGCTATATACATGGTTTTTGTATTGTATATATCTTCAACAATGAAGAGTCTTATTCTTGAAACAACTCAACAGCAACAATACCTAAGCAGACTCCTCTTCCTCCTCTTGTAAGCCTTGGTATGCTTTCTAAAATGAGGTTGCCCAAACATTTTTGAGGGAGAGGGGTTTTGAGAGCCCTTGCAGAGTGGCAGCTGGCAGGCTCACCCCAAACAACTGCCCCTCAACACAAATCACTGATCCGAACACCATAAGCATAAACAGTTTTCTTTACTAGTATCACCAAGCCCCAGTTTGCACCAGAGAACAGTCTCATCATCCACTCCTCAGGCCCAGTATCACTTAGCATTCAACCTTTGCTCCAAGACTGCCTCCAGCCTCACATGAATAGCTCCACACCACTATTCAGCATCTGCCCACCCTGTTCAACACTAGCCTACTGTACAAGCGCTATAGTCACTGCATCTTCCATGCATGCTTAGTACACATGAGGTGCAAAGTGTCCTTCGTGCTCAGGGTGCGTGCATGTACAGCACAGTGAGCTTGAGGGAAGCCACTGGAATGCCACATGGCAAGATTACCAACTGTACGTGCTGAAGAGCACATGCATGCATGCTTGCACCAATAAATGTCGTACCCATGCAGCATAACGCAATTACCCACCCCCCCTTACTATAGGGAAAGTCCAGCAGTTGAAGAAACCATTCATAATGTGATTTACGCTACAGGAAAGCAGGAAACACACCACAACATCTATACAACTTAATAGGTTTGAGATCCCAGTTACAGATAGCTTCAGCTGGTTTTGGCAAGACCTTTTGTTTCCAATACATATCATACAACATCCATGACATCAGGTCTTAGTCAGGTGGGAGGACTCCCTATCCGTCAAATCAAAAATGGATGTATTTTAGCTGCCTGACGCCAAAAATTGCCTGTGTTTCAATGTTAGCCAATAGGCAAAATACATTAGCCAGATTTGGTTTCACTGTATCCCTCTTTCCGGCTTTGAAATGTTGCGACGTGTGCATACACTTAGAGTGGGCTTTTAGGTCAGACCCTTGTTCACCATTGGATGACTTTCTTGAGCATTTTAGTCTTACAGTGTTCTGACTGTACCCTTCCGCGTCATACTTGAGGTCCTTATTTGTTTTTTTTTTTTTTTTTTTTTTTTTTGATTTAAAAGATTTTTATTGAAAAATAAAAGTTGAATATACATATACATAGGCAGTTGTTCATAGTACATTTGTTGTCTCTTTCCCTTAGAGAGAGAGGGAGAGGGGGTGAGAAAAAAAAAGAAGAGAGAGGGGGGGGGGGGGGTTGAGTGGTGTGTCTTCCTCAAGTGTTCAAGTGTTCGTCAAGACGTTCCCACATTAGCTCTTTGGGGGTGTGTTCTTTCGAGAGGTTGCCTGTGATGTTGTCTGCTCCTCTTAGGAAGGTGACCCAGTTGATCCATGTCTTGAAGTTTGCTTTTGCCGTGCTTTTCCAGTTCGTTAAGATTATCTTGAGGCCAGCTGTTAGAAGCAGGTCTAGTAGGTCTCTTTCCTCCCTGTTGTTTAGATCTGTCGTTACGTGCCCCGTTGCCAGGGTTGAATAGTTGATGGTTAAGTCTGTTTTGAACATGCCGTTTATGAATGCATTTATTTGGCTCCAGAACTTCTTGACTTTGATGCATCCAAAGATGAGGTGTTCGAGTGTGCCCTCTTCTTTTTGGCAGTTCCAGCAGTCGCTTGATTCTGCTATGCCGCTTTTGTGGAGTCTGGATGGGGTCCAGTACGCTCTGTGGAGTAGCCAGTACTTTGTTTGTGCCAGTTGCGGGGTGATCTTGTTTTTTGTGGCTGAGCTCCACATTTGCGCCTGTTCCTTTTCGTTTAGCTGTCTGCCTAGGAGCGTTGTCCATGAGTTTGTTGTCTTCTTGTTTAGTGACATGGTGGCTGGGGCAATTAGTTTGTAGATCTTCGCTGTCTGGTGGCCTGCCGAGTTTAGCATTTGCACGTACTTGACGATGCCTGGCTCCTCTCGGGTTAGGTTTGCTTTGGTTATTGCAGTTCTTATCTTTAGGAATGTATATAGCTCTCTGTTGGGGAGGTTGTATAGTTGTTGTAGGTTTGCGAAGGTTAGCTGCCTCCCCTTAGTTTCCATTTGTTTGGGGAAGTTGATTCCTTTTTTGATCCATGTGTCGTCGTTCATTGTTGCTCCTTGATATGAAATTTTGCGTTGAGCCAGATGGATTCCCATGTTGTGCCCCTCAGTTTCTGTGTCATACGCCTGTCTACTGTCATCAGTGCTTCTCTGGTGTGCTTTAGTATCCTGTTTGACCATAGGGGGTGTTTGTTTGCAGTCAGTATTGCTGTTGGGTGCAGGCCTTCCAGGAGTTCTCTCTCCAGTTCTAACCACACTGGCTTGTACTGTTGCGTTTCGTCAATCCACGCGAATCCTTGCTTGGCTAGGCAGGCCGTCTGGTAGGTTTTGAAGTTTGTCAGGTTTAGGCCTCCTAGTTCCTTCGCTAGCCTCAATTTGGGTAGGCCTATACGTGGTTTTTTGTTTTTCCATAGGAAGGTGTTTATCATGCTGTCTAGTTTTTTGTGGAAGTTGTCCGTCATCGGGAGCGGCAGCATGCTTAACGTGTAGTCTATTGCGGGAGTGATCATCATTTTGATCGTCTCGATCCTTCCCCACCAGCTGATGTATTTGGGCGACCACAGCTCTAGTCTATCTTTAATTTTCTTCAGCAGTGAGTCTTCGTTGTGTTGTATTGTGGCCGTTAGGTCCCTCCCAAACAGCAGGCCTAGGTACTTGAGAGGGCTTGTTTGCCAGGCTAGGCCGGAATCTCCTAGTACCGATTTAGTGGTGTGGACGTTCATTGGCTTGCACTCCGATTTGTCCTTGTTGAGTTTGTATCCGGATACATCTGCGTATTCCCCTATTGTCTCCATTAGCGCTGTTATTGATGTCAATGGGTTGGTAGTTGTGATGAGGATGTCATCGGCATATGCTGCGAGTTTCACTGTTTTGCCTCCGATCTTGACACCTTTTATCTCTTCATTGTCTCTTATTTTTGCAAGGAGTGGTTCTAGTGCCAGTAGGAAGAGGCCTGGTGACAGTGGGCATCCTTGCCTGGTCCCTCTCCCTAGTAGGAGTGGTTCAGATGTGCTTCCGTTCACTACTATTTTAGCTCTTGGTTTGTTGTATAGGGCCATTGTCATTGCTATGTATTTTTCTCCTAGTCCGAATTTTGTCATGCAGTTCCTTAGGAAGGGCCACGAGACTCTGTCAAAGGCCTTCTCCGCATCCAGTGCTATCATGACAGCCTGATCGTTGCTCTGTGTTGTGTGGTTGATTAGGTGGCATAGCAACCTTGTGTTGTCTTGTGACAGCCTGTGTTTGATGTATCCCACTTGTGAGCTGTGTATGATGCTTGGTAGGATTCTGTTTAGTCTGTTAGCGAGCACTTTTGCATAGATTTTGCAGTCCACGTTTATGAGCGATATGGGTCTGTAGTTTTTCGGGAATTGGGGGTCCTTCCCATCCTTGGGTATTATTGTGATGTTGGCCTCCCGCATGGTGTTTGTCATCTCACCTTTTTGTATGCAGGCGGTGTATGTGTCTGCTAGTATTCCCTTGATTTGTGGGGCGTAGGTCTTGTAGAACCTGGTGGAGTACCCGTCTGGCCCTGGTGCTTTGTTGTTTTTTAGCTGGTTGATTGCGGTTTCTATTTCTTCTTCCGTTATGTCAGCCTCTAGGGGGGCTTTCTCTTCCTCCTTGAGCTTCGGTAGATTGACTTTTTTGAGGAATGAGCTGCCACCGTCTTCGCTCAGTTTTTTGTCCTCAGAATATAGTTCTTGGTAGAAGTCTCTGAAGGCCTCTAGTATGCCCTTGTTTGTTGTTTGCGGTTTGTTGTTTTTGTCTGTTATTGCTGCTATCGTGTGTTGTCTTTGCTTCCCCTTGAGGTAGGACGCTAGCTGTTTCCCCGCTTTGTTTGCCCTGCACAGGTTTATTGACTTAAATTTTGTTAGCCACGAACCTGCTCGTTCACTCAGGATTTTATTCAGTTCGTACTTTTTTTTCGTGAGCGTTGTGAGTGTGTTCTTGTCGGTCAGGTTAGCACGGTGGCCCCTCTCCAGTGCTGCTATTTCCTCTTCTAGCTCTGAGATCTTTTTGTTCCTGCTTCTGTTCATCCTTGATTTGATATTTATCAGCTTGCCTCTCAGTGTTGCTTTGAGCGCTTCCCAGATGGTGTCTTTCCCCACTTCGCCGTTGTCATTGTCTTCCAGGTAGTTCTTGAGTGCCTCCTCTACTTCTTTAACATTCTCTTTGTTCTGTAGGATGTCGTCGTTTAGTCTCCACCTTCTGGTCGGGCTCTCGTTGTGTTTGCCATTGAGGGTGAGGGATATGTGTGCGCGATCAGAGACGGTTATTGGGGCTATCTCCGTATTCTCAATTAGGTGCGTGTGGTTGTTGGACATCAGTATGTAGTCTATCCTGGGGGTACCGGAGGAGGAAAACGATGCCCCAGGGGGGTGCGCCAGGATGCTGGAGGACATAATCCCCCAGCTAACAGGCCTCACCTTTGAGAGACCGCTCGAGCTCGTCAAAGCATACCGCATCCCAGCAAGAAAACAATCGAACAGTAATACCCCTAGACCAATAATATGCAAACCACTACGAGAGAACCACACAGAGGCAATCTTCGCAGTAGCCAGGAAAGGCAAGCCAATGTCGATCAACGGGAAGAAAGTAACAATCACGCAGGACCTATCAAAGCTGACGGTGGAAGTGAGGAAAGGTCCTTATTTGTTTGTTACTGAGCACTCTATTGAAGTGCGTGACCCTCCTTTCTTCCGCCCCTTTTAGTCTCTGTATTGATAGTCTTCTCATTGCTTCTGTCCCCACTTCCTGACCTGCACCCTGTCCTTCTGAGTGAGTTAAAAAAATGTATAGGACAGTCCAGTGGCTTCAAAGAAAGGACCAGCTTTTTTCCCCACATGCACTTTTTTTCCATTTGTAATATTTAAATGGATCATTCTATTCTCCGTAAGAATGGCCACATATCATGATGTATATGCATCGTGATGCCCAAGCATGCATCACAATTCACCCTCGACCATTTTTGAATGGGTTTCCTTTAATAGTAAACCCATCCCAAGACTGGCATCTATGATTGTGCCTTTTGTTCACATGCCATTGGCAACAAGCTCTGGCAAACCAAATAGGTTGGTCTTTCATGGATGAGATATATTGGATATGATAACACTTGTTTTGTAATTGCATGGACCCCCGTCTCTACCCAGCCCTAAAAAGGATACCCTTTTTAGTTATTAACCATTATCTAAGCACTAACCATGTGAGCGATTTTGTTTAATGGTGGACTCCCACAGTTCAACTAATCCCTTACCTTTCTCCTCGATTGTTTAAATGACGTGAATTCCGGGCAAAGAGGTGTTAACTCCAGAGGCACTAGTGCGATCTACGTCATATAAGGCCTTTTTCATGACTCCAACCGAGAAGGAGCACCTTCCACACCACAGTGGAGTAAAGATGTGCCTTGACATCCACGGGCATCCGATAATATCAAATGCACTAGAACAGCTAAAATAATTGTTAGGAATATGTAACAAATTGCAAACGGCCTCCTTGTACAATGGCATCCCTCACACGTACATAGCAGGGGACAAATGCGACCAGGGTATTATTAACACCGAACATATTCGACAGGAAAGACGTTCACGCTGCCAAGTTCAGCCTTATGTGCTAATGTTCCCATCAGAGTGATTTGGGAAATGGAGCTATTTATAGAAGCCAGCCTGCATCTCTAGACCCGAGCAGACGCTGCGCTGTAGTCTGCCTTCTTCCTTCCACTAATCTATGCGCATCTACTGGAACGGGACAGCGGATTGCAAACAAACAAACGCGACAAAAATGAAAATACAAGGATGTATTTATTTATGGATTTCGTTCTGCGCTATTTGTTCTGTAACTGGGGCCCCATGCACCAGCCCAGTGCATGGTCCAATATTTTAAAACAACATTCGGAGGGGTGTTCTCATTTAAACGTACAACGGCACGCATACATTATTAGCAACTCAAAAAGAATAAAAAAATAACCAGTAGATAGTTTTGATGAACACTAGCAGCTCATCAGAGTGATTCCAAGTCGTGTTAGTTTCGGCTCGGCTTTGCCAGTATAGATTAGGGGGCCTGGCAAGCCAGACTGAGAGCTACCCCACAGGAAACAGTGCGGTCTATGTGCTGGGGCCTGTCCTCTGCATACAGCACGGCAAGCAAGCCCGAGCAATGCTGGCCTTACTCAGTAGCACCGGTGGAGCACAGCTTCGGAGCCATTCAGGAATATTAATGAGGCAGATTTTAGGACCTATATATGTGCATTTTTCGATGGGACCCCTTAGTACCTCGGCTGCATCTCATAACAAGGGCCAGGTCTCAAACAAATGAGCAGCCACGAGCGCTGATAAGACACGGGCTGACACGGCTAGGCTACCAATATTAATGTATGCTTTCTTTTGCCTGCGACAGAACCCGGGCCCGAGTGAAATAAACTACATAATGCACGCATCCCCAACCCAGGAAGGAGGCAGTAGGACATAAATACCGGTTGTGACAGTGCGAGCCCCAAGCTAAACGTTAGCTCTAACGTGGCTTTAAGTCAACCCAATGGACCAACTACTTATACGCCGGGCAAGGAGTCAGGCACACATACCAATCTCAACAATGGTGCTGAGTTAAAACGTCATCAGAAGGATGAAAGGAATAGCCAGCCCTGCTGAAACCTCAACCCAAACCTGAAAATTGCAGAAAGCAAAGTTATTGAGGGAGTCACTGCATCTCATGAGGCCAGCAAGTCAAAGTTACCGTCGAGGATGGCAGGCAGCCTGACTACATGGTAATAAGAAACTAAAACAGACTCGGATGGCTAGTACTACAGCCTGAACACACTTCAACTTTACCACCATGCCAATCAAGGGTTTGCCACCCGCCTCACGAGTCCTCCACAGACTTTGAGACAAGCATGGCAGCGTTTTGGATTTAAAAATATCGGTCTTTCTAAATCAATATTTACACAGGTCAATTAGATTTATTTTGAACACTGATTGAAAACAAATTATTATATCTTTGAAAAAGGAAGGCAAAAGTGGCAGTACTAACCGATACGATTTTTCATAAAAAATCATACGTACGAAGTAAGGGGATATAATTGGTTAGCACACAGACTGCCAGTGAATCTGGGAGGGGGAACGGGGAGGAGCGGACTCACCCAGCTGGTCCTGCTGATCTTTTATCTTGATGTTTCTCATTCTGTGTGAGCAGCCTTTTGCGTTGTGCCTAAGATAACGCCAGCCGGGGAAAGCAGAGCCCATTGGTCCTGCAGAGAGCGGCCAGCCAGCTCGAACTCGAAGAAAGAAGTAGCGAGACTCTTCCGATTGCCTGTACCCCCCACTGCAATCGGTTCTCCTTAACTCCGTGATGTGAAGGTCACAGGCTCAGGCGGCAGCACTCTCACTCGGCCCGGCCAAGCTCCCTGCTCGGAAATAATTATTCGCTGGCAGCCATAAAATGATTCTGCCCCACAGTGCGGAGGGCCAGGCCGTGCAGCGTGTGCGATGATCAGCGGTTGCAAGCAGCTGAGCCCCATGATTCTGGCGCCCCCGCGGCGCTAACCATTTTCAGCCGGTCTCCACCTCCAATTTCATACAATTTAACAGTGGTTTTATCTGCCTTCATGCACTGTACCGGAAACACTCTTTCTGCAGTCAGCACTGCGGTAGTCCTAGATGTCATCCAAAAAAGTCTCTTCAAACAGCTACACTTACGTTTGCACTCAAAAACAAGGAACAAGTCAGGTCCCGGGCCGGCAGCCAATTACAGCGCGGCCCGGGGAATGACGTCACAGGGGTGTCCCGGGCCGGCAGTAGGCAGCCAACCACAGCGCGGCCCGGGACACACGGCAACGAGGGGGGCGGGACTTAAAAAAACACTGAGAAACGCCCCCGAATCGCGTTCCGACGGGGAAATAGTGACTGAAGGCCAATTTCTTCCAATGGCTAGCCTCCATTTATGGAGCTAGCCAATGAAAGAAGGGGCGGGTTCAAGTCCCCCTTAGTGTAAACAAAAGTTTTCGATCTGGGCGGGGCCCTTCGTGCCCCTCGCCAGGTCGAAACCTAAAAATGACAAAATAATGAAGTTATACTAACTACATATTGTGGTGCGTTACGCTACACAATTGACCTTTTCTTGCTGTATAATTTTGGCACCCCTGCTGCATAATTTTGTCCTATTCTGCAGCATAATTCCAGTGGCCCTGCTTAAAGCTTCATGGTAACAAATATGTATTCTCATTGAGAGGTAATGTAAGGGTGGTGGAGTGATTGATAAGCTTATAATAATGTTTGCTGCATGTACAGTCTGATTACTTATTGCTAAAAAACGATATTTTGGAAGAACTTAGTTTGCAATAATGGCTAACATATTCACAGTGCTTTCTGTCTCATTGTCTCTATTAATACTAAGGTCGCTAATCCCTATTGCGCCAACAAGGGTTCAATTATGTGCCTCTCAGGTTTCACACACACAGACACGCAGTGATGGGATTTACCAACTGAGTTTTCATAACCTACAAGAGTAAATTTACCACTGGATAGCTTACCTAGCACTTATTTTTCAATTAAGATGTTTGCACATTATTTTATATGCAGTCATCAGACAGTGGAAAAATAAAATACTTAGGGCCTTATTATGAGTTTGGTGGTGTGGTGTGGGAGCGGGACCACCCCGCTTCCGCATCGCCAAACCCATGTGCAAACGGCCCGTCAGATTAGGAGTTTTCTCCTGTCTGGCAGGCAGTTCTTTGGTGTTCCCAGGATGGTGCCTCATAGGCACCACAATGGGAGCATCGAAGGCAGTACCTGCACAGCATGGACTGCTACAGTTCATGCCATGTAGGTACCGGTGTGCATGCACACAGAAGGGCACATTTTGTGCCCCCTGTGTGCATCCACAAGGCGTGTTTCTTCACTGCCACGCTTTTCATGACGGTCGCACTGCTATGAAAAGTGTGGCAGTGAGGAAAGTTGCAAAATGCCGCCGCACCACCAATAGGGATCTCTGATCCCTGGCGGTTGCGGTGGTCCCAAGGTGGCCCAACCTTCCTGGTTGTAATGGAGTAGTCGGAAGACCGCCACCACTGCATCCTGGTCTACCAGATTCGTAATAAAAGCCCTTATGACTATTTTGTTATTTTATTTTTAGCCACCTCTTTGACCCTGCCACCACAAAAGTCTACCCGCCTTCCCCAAGGCACTTTGGATCACAGTTCTGGTTCTTGTTAATGCACTTCAAGGACTGCGTATAAATGAAGACAGCCTGGAAATGTGCCAAATAAACATGGCTGTGTTACCAAGGCATCTTCATTTACATGTACTTGTAGCGGCAATTGTAACCCTGGGAAACTATCCACGGACTCTCAAGGGGGTACGCCCAACAGGTTGAAGATCTCTGCCTTAGAACATCAGATTCTTTGAAAAGTATTAAAAATAAGAGTTTTTAAACATAAACTAAGAAGCATTCCTGCCCCGAAACCCCACCCTTGCAATAATGTCTCTATTGAACTAAGAGGCAAGTCAGTCGTCATGTGCAACCTATGTTGCTGTGATTCTAATTATTCTTGGGTTAACATAGTAGTCTGTTAAATCAAACCCTAGAAAGGTTTGTGTACAGTACACATCCTGAACTCACGTATTTGAAGGTGCTCTCATAAGTGACAATAAACATAAAGGAGGCTCGGTAAAATAAAGTATTTTCCTAAAATGACACAATTTGGTCACACAGGGTATTGATCCCAGATTTTCCAGATTCAACATGTGCAATTCAGCCCCTAGACAGGTATCTCTTTCTGATAACGAAGGTTAATGATTAGTCTTTAATTCTTAGAGGATGAGATTGGAGCATGGGTGACATGCAGAATCCACATTGTATTTTTGTCAGTTTTACATAGTGGTAACCTTGCCCAAGGACAAAAGAGCACTTTACAATAGACAGAGACTATGGTACAGTTTTATTTTGGGTGCAGGGAGATTTGCTCAGATTCACAGGATGCTGAGCGGAAGCCAGGATTTACACCTGATTCCCCATGTTGCAGGGGCTGCAGCTGTGGCTACCAGGACACATTTTCCAAGAAAGCTTGGCTTGACTCATTTTGGATTTGAGATAGCAAGAGGACCTCAAGCTGAGTCAGAGGAAGGCATCTGGCTGGAGCCTGGCTCCAGCTTTCAGTGGCTGGCCCATCTTTCATTTTAATATATATGTACGTGTGTGACTGGCACACAATTCTGGACTAAAAAAAGCACAGTGTAGCGAAAAGCAGATCCAAAAGGAATGTTTATTGAATACAATGCATGTATATGTGACACAATCATACATAGCCATCAGACATTATTAAACTTTACAGCCTGGATACTTTTCCTCACTGAGACCTGCCTCAACAACACTTCTCATACTTCTTTTGATCTTCTGCTCCCCACTGACTATTCCATTCCCAGGAATGATAGAGAAGATCAAGTTGGGGGAGGTGAAGCAGTTATCTTCAGGAACTCCCTTCATCTCAAAGCTTTTCCCAGAAACTCTTTCCGCTCTTTCGAATGCCTTTCTCTGCAACTTCAAATACAGCAAAACTCCCTTGGCAGGTTTCATACCGTCTATCACCCGCCTCGTGACAGTTCCACCTTCACAGAGGAATTCACTGACTTTGTGAGCGACCAATACTCGCAAAGCAACAAACAGATTTTTATTGGACACTTTAATCTTCACTGGGGCAATCTGGAAGATTCAGTAGATAGCAGGATTGCCACTTTTCTCTTAGGAAATGATCTTGTTCAACATAACACAAAACTCTAAGGGCTCCATTCTTGACCTTGTTATCTCCAAAGTAGATATGCTAACTGCTGTTGATCCTATACTAGTAGACTGGTCTGGCCACTTCCTCATCCCCTTCTCTCTTCACCTATCTCATTCTGTTACTCTCGGCCAACCAAAAAGATCACTACCTTTTTCTGCAACATCAAAAACATCGATCTGGACATTTTGTGCACCACAGCTATGAGCTCTCTTCCAATCTTAGACCCCTTCTCTGATGTCAATGACCTGACCCCCCAATGTCTCACCAGTCTATCAGCTGTAATTCATTATGTTGCTCCACTGCAAAGTAAAAAAAAAAGACCTACTCCACTCCTTCTGCTCCGTGGTTCAATTAATTCCTCTACGAAGAAATAAAACACTTGAGGAAGCTTGAGAAACTATGGAGACATTCTCCTTCTACTACCAATCTATCCAATCTCCGCCTCGCAAGATCTCGTTGTGGAAAAACACATCTTCTGTGAAAAAGCGATGCACTTCAGAACCCTCGTAGATTCTGCCAAAAAACAGCCCTAAAATGTTATTTGACCTTATCAAAAGCACCAACATCTCTCCCTCTCCCACCATATTTGACAACCCCCAAGATAGCGGCAGAATTTGCAGTATTCTTTGATAGAAAAGTAAAATCACTTGTGGATCAGGTTACCCATCCTACCCCCAACCCTGAGATCCGCAAATCCCTAGTCCTGTGGTACAACTTTCACATAATCACCAAAATTGCACTCTTTGAAAGCATTCTAGAAACGGAACCATCTAACCATTCTATTGGCCTCATCCTCAATGACGATGCCATTGACTTTTACACCCAGATACTCTCCTACTAAACCAGTCTGATAAACCTATTCCTCAACCAAGGCTCCCCTCCTGCTGCCCTTAAAACAGGACAGGTTACGCCACTTCTTAAGATACCCTCTGATGATGCAAAAGATCTCAATAACTTTTGCCCTATCACCAACTTCCCTTTTTCTGCTAACATTACAGAAAGGTGTGTGGCGAAGCAACGTTCCCAACATATCAAGGCCAACTCCCTCCTTGACACTGTTAATCACAACACTCTTTTGAACACTTTAAAGCTAAGAATGGGGTTTGAAGGCAAAGTGCTAAAATGATTCGAATCTTTCCTCTCAGGCAGATCCCAGACTATCAAAATAGCTAATCGTCTCTCCACTTCAATGGCTTTTGGACAAGGCATCCCCCAAGGCTCGATCCTCGCACCCACACTGTTCAACCTTTCCATTGAAGCTACTGGGTAATCTAAAAAAATCTGAGAATCATTAGCACCTATATGCGTATGACACACAAATCTACCTAAAGTTATTTTTCACTCAAGACATTTCAATCCTCAACACCACTCTCAACTCCATCCACCACTGGCTGTCGACTCATCAACTAATACTGAATCCTCCCAAAACATAATTTATTTTCCTTGCAAACTCAATATCCCCTCCTCCTATCCAATCTGGGATGAACAATCTGAACATTCTCAACAACAAGCCTATCATTGTTGACAGTGCCAAATCTCTAGGCGTCATCCTAGACAAAAGGCTCAATTTACAGTACTATATCAATACCTTCCCCAAGAATGCACGCAACCAACTGCACTTTCTCTGGGGGGTTCGGTGCTTCTTTCCTGAACAAGACCTAAAAACCTTGGTCCAATCATTGGTTCTTTCCAGATTGGACTACAGCAACTCTCTCCTTGCTGGCCTCCCCAAATCCCACCTTTTCCCTCTAAAATCTATCCTTCACTCAGCAGCTCGCTACGTATGTGGGGCTAAAAGAAATGATCACATCACACCCATACTGTTGTCTCTTCGCTGGATTCCCATCGAAGCAAGGTCAATTTACTAGACTGCCTGTATCACCCACAGTCTTGCACACCTCCTCCACCTTACGCTATTTGGATCATAAGCTCAAAATCTCAGGAGGCTCTAAATCTTCAAGCAATGCAGAAAACTTACTGCTCGAAACTCCTGCCTTCAAAAAGGAAAGATTTATGGCTCAATCCTTCTCTTGTAATGCAGCCAGAATCTGGAACTCACTCCCTCCATCCCTCCAAACTACCACCTCTTTCCAGACCTTCAAAATAGATGTTAAAACTCTCCTCCTCCAAAGGCACTTCCTGGAATAATTCAACCCATTTCTTTTTTTTTAAACAGATTTTATTGGCATTTATCATTCAGCACAATACAGTTACATTATCCTCTGGGCAGTAAACATCCACAATTCCCCCTGTAGGATTAGTCGCAATGTGTTCAGGTGCTGCCCTTATTCAACCCATTTCTTGACCATTACGGCCATCTAGCACTCACATGAGGTCAACTTTGTAATATGCATTTTACTCCTGTTGTAATCTAATGCTGACACCTTTCATTTTTTACAATATAAATATTCAAATATTCAAATTGTAACTGCATATATGTAACTTGTTAACATGCTCAGCCTATATTTTGTAGCTTTATAACTGTATATATGTAACTTGTTAGCGTGTTTAGTATATCTTGTGTGCGATACCTGGGGGCATATTATCAAGGGGGTTTATCTCCGCTTTTTTGGCTTTAAAAGCCAAGAAAGCGGAGATAAAATTATCTCCCTATTACCTAGCTGTCGCTAACACCAGTTAGCGACAGCTAGTAGGAGATAGCGACCATCTTGGGCCCCACTTTGCATGTCAGTGATATTTATCACTAATGACATGCAAAGTGGGCGTGCCAAGATGTTAGCGACTGAAAACAGTCGCTAACATTGCTATCTCCTATTACCAACTTTTGGAGATATTCGCGCTAAGCGCGAATATCTCCAAAAGCTAACACCTGCCCTGAGCAGTTCTTAGCCATGTTATCCAATGGGAGGTGGATAACATGGCTAAGAGCATTAGCTCGCTAATGCATGAATATCGCTGACTTTTGAGCGATATTCATGCATTGCGGCTGATTTTTATCGCATTTGCGATAAACCTTGGTAATACCAAGGTTTATCTGCGATAAAAATCGCCGCAGCTCAGCGTTATTTTTTCACGCTAACCAAGCAATAGCGATAATTATCGCTATTGCTTGGTAATATGCCCATCGTTTCTTTTGTGAAACACTCTGACACCTTTGGATAAAGTTTGCGCTATATAAAACTGCATTAAAAATAGCCAACATGTGACGATTAAATGAATTTTAGTTGTAAAATTGGCCCTCGTAGAGGAGAACTATAGGAGGTGGAATGATATATCAAACATTCAAGTGAAGTGAGATTGTAGTAGTTCTTGGGGAGGTGGTAAAGCCCAATTTAAAGTTTGCACTGTGTCCTGCCAGCTCGAATCTGCTCTCTTACTCTGATCACATGGTTGCTGCTAATCCCGTAAATCAGTACGTGGGTGTATTGTCTCTTTTAAGAATCTAGCAGAAGGTGGCGCTCTTAGACCGCTCTCTTACCCCCAACATTCTTGGAAGTACAGTCTTTGCAAATAAAAATACAATACAATATTACAAGAAAAACTTAATTCACCCGCTTAAACTGTAGAAATGTAGCTAACACTTGCAGACAACAGGGCGTTTTCTATCACACTCATTTTGTGAGGCATTGTGAGATACAAATACAGCGCCCGATGTCAGAAAATTAGACCCAATCACTGGACGCAAAGCATGTCTGACAAGGGTTCAACTTGGATTTGCTATCCACAAATTCACTAAAAATATAGCATTTTAAAGGTTATTTGTCTGTCCAATGCTACCATCTTGTGGCCATTATAGGTGCTTGTTTCTCTAATTTGACGTTTACTGATATCATTTGGTCAAACAGCTGTGAACATTAAAATATAAAATATTACAATCCTTTCTTTTATATTCTTTATTAACTCGATGCAGATATTGCCTTACAGGTGTTTTTGTTCAATAAATTATATTGTATTTGAATACTCGCTAACCCTCGGTAATACGACGAAGTGTAGAACAAAAGGATTGATTTGAACATTGTCAATGAACGAATATTCCACAACATACATATTCATGACAGCGTAATAAGAAATATGTTTCTTCGTAATGGTTTCAAATCTCAGACCTTGGATACTTCAAAGTGGAAATAGACACTGCTTAGTTAAAATACAGACTAAATAAGTAAATTATATGAATTATCCGAAGGCAAAAGCACATCAATGTACGTTGCAATGTGTTTAAAAATGGTTGATTAAAGAAGGTGTGCACAGGCACGTACTTCTCAGATGAAAACTCTCCCCATAGTCACAAGCCAACACTTCCCCTACTGTTGCACTCACTGGAGTTAGAATAGTAATTTTTACTCCTACACTATCCAACACTAACCCTACTGTTGCACTCACTGGAGTTAGAATAGTAATTTTTACCCCTACACTATCCAACACTAACCCTACTGTTGTACTCACTAGAGTTAGAATAGTAATTATTACCCCTATACTAGCCAACACTTACCTTAAATACGATGTAATGGTATGCATTGTAATGATATGCGTTGCAAAGGTATAATGTGATGTAATGGAATGCGTTGTAAAGGTAGTTTCTGAAAATGCGATGCAATGGCATGCAATGTAAAAGAATGCATTGTAAAGGATGTTGCGATGTAAAAACTGCATTGTAAAGGCATGCATTGTAAATGTATGCGTTTTAACGTAATACATTCACTCATCTGTGAACCCTAAAAACCACTCACCACCCCTAGGCTCCACCCATTTCTGAACCCTAAAAACCCATTTCTATGATGAACGCCAACAATTTTGCTCATCCTAATTTTTGTCTCTTGAAACATAACTACGTCTTCTTTAGTTTAAAGAGGTAGTCCATGTTTCTTTCTTTTTAACAGGATAGTTCATGCCGTTGTGTTTAAGGGTATAATATTCAAGTTATTTTTTGTTGTGGCCATCATTATTTACAAGCATTTTCGAAAAAGAATGGGTTGGTTTAAGCCTTACTTCTAATGCACGGGAGAGTATGTACCTTAAATAGATGTGTTTGTGCTGGCCTCATGCCTGAGAGGTAGAAAGGATAATCTGAAAAACAGAGCTATAAAAACAAAACATATTCGCACAAAATCCCCAGTTCCCAGCCTCCCATCCCTACATTCCCCAAAGTATGCCTCATAGGAATGGCGAGGGAGGGAGCCAACTCAGTCCCATATGTGTAAACCGTCAAAGAAACATCAACTTGTTCAGAGCAAGCATAAACTCATATGTGCAAAATTAAACTCAGATCTATAACCTAAACCAGAACAAACACAAACTACGTCTCTTCTACTTATATGCAACACAAAAGGCCAGATCCATAATGTGTCTTCACCATTTTGATAAAAAGGTGTAGGCTGTAAAACTAGCATTGTGAGGGCTGTCAGCCTATTATTTAGGGTAAAATTTGAATGTGAAATAAAGTTACTGAAAATGGGGTCTCTTGGATTTATTGTTTAAACATTGGCCAGAACAGTAACGGTTGGACGGCTGTTAGAAAAAACTGTTATTGCTGCAAAAGATGACATCTACGTTAGAATATGTAGCAATTGTTAAAAAAATGGCGGAATTAGTTATGCAGCTGTATGACCTGTTATGTAGGGTATGACATTTCCAAGAGAAATTTAGCAACATCTTTTATTTAGAGATTAAGTTGTACCTACATTTTAGTTTTAGATCTGAATTTTCATCTCTGTACACTCCTTGAACTCTATCTAGGACCTGGAAAATAAAATTGTATGTTCATACTTTTTAGCTTCACCCTGAAGGTTTTAAAGCTCTTTGTTATGTCTACTATTGATATGGAATGGTCTTAAGAAATGAAACCTTTAGAGTCTTTCCAATTTATATGATTGTTTTTCTTTATGTATTCAAAACTCCTTTCAGTATGTTGGTATTGTAAGGGTTTACAGATGATTGGTCTAGGGTTTCTTTTATTCTTCAGTTTTTGAGGTGGAACCTGTTGTGTTATTTCTATTTCTAGCTCTTTTTTGAAGCGGATGCTGGTTACTTGTGGGGTCCATTTTTTCAGGAATGTAATGTACAAACCTGCAGAGTCTTCTGTTTCCTCTCGAATTCGGAAGACTCTAAAGTTCCCTCTGCAATTCCTATCCCTCAAATCCAGAATTTCTCCTTGCTGGAGTGTTTTTTTTGTGACATTGGTGGCAAGGTCTTTTTTATTTTAATTTCAGAGTCATCAAGGGTGCTGGTTCTGTCCTCAGCTTCAGCGATTTTACTATTTGTCTCATATCTGCTCTTATAGCCAATATTTATAGTTGCATGAAATCAGTGTTGATTGTCATTGATTTGGCAAGGTCATGTACTTCTGCTAGTTTTTTTTAAGATCATATCCATTGTATTGTTAAAATTTGTTTTCCTTTGATTGGCAAATCAGATTTGGGCGGTTCCACCTTGGATCATTTAAGATTGGTTACAGTCTCTTTTTCAGGCATATTGGATTCGTGGGGTAAAGACAAATGCGGTATCGCTAGGTATATTGTGACCTTATTGTACTTAGGTTCAGTTAATTCTGCTGTGATAAATATTTCTTTTGTATGTTCATGCGTTGCCTTAATGTGAACATATACTGCATACTGGTCCCTTGAAAATGTACCAAAATAGCCCAAATGTGTGCTAGGTTGATGTGACTTGGAATCAAGAGTATTTATGTCTATTGATCACTGACCAGCCTGCCTAGTATATGGTTAATTAGTTATCATGCAGACAACTTACCCGAGTCCATCAGGGCAAGTCATATCCTATCATAGTGTATCATAAGTTAATCAATTGCTCTTAATTGGTCAACTTGGTGTTATGTGCCATGTTTAAACCACATACACAATTGCAAGGTGTATTGCTAATGTTGAGCTCCTTATGTTTCAGTCTCAAGAAGAACATGTGAGTAAATGATGTGCCATTACAACTACCAAGTATACCAAAAAGTGAAACTAAAAAAGCAGAGAAAGTTATTATGCCATTTTGAAGCAGGTTACCATTCAGTTGTGAGTGGTTAGAAGCAATCATTTTTTTCCTGAAAATATTGGTTAGTATAATAAGGCAAGTTTGCCAATAGATGCTAGTCAGGGAATTAAATTCAGTTTCTAAAATTGTATTTGATGAAGACAGAAAGTAAGCTTGCTTTAATCAAACACTTGTATAGTGCGTCTGCCATTTTGTGATGTGACGTATCCAGTACAAAGAAATTTGTACTCATTGTGCAGACATGCAAGTTCCATGTAGGCGAGTACATTATTTAGATTAAGCCACAGAACGTAATGGGATTCTGCAGGTCTTGTTGATCTGTGAGTCAAGTGTCATAAGGGGGTACTTTGTTCCCAGTAAGGGAAAGTTGTGGATCCATTACTTGAGAAGGACTCCCATCCCTCTCAACTAATAATCCACTTTCTTACGGTATACATATATATGGCTAACGTAAAATAAAGAAGATTTTGAAAATACCACAATTGATGTCGGCTCTGTTTGTTGTGTTAATACTGCCAAATCTCAAGGTAATATACTGTGGACATTTCAATGCTGTCTATGAGTAAGGAGCAGGCTGCTCCGAAAAGCATCAGGCCAAGAACGAATTTGGAGTTTTAATGCTGGTTTTCAGAAAATAAAGGATTCAATGAGTCATCTGTTTGTTGAGGGCGTCCTCAATGTGGGGCAAAGTTGGAGGACATGTAAATATTCGCCATTCGCCATTACGGACCTTCCCTGTGTTTCGAGGCTGGCCGGTTTGCAGCCGACATCGAGGATGCGATACTGAGCTTAACCCAGAAGGAGTTGATTAAATGCCAGCTCCCCGCAGTCAAGGATTGGAAAGCTCTGAGAACCATTTTGTATCCAGAGGAGTGTCAGTAGTCTAAAGGAGTCGGAGGATGCCAATGGATCATACAGTGATCCTATGTGGTAAGCCCAGTTCAGCGCGTTATTTTGTGATATTAGCGGGTGACAGGGATAAGGGACTCAGGTCCGTCCGACATCGGTCAGGAGTCGTAACCGACCGACCTGCTGTCGTCGGTGACAGCCCTACTAGTACGATGTGACCGAACAGGGAACCCAATTCACAGAACTAACTTAAGACAAATTCCTAAACTTACTACCATTTTCGTATTCACAGAAGGCACTTACTCATTTTGGTATTCACAGAAGACACTTACTCATTTCGGTATTCACAGAAGTTAGGAGTCCTAACTTTAGGACTCCTAAATGCCTTCTGTGAATACCAAAAGTCTTAAAGTTAGGATTTTTCTCAGTTTAGGAGTAGTAACGTTAGGACTCCTAACTTTAGGACTCCTAAATGCCTTCTGTGAATACCTAAATTCTTAAAATTGGGATTTTTCTCAGTTTAGTAGTAGTAAAGTTAGGACTCCTAACTTTAGGACTCCTAAATGCCTTCTGTGAATGCCGAAAGTCTTAAAACTAGGATTTTTCTCAGTTTAGGAGTCCTAAAGTTAGGACTCCTAACTTTACTACTACTAAACTGAGAAAAATCCTAATTTTAAGACTTTCGGTATTCACAGACTGCATTTAGGAGTCCTAAAGTTAGGACTCCTAACTTCTGTGAATACCGAAATGAGTAAGTGCCTTATGTAAATACCAACATGAGTAAGTGCCTTCTGTGAATACCAAAATGGTAGTAAATTTAGGATTTTGTCTTAAATTAGTTCTATGAATCGGGCCCAGGGTTCGGTCGCACTCGAATACTTCACAATGCAAGCATGCTTGCATTGTGAAAAGCAGGGGTGCAGTTCATCCCCGAGGTGCCTGCCACCGGGTGCAGGGATCCACAGAGGGGCACCATTTGGCAGCCTTGCACCCATGGGGGCTCTTCTGGGGCCCCCAAAGACAGTTTCCGTCTGCCTTTTCATGCCGGAAAAACTGGCACGAAAAGGCAGTGAAAAACTGCCATCGTACTCCCTCTATCGCAAAGAGGCGGCCGGAGAATACTGAGGGATTTCCGGATGGCGGACGGGCTCTCCAAGCAGAATGGCTCGGTCGGAAAGGAATCCGGGTGACACATTCTGGTTCGGTCGGAAGGGCTCCGACCATCGTTCAGAGCCCTTCCGACCAAAATCGGAATCAGCCCCCTAATAAGAATTGGCCCATAGTTAAAACTGACCTAAGTATTTCACAACTGTTGCCAGATCTCCCCCCGATAACCTTCAGACAGATTTCCTCAATGAAGATTGCCCTAGTTAGAACTAATCCAGAGATTGACACTACTAGCACCTGGCTTTCCAAAAGAGCTGTTTTTTTTCAAATGCAGCTCTTGTAGAGCCGTAAGTTCAGCTCTAACACGTCCGAATATTTTAATGCCTTTCAATCTTCCGGGCCCGCCACTCCACAGAATCAGCCCTCCTTTTTTCGACTGAGGCACTGAGGAAGCACGTGGACGCCGGGCATGTGGCGGCACTAGTGCTCCTGGACCTCAGCGCAGCCTTCGACACTGTAGCACATCATACGTTGCTACAGTGTCTGAAGAAAGGAGGGGTGACAGGCATGGCCTGTTTATGGCTGGAATCTTTTCTTACCAACCGTAGCTTCTCGGTGGAGCAAGGAGGAGCACGCTCCGACACCTTTGACCTCGGTCAAGGAGTGCCTCAGGGATCAAGCCTCAGTCCAACCCTTTTCAATTTATATGTCACCCCCGTGGCTACTACTGCGGAACGCTATGGGGTGGAAGTAGTGACATACGCAGACGACACCCAGCTGGTGGTCGCTCTGACCCAACCTGCTGAACAAGCCGCCGCGAACTTCTCATCATGCCTCCAGGAGCTGGCTGGATGGATGGCGAAGAACTGCCTCCGTCTTAACGGAGACAAGACTGAGGTGCTGATTGTAGGAAAACCCCCCTCAGTCTGGTCATCTGCCTGGTGGCCGCAGACCTTGGGGCCCCTCCCTACCCCCAGTGATCAGGTCAAGAATCTTGGAGTATGGGTGGACTCAAAGCTTGACTACGACTACCACACCAGACGGGTAGCTGGTACGTGCTTTTCGATTCTACGGAAACTCCGCAAGACCCTGGACCTGCTCCCAGAATCCTCAAGGAAGACCCTGGTCCACGCTCTTGTCACGTCGAGACTGGACTACGGCAATGCCCTGTATCTAGGCGCCAACGCCACTAGTCGGCGTCGACTGCAGACAATCCAGAATGCTGCCGCTCGCCTGGTCCTCCGGCTGCCCAGAAGAGCCGCCTCTAAAAAATCTCTACAAACACTACATTGGCTTCCGATCAATGAAAGGATCGACTTCAAGGTCCTATGTATTGGTCACAGGATCGTACATGGCAAGGGCCCGGCCTTCCTTCGGAACCTTCTCTGCCCCTATACGCCCACCCGACAACTCCGTTCATTAGGAGCAGGCCTTCTCGCGGTCCCCAGACACAAGAAAGCCAGAATAGGAGGTAGATCCTTTCGTACTTTGGCGGCACACAAATGGAACTCTCTCCCCCTGAGCTTAAGAGTGGAAACATCGGAGCTCATCTTCCGCAGGAAACTTAAAACATTCCTCTTTCCTAAAGATTAGCCCGTCTTGTCTGACTGACGGAGCAACTAGCTCTTCTGACAGCGCGGGGACACACTGACAGTGTAACCAGGCGCTATACAAATTCAGAAATAAATAAAAATAAATAAATAAAATATTCCCACCAAGATCAGAGGATTGTTCACTTGCCAAACTGACCATGCGGTCTATGTTCTTGAGTGCTCCTGTCGGATAAAATATGTAGGCAGCATTAAGTTACAAGTCTTTACCCGCATTCTCCAGCATCTACGTGCTATAGTTAATTTAAATTCCAGTTATCCAGTGGCACGTCATTTCAAATCGGTACATCAGAATAATCTAAATGACCAGAGCTATTTTGTGATAAATGCGATACCTAAATTGATCAGAGGAGGTAACAGGGAAAAGAAAATACGACAACTGGAGTCATAATATATCGTGTTACTTGACACAAAGATGCCCAATGGTCTAAATACAGGGGAGGACCTACACAATTTCTTATAATATCCTGATCCACATTTTGGCATGTTCATGTAGAGTTATGTTTAGAGCATTTGAGTGGTGATATGCATGTGTTTGTTTTTAACCATTATTTTGACCTGATTTTTAACCTTGTTTTTACCTTGTTTTACCGGCTGGTTTTACTGGGTTTTTTGCTAGGTTTTTAATGACGGTTTTAAATTGCATGGTATTCACTATTTTTTACTCTATAGTATCTTTATTCAGTGTCTGACTGCATGATGGATAAAAGTTAAGTGCGGGCCCTGCTGCTCTTCAATCATGCAATATGCTTTTTGCACTTGTACTTTATGTACCCCAGTTTCAACTGACAAACAGAGGTGATAAGATTTCCCATTGCACTGTTAGTACATGTGGTACTAACCAATGGGGGCATAACATGATAATTTGCTGCTTACTTGCTGTATTTTGCACATTTTTCATAAATGTATTTTATGGGTTTTAAATTACACGTGCTATATAATTTTAGCTCCCATTCATTGTGCAATCTAGTATTATGTTTCGAACAATAATTGTATATGGACATTAGAATCAGTTTTCCGTTTGAGTCATTTCGGCACATCATCAGTTAAATTTCCCTATTGCAATAGAGGGAGCTAGCCATGGTCTCCCAAAAAGAAGTTTTCTTATATTTTATCAATTATCCTTAGTCTGTTATGAGTTGAAAAGCAGGCAACGGATGACGTTTTTGCATTTGCACATCTTTATTCATTGTTATTTGCTCGTCAGTCTGGAATACCATGATACAATACTGAAATTGTTGTATGTTTTACAATTTTGCCGACCTATTGTTGAATTTTATCACTGGATAAATACAGAATTGTTATTTTTGTGAGTCTGTAATAAAATGGTCAAGCAGGGGGATGTTGTGTTTTTGTCAGTATTCACTACCTCTTTGTAAATACTATATATTCATTCAATTTATTTTAGTAATATTTATTTTACTTAAGGTTGCATATCTAAGTATGTTTTCTAGTTTTATTGTACTTTGTGTGGACTGATCGGAACCTGTTTTTCGTCACTATAAATTGTCACTATTCGCCCCAGCGTGTCATGTGATCAAGGCCGTGGAGACAACCTGTCCCCTGAGTTTCCAACAGAGACTTCAAGTGATAGCCAAGTTAAATGGACAGGAAATTCAAAGTCAAGCCCGCTCCCGGTCAGTGTCATACAGTCTCCAAATATATATACATGGGAAACGGCATTAACCACACGGGATAAGCCACGCCGCTTGCCTTGACGTATATTCCTGAATCATCCAGAATTGTGGTTAAGGCAGTCAGCAGTCAGCGGTCTAGTTCCAGAGACCAAATGGGTGGGGAGAGGAAGAGGAAGGATTTGGAGAGGAAGGACCAGGATGAGGCTTGGTCAGTAGGGCTTGGGGAGGAGTGGAGTATTTTTTAGTAGGGAGGGGGGAGTTTTTGGGGGGTAGTTTTTGGGGAGGTAGTTTAGGGCTCAAGGCGGGGGAAAGGGGCAGTTTTCAGGGCTGGGGGCAGGAGTTGGTGTAGTTTTTTAGCCTGAGGGCCGTTTTAGGGCTAAAGGTGGGGGGGGGCAAGCCTTGGCGTAATTTTTTGGTCTGGTCCGTTTTAGAGCTCATTACAGGGGGTGGGGTTGTGGTAGTTTTTTGGGCTGAGGCCCTTTTATGGCTTAGGGGGAGGGGAAATGGGCCTGGGTAGTTTTTGGGACTTGGGCCATTTTAGGAATCAGGCCGGGGTACAGGGTTTGGGGTAGGTTTTTAGGCTGGGGTTGTGTGTATTGCAGGGCAAGGGCCGGTCTTTAGGGCTCAGGGCAGGGCGTCTGGCTAGTGTTTTTGGACAAGATGGATAGATTTCAGTTCCCAGGCTAGTTTTTAGGGCTCAGGGCAGGGGTGTTTTGGAGTGTGATCTTTACCACATATGCCTTCTCCCGTCATGCCTCTATTATGACATTTTTTGTAAAGGCACATGTCGTAAAGACGTGCTGGTGGTTGATACAGCGTGGTGTAGGTATGCGTTATTGAGGCATGTGTTTTTCTATCATACAACCGAATATATACAGCAGCACTTCTGCACTTCCTGAAGAAGGAGGTGCCAGTTTTAGTCAACATTACAATACTGTAATAATATTCAAATCTATAACAACTATTAAAAGAAAAATATGAGTAGTAACTTTAAACTTTTTTCTTTAAAAAACATTTATTTGTCAACATTACAAAAGTACAACACCAACTATATTATCAACCTATATCAACAATTAAACAACAAACAAAACAACAAGCTTTACTAACTTATAATGTCTTCATCACATTAACATGAGCAGCCCGCTGTAGCTACACCACCTCAGCCACCTCAGCCTGGCAAAAAGTCTTTTGTATGGCAGTTTTTTGGCTTGACGCCAGCTAGCAAAAAATTCTAAGCAAAGTTTTTCATGTGTACAGTTTTTTAAAAAGAGTTCACAAAGGCTAGCTCATATCCTTTCACATCTTTTCAACCTAGATACACTGTGCCTCCTCAGGTACTCACTGCTGAACAAGACAATAATCGTGCTTGTCTTAACGAAGCTCATTGTTGCTGCTTTGTAGACCTACACAGCACAAGCTTGTGCAAGATCACAAATGGCCCCCAATGCAATACAAACATTATCATTATCCAATTAATAGTTTTCTCCTCAATTTCCACAAAGTAATTATTTCCTGTTTTTCAAAAGTGAACAAGACTTCTTTTTCTTCTCTAAATATTTTCTCACATGGTGGTTTTCTTGGTCACAACTTCTGTTTTCCATTTTCTCCTACAAATAGAGAAAATAACCAAAATATGTCAAAGTTACATACTAGCCAAGAAATCATAACAGTCATAATATATTCTGTAAAGTTTTATATGGTTCACTGACAGAACATTGATGCTAAAAACATTGATGTTCTGAGTATCAAAAAAATAATATCGACTACAAAAATATTGACCCCAATACCTTAACAGGTAAGTACAAAAATATTGAATCAAAAATAGCGAAGTTAAAACAATAAGAAATATCATTTAAAAGAATATAAATCAAATAAAATGATATATGTTAAATATATAAAATATTAATATAATCTTTAACAAAATTAATTAAATGTAATATATATTTTAACTAAATATAACAAATAAACTTAATTTAAGAAATATAAGCACACAAACATAATAATGTATACATATATTTACTTTAAAATAATGTATTAACTATTATCTTTATTTAATTTGTAAACTTTTAAATTATATAAAAATAAAATATATACATATATCAATATTTTAAAATAAAAAAATAACCTTTCTATAATTAATGAAAACATTTAACTATTAAAAAAAATTAAAACATACATTTTGCAATACAATAAATACAACAGTAAGGAAAAGGTTGGATAGCGGAATAATTGAATTTATTATTCCCACTCCAGTAAGTGCAACAGTAGGGATAGTGTTGGATAGCCGAGGGGTAGAAAATACTATTGCCACTCCAGTGAGTGCAACAGTAGGGAGAGTGCTGGATAGCAGAGGGGTACAAATTGCTATTCCCACTCCAGTGAGTGCAACAGTAGGGAAAGGTTTGGATAGCGGAGGGGTAAAAATTACTATTCCCACTCCAGTGAGTGCAACAGTAGGAAAAGTGCTAGGTAGCGGAGGGGTAAAAATTATTATTCCCACTCCAGTGAGTGCAACAGGAGGGAAAGTGCTGGATAACAGAACGGTAAAAATTACTATTTCCACTCCTGCAAGTACAACAGTAGGGAAAGTGCTTGATAGCGGAGGGGTAAAAATTACTATTCCCACTCCAGTGAGTGCAACAGTAGGAAAAGTGCTAGGTAGCGGAGGGGTAAAAATTATTATTCCCACTCCACTGAGTGCAACAGGAGGGAAAGTGCTGGATAACAGAACGGTAAAAATTACTATTTCCACTCCAGCAAGTACAACAGTAGGGAAAGTGCTTGATAGCGGAGGGGTAAACATTACTATTCCCACTCCAGTGAGTGCAACAGTAGGGAAAGTGTTGGATAGCGGAGGGGTAAAAATTACTATTCCCACTTCAGTGAGTGCAACAGTAGAAAATGTGTTGGATAGCAGAGAAACAAAAATGACTAATAACATTTAAATAATTGAAAAAATGTAAATAATCTTAAAAATAAATAAACAATAGTTTAAAAATATCAAAATAAATATATTAAATATTACAATTAAATTTAATAATTACATATAACAAAAAGATACAAATATTATCTAATATAAAGTAATAAATACATTTATAAACAATTTTTATTTAAATAAGCAAATATAAACAAACACACAAATATTTAAAACATAAATGTATTTATTTTATTTCCTACCCTATAACACCATACCAATACTATTTTATTTAAATTTATTTCCATAATTAACATAATTAATAATGTAATAAAAAATATTATTAATACAAATAACTATTAAATATGAATTGAATACATATTCTTTAACACTATAATATGCACAACACACACCTAAAATGAATTACACAATTACCATAATTAATTACTAATTCATGAATTAAATTAATTAACAACAAATTATTAATTAATTAATTAAAAATAAATGACTTCCCACCCTTCCCACCATTTACTCCTATAAACACCACTACACACACCTAACATTAATTACACCCTTACCATCCTTAATTACTAATTATTAATTAAAATTAATTAACAATTTATTTATAATTTATCAATTAAAAATAAATTAATTCCCACCCTTCTCACCATTTTACCTATAAACACCACAACACACACCTTAAATTAATTACACAATAAACATAATGAATTGCTAATTATTTAATTAATAACTAATTATTAAATAATTAATAATTTACACATTTAACACTATAACATCTCAATTCAACAATTTTTAATAAATAAAAATAATCAATACATTTTATATTATTAAATTACCTCCCACCCTATTCCCCTATAAACCCACAACCCGCAACTAAAAACGCAAAATTCTAAGATTTGAATAAAAATATGAACAATTCTTATACAAAAAATACATACATCACACACAAATAAAATATATACTAAAATACATAACATTAAAAAAAATCTATATTTTTACATCTATATTTTTGCAAACGATATTAAACACTTCGATATTTTTGAAAATCAATATTACTTACCTAAAATCAATATTCTTGACCAAGAGAACTTGATGACCCACGGTATGTTTGACGCGATATTTGTGCAATTCGATATTTTTTAACTTGATATTCTGTCTTTGCAACATTTTCTATAACTTTCAAACACAATCGCATATTTATATCTAGTGTACCGCTAACTTTTTATTCTTTTCACAAGAAAAAATCCACACCATCACCCAGTGCATTTTTTTTCACCAATATATTAGAACATGTCATCAAACCTGATTTCATAAAAGTTTATAAAGTAACATAGCGGGTCATTTAGATGACGGGCGGACTTTGTCCGCCCGCCATCCTATCGGATAACGGGACCGTCCGCCTTAAGGGTGGGGGTCCCGTGGGGGGAATTAGAATTAGGATGCACTGTGGCGGGCGCATCCTGTATTTTTAACATTGCGGCGGGCGGTGCTGAATGCACCGCCCTCTGCAATGTTAAAAATACAAGTTGTGCATTTCAAAGCACAATGTGACAGGCACCGCGCGGTGCCCCTGCCACATTGTCCTTTGAAATGCAGATGCACCCCCCACCCTCCCCGGAGTCCTTGGGGGCCTGCAACGGGCCCCCAAAGTAGACTCCGCATGCCTTTCCGTGGCAGAAAGGCATTGGAAAATGCTCATAATGCTCATGGTAATATGGTTGGGGTGTCTTATAGACACCGCCATATGGCAGGGGGTCATTCCAGCAAGGATGGCGGGCGGATCGCCCCCGCCAGGCCGGCGGGCGATACCGCCGGCCTGGCGGGTGCGATCCGCCCACCATCCTAATGGGCCCCATAGTCATCTTGAGACACATTTGTTAACACTGAGCACAGTGTTTCAGTCTAGAAATAGCAATATCTCAGTCAAACATCTCATAGGGCTCAAGTATATGTACAGTGAGGTTCATAAAAACACTAGGGCTTGTATGAACACGTTCTACATTCTTTGTTTTATAATTTGAGAAAAACTGCCTACTTTACTTACAAATACATATAGTTAGAACACTTCATTTTTCAACACAATCTGTAAACCTTGCTTACATCTCTCTACATTATAATGTGTACCATTCAAATGCCATATTAACACATCTACACCTCTATAAACAGCTTTCCACTCAGTAAACATGGAGTAGAATACGTCTATCAACAGTAGGGCACTTACACTCCTCAACAAAGTTCATAAAGTATAATATTATTTACCTGAACTTGGAGATTTTTCTTAAATTAAGCTGAAGACACCAGTCTCTTTCAGTTCCAAATTAAGTCACATCTGCTGAGCACAACTCAAAGAGACTTCCTTCTCCAAAGCACCAAAGGCCATCTGAGCCATCTCTAATGCTGTACCCAGTCACATCACAGCATTTCTTCAACCATGTCATAAGAATTTTAATTATTGGTTGAAACTTGGCCCTTTTTTCTACTTCTTTCCATACGATCTCACAAGACTCTTGTGGGATGGTAAAACACCTTGTGGCAGGGCCAGTAATTTTCCATGTGTGTCCTGCAAGAGACTTGTGGGATCGCATGAGCTTTGGGCGGCAAGCATCTCTCCCTGAAGCTTGCACTCTACTCTCATGAGACTCTGGTGGGATTGCAACATAATTGTAGGGAAATAGTAGTACATGGGAAGCACTAGCCTCTCCACTAAAAACCCTCTGTTGGATAATCAATGTGCATACTGGAGAATGAAGAGCGACTACCCTCTTCTTTTAAATCTTTCTCTCAAATAGCAACTATGCATAGTAAGGCGTGTGCAGGACTGGCCTCTCCAGTGAGATCCATCTCTTGCATAACAGGTATACCTAGTAGGGTGTTTTGTGGGACTGGCCTCTCCTGTCAGACCTCTCTCTCAGATAGCAGGTGTGCATAGTAGCCAGTGAGGAGGGACCAACCTCTCCTTTCAGACCTCTCTCTCAAATGAGTGGTGTGTGTAGTAGAGAGTGGATAAGAACTGCTCTTTCCTCTCAGCCCTCTCTCTGAGATGATGCATGTGTGTAGTAGTGAATGGAAAGGGCCTGCCCTTTTCTCTCAGACCTCTCTCAGAATAAGAGTGTGCATAGTAGGGAGTAGGAAGGAACTGACCTCTCCTTTCAGACTTCTCTCTCAGATGATGGTTGTGCATAGTAATGTGTGTGGAGGGACTGACCTCTCTGCTGAGATCTCTTTGTGTAATTACTGGTGTGCATGGTAGGATTGGGGGAGCATCTGGGCTCTCCTTTCAGACCTCTCTCTCGGATGAAGGATGTGCACAGTAAGGTGTGTGGATGAGCTAATGCGCATCGCAACATTTACTTATCACAGTACTTACCTGTTACACACTTCTTCTCAAAAACAAGCACCACACTAGGAATTCCTACTAATAGAGTTTTTTGACAACTTATCTACTCCTTTTTACTAATTACGATCCTGCAAGAGTGCCACGAGGTCTTAAAAATTAGTTAAAAATAATGTACATTTACTTTCCTCACAGTAATTATCCCACAGACACCTCCTCTCTAAATCAAGGGGAACAGCCTGCGTTTCTGCTACTCCTTTATATAGCTTCTTTACTACATTCCACAACACTCCCAATTTTTCACAGTAAACGGTAATGGCAGCCAAATAATTTCTAACATTCCAACAGCCAGCCAATCAGAGTGCTTGTGGGACTCGCTGGAGCCTCACGCTCCCTCGAGAGTGTGAAAGCTCACAGGAAATACAGGCCTCTTGACCAATCACGGCGTTTCATTTTTTATTTTGGTGAGGCTTGCACGACTCTCTCGAGCCCAAATGGGAAAATATACAATTACTTTTCACCCTTAATTTCTCAAAAACTACTGAATGGATTTACGCCCAATCACAAAAAGCACAATCTGTAGACCAAGATCTAGCTTACTGACGAATTCTGTTCAGCAGTTTTTGCTGTAGCCCTGCCTAAAGAAGTCTATGGAAAATGCATGGGGATTTTTTGTTTAGGGAGCCCCCTTTTTTCTTGACCCCTGCTTGACCGATCACCTTGAAACGATCCAGGAAGGAACTGAAATGGATGAACCTTTTTTTGGGAAAGATCCGTGAAGATTGGTCAAACGGAGTGAAAGTTATTTGCAAACCAAAAAATGCTATGACTATGAAAGAGCAATCCATACTATAACTACCTAGTGGTAACCTCCAGTAGAGAGCTTACTGTTTAAAAACAGTAAGGGGCTGATTTCGATGTTGGACGGACTCAGGTCCGTCCGACATCGGTCAGGAGCCATAACCGACCGACCTGCTGTTGTTGGTTACGGCCCTGCTAGTACGATGCGACCGAACAGGATTCGGTCGCACTCGTATACTTCACAATGCAAGCATGCATTCCGAGCTGAATGCATGCTTGCATTGTGAAAAGGAGGGGTGCAGTTCATCCCTGCACCCTGTGACCGGCACCCCAAGGTGTCTGCCACTGGGTGCAGGGATCCACAGAGGGGTACCATAGGTGCCCCCATGCGACCCTTTGGCAGCCTCACACCCTTGGGGGGCCTACTGAGGGCTCCCAAAGGCAGTTTCCGACTGCCTTTTTGTGCCGGAAAAACCATCACGAAAAGGCAGTGAAAAACTGCCATTGTACTCCCTCAGTCACAAAGAGGCGGCCGGAGGAGTACTGAGGGATTTCCGGATGGCAGACGGGATCTCCGAGCCTGTCGTCCGTAATCCAGAAATCCGAGTCGGATTCCTTTCCGACAGAGCCCATCAGAACGGCTCGGTCGGAAAGGAATCCAGGTGACACATTCCGGTTCGGTCAAGAGGGCTCCGAGCATCGTTCGGAGCCCTTCCGACCGAAATCGCAATCGGCCCCAAGTGTTGTCCCACATGGGGCTTGAAGAAACTAAGGAGGCAAACATGTGCCAATTATAGAACCTAAAAATAAAGCAAAGCGAGCACCCCTCGTAGCGACGTTTTCTACACTGGCACTACCTTAACCTGATTTGTTTTATTTTTAGGTTCTATAATTGGCACATGTTTGCGGTAAGCTCTCCTTTGAACTTTCCATCACAATATTCACATACCAAACAGTTTTTGTTTACCATTATCCACTCTAGGGGCATGCTAATCTAGTCTACTCAGAACATTCCTCCAAGCGCAATACTACACCTACCTGTCCTTGTTAAGGCTAGATCATCACACCAGCTCACCTGGACATTATTTCACTTGCCTTTAAATCAGATTACACATGACCAGTTCATTCCTTGCTATAGTACTTAACTATTGCCCATCGCGTGCTTATAAGCAATCACTTACCTCCTCAGGTCTTGCAGTTTCTGTATGATCTCCCTTCTATATCACTGGATTTTAATTATCTGGATTTTAAACTCCCCATTTCCTAATATTTCCCTTTCCCCCTTCTTCCCATACATCAACAGGTATCAGTCTAAGGCATACATGCTCATGTCCCGATGATGATTCCGGTACTCCGTTTGTAAAGGATTGAAACGTCTGTGACTTTTTCACACCTTGACACTTTCATGTGAAATACTTAATTAATTGTGCTATGGTGTTTGTTTTCATATTTGAGTGACAATTTATCAACTCTTTCTCAAGCACTTAGAATTGCCCGAGCATCTTCTTTTTAATTATCCCAGTGTTTGCGTTTCGACGTATTGTTTTTTTTTTAAATTTCTAAAATATTAAAGTACTTTTGTCCGGATTGATAATGTAATATAGATCTCATTGTATTTCTATATTTATTCTCTCCCCTAATTCCTATTGTAAGGGACCACTGTTCATACATAACATTACAACTATGTCAACTCAGTATTTGTTTATTGTGATATTTTTGTGGTCAGTATTTTGTTATAGAACTGATGTTTATTTGACGTAGCTTTCCACTTTCTTCAGCTCGCATCCCACCATTGAGTTTCCCCAGTTTTAATGTTTTTGGGCCATATGTAGGTAAATGGCATTTACCGAATCGTAAATACCGAATTTTACAGATTCGGTATTTACAATTCGGTAAATGCCATGTAGGTAATAATTCTTTATATATTACCGAATCGGTAATATTCGGTAATTACCGAATCGGTAAATACCGATTCGGTAATTTTACCGATTTGTCAAGGGGGACAGGGTGTCACTTTGACACCCTGTTGCACCCCTGATTCTAGCTTGTGTGCAATGTGACACACACACATGTATATGTGCCACTTGGCACAGGTGTACATGCACAGATGTGCATGTACACAGAAATTCGTTATTTACCATGCCATTGTATTTCATGGTAAATAACGAATTTCTAATGGCCTATGGCACTGTTTGGTGCCACCTATATCCTAAATGTCCGATTCTGTACAGTTACTGATTCGGTAATTTACCGATTCGGTAAAATTACCGATTCGGTAAATATACAGAATCGGTAATTTTCAGGCCCCCTACATCTGGAAGTACAAATACCGGTCGGTAACGGCCGAAATCGGCCATTACCGACCGGTATTTTGCCACCTACATATGGCCCTTTGCCCCTTTCATTTCTCTCAGGGGCAGGGCTTTCCCATAGTTCCCTCTCCCTTTTTATTCTTGTTCTATCTAAGCGCCTCCGGGTATTTGTTGCCTTTTTCTTTCTTAGCTCAGGTCCAGCTACTCTTCTTGGCACCCTGAGGCTATCCAGTTTTGTCAGATTGCTATCCAGGTTTGTCAGATGCTGATGACAGTAAGTTCCATTGATAAGCAGTAGTGACTGGTGGTATCGAAGAGTGGTGGGATGGGGGTGGGGTGGTAAGGTGTCGGGGACAAAATAAAAAAAATAATTTAAAAAACATACCTGCAACAGTCCGAGTTGCGCTCTTCTCTTTTAGCAGGCTCCGAGTCTTCACTGTGGCCAATCCTGGCGCTGCTCTTATGACATGAGAGTGGCGAAAGGATTGGCCTGAGCGCCGAGGATTTGCTCTCCCGGGGAAACTGGGAGCCTGTGCCTGTGCCTGTTGTGTCATTTGTTCTTTTGCTGTCTCCAACCCAGCAAACGCAGCTGGGTTGGAAACAGCTTCAGTGCGCATGACGGTTTGGCCGGCGTGGAATGGCCGGCCAAACCATCATGCGCTCTGATCACAGAGCACTACACCTCCTCCTGCGCCTGTCATCCCCCATGGCCTGCCCCCAAAGACTCAGCAGGAAAGGAAAAATAAAATGATAACAAAACGTGTTTATTATCATGTAATTTTTTCTTTCCTGACGTTTTGAGTCAGCTGGCAAGGGGGGCGACGCTCCTAAGCCATAGTGCAGAAGGTACGGCTGCTGATGACTAGTAATCATATTTGCCCCCTTATGCTATTGTTCTCACTGTGGTGGGTACATGATACTCATTCTAAGTGTAATTACTTCTTATAGCAGGTCCTGTAGTCCTTGAAATCCATTACCTACCTGTGCTTGGGTAGAATCCTTGGTCCCTGAAGCTCAATTTCTTACCTATGGATGAGACAGATTCATCAGAGGAAGATTCCCATCCAATGTTTCTCTCTTAAACTGTTCCCTGTTTTCCTTTGTTCCTACAGTGCACACTGTTACACTGATACATTCAGATAGAGATTCCCGAATGACAGGGACATTGCACGCGTGCATCCACTACGATGGAACCTGACAAAGCCTCAGGGATTCAAACACATAGAAGCACACTGACAGGAACTTGCAGTTCTCCTGCCACTACAGCTGCAGTGTCCAAACCTAACCAGAGGCTTGGGCATCTCAGGGCCCAGTAACAGGAGAGATCTAAGGGTATAATGGCCCCAGAACGGGAGGTGGAGAATTGCATGATCCTCTCACATAAGCGCAAGGGTACCATGAATGACTCTTCTCCATGAGACCCCAGTAACATGTCACACGAAAATGCACCAGTGGCATAAAAGTATGCCACCTCTGGGCTTCAGTGAATTTACATTAACAACATGAGTGACTTTAACTGCATCACTGCAGCGGCTTTTCCCGCTGTGTGCGGCATTTTTCAAATTACCGCGTTAAATGACGAGCTCAGCTCGTCATCAGCACACGGCAGGTAAGCCTGATGACGAGCTGAGCTAGTCATCAGCATCGAAGTGGTTAAAAACATGACTTCACAGCTGGTATTGCATCTCTGTAATGCTGTGGACAAAAGCTGCAACTAGCACATTTCAAAGAAAACTGTCTTTGACATGCTGAAAATCCTGCTTCCAACATTATGTTATGCTATGTTAGGTAATTTCTATTTTTAGGGCTCGCATATCACCCGTTTGGGTATTCACGTGCCATAGAAGAAGGTACACAGGACTATCTGGAGGCCTAACAACAGTGGCGGCAGGCATGGATCAGGGTTGGCGGCGCGGGGAGGAGGGGGTAAAAAAAGATTTATATTTCACTTACCTCCTCGCCGCGTCCTCCTTGCCATGTCCTTCTCATCGCATCTCGCCTCCTTGTCCCTCCGGCTGGAACAGGAAGCACCCAAGAAGCACCTAGGCCCCCCTGAGCCAATCATGACACTGCAATGCAGTATTGTGATTAGTCTGAGAGGGACTGGGGCCTGGCCATGTTCCTCACCTAGGCTGTGAGTGCACATGAAAGTTTGGCTGGCTGGCTCCCCCACTTAGGAAGTGAAAACCCCAACTCCCCTGCTCTGTCAGCAGAGCAGCCCACCCCGCAATGCTGCTGTAAACAGGAAAAAATAAAATTACAATAACTTTGAGTTATCCTTTTGCTTTTCGTAATTTTTTTTTTAATTTTACAGAGCTTTATATTGCGCAAACCTGCCCCGAATCGGGTATCGAAGCGCTTTGCATAGCACCAGTTGCATTACATGAGGACACATTCATTTTTGTTAGGGACAGGGAGATTAAGTGATTTGCCCAGAATCACAGAATGTTCAGTGTCATTGCCGAGACTCAAACCCAGTTCCCCAGATTTGATGTCGACCACCCTAGCCGTTAGACCAACTCCTCCCCCCTGCTAAAAAGCAGAAGGGTGACGCTCCTCCGCCTTAGCGGAGGAGCCGCCGCTTCCTCACAGAAGAGCCATTTTTTTAGTTTCTTCCAGAATCCAAGGACAGATCTGCCACCCCTGCAGGGCTTGGGGTGAGGTAGGAGATTGCCTGACCTCTGGCTCTGGCCCAGGGTAGAGATGTGGGTGAGGAGCAGCTGACTAAATAGAGGTCTTTTGCTGGAGTGTGGAAGAAGATGTGGTTGTTGAGGTTTGCTGTGCATTGCTTGTGTAGTGCTTTGTAAGTGTGTGTGAAGAGTTTAAAAAGTACACATCTGTGGATTGGTTTCCGGTGAAGGAGTTTGAGGTATTTGGATATGTGCGTGTAGTATATAAGTCTTGTGACTGCATTCTGTAAATCTTTGAACCTTTTGGCAACTTGGAAAGTGATGCCAACATAGTGGGCAATTCTATTGTAGAGCCTGCTGGTGATGAGGCCCTGCATGATGGTTCTGCAGGTGTCCAGAAGGAGCCATTTGAATATTTTTCTGAGTAGTTTGAATACGTCCAAGCTACCATGTTCACTTGTTTTACCACAGAGATAACTGCTGTTGGTCACTCTACCCAGGTTCCTGGCTGTGCTGTATGGGCGAGGAGTCAGGCCTAGCTTAGTGGGTGACCAACCCAGGAACCAGAAAGAGGTATCTTTGCAGAAGAGGATCATCTCTCTTTTGTCGCTGTTGAGCTTGAGTCAGTTCCTTTTCATCCAGTCTGCTACTCAGGACATACATCCAACAAAGTTGGCTTGGGCGGTGGGGATATCTTCTGATAGAGAGAGAGGATGAGCTGTGTAGTGTTAAATTAACAAGCAGGATTTTACCAACATGGTATATTTCTGAAAGTGCAAAGACAGTTCTAGGAATGAAGCCTGGCTAATCCTCCAACCCCTCCTCCAGGGATTGTGATAGGTTTCCACTGGCAAGTGCCGTGCTTGGATTAAAAGATAAATGGACCCTTTTGGGGCTCTTTCAAACATCACAGAACCTATCCTGCGGGAGGCGCTCTCACAGGATTACAAAAAGAAGTGACTGATTGGAACGATCCTTACACTTACCTGAAGATTGAGAGAGGAAGAGGGAATCATGGACATTAGCGGCCCACATCAGGTACAGACAAGAAATTTTAAAGGCTCCATGTTCATGACAAAAGTTATGACAAAACGAAATGCTAAAGGTTATAGGAATATCATGATTGAGCTGGTCTTAATCACCATCAACTGACTTCTACTAGCTGGTCCATTCATCAAAAAGCGGAGCATCTTGATGTTTTGTTTTCCCTATAATAGCTTAAAGGATTTATGAAATGTATATGATGTACAGAATATAGGATTTAGGTTAATAAGGTACCACGCTATCCGGCAGCTTGCCTTCCTTCTCACTGATTCGGGAGCGGTGTCATGTGTGAATGTGTGACTCGCGGTGCTATGGGCCCCACTGATGAGTAGAAATGATTTGCTCCCGAGTTTAGTGGGATCAGTGTTGAGGGTTGTTGGGAAGTTTTGCTGTATCAGAAGCACCTTTGTGTATGGATGTACTTCTGTGAAAGGGAAAATTGCCTTCACTCAGATTGAAGTTAACCATTAGCTGAAGAGAGCTGACTCACAGCCCCATGGAGTTTGCTGTAGAGAGAAGATAAAAATATAAATGACAAAAGCAGGGCAATGGATAAAAAGAGCTAGGTGAAAGCCTTTATAAGTATATGACATATATCATTTTACCAAATTCAAAAGCTATGACTATCACCAGACCCAAAAAGACTCCATTCTCCCACAGCAGTCCTTCAGCCTCTTCAATATCAGCTTGTGTACACAAGGCTGTCTGAGTTAGTCCCTTTGAGTGGGCTGAGAGAGAAGTCCGATAGCCAAAAAAGGAAGATAAAAGTTTGTTTACATTTCACAACATTTTTATGAGGGTGACTACCCCTATAGCCTTACTGCTGTTACCTACAGGGTAATAACAGCTATTTATCCCCCATTGTTAAACGCTCTTGCCTATGGCGTAGGCCCATAGCTAGGGTGAGGATATTTAGCAGCTAGTTTTTTGCATGTGCGGGCAATAATGCTTAATTAGTACCTTGGACCATTGGTTGTGGCACTGAAAACAAAGTTGATCAGGGACAATAATATCTGACATATTCCAATGGTTGTCTTTCTGTTTCTCTCTGTTTAATTTGGAAGATTATATCTGCAGAATGATAGAATGCTGAAAAAATACTAAACCTCTTCTAACATGGGCTAACAAGTCATACAAAGCCTTCTACTTCATTAGAGGCCTGAACCGCACTCGGGTAAGAGGCATTTGCCAACTAGTCAAGGCCTCTATATTAGTCCTTCATATGAAAGAGATAGCATGGTTAGAAGAATAAAGGCAGAATCTGTAGAGATAAAGGAAACACACTTAAAACACCCTCGGGCCTGATTTAAGAGTTTGGCAAACAGTTTACTTCATGATAAACGTGACAAAGTACCCTCTCTGCCAAATTCTGGGTCTGCCCGCCCTATTGTAAGTCGGCAGACTGTCAGCTATCTGTTGGCGGCGCCCCCATTGCCTCCTCAACTGAAAGCTTACTCCAGCAGCTTGACGGAAAAATGGCGGTTGGAGTAGGGGCATCACCCTGCCTAAGAAACAGAAAAAATAAAATGATAACCTCCAAACCCAGGGAAAGAAACTCACTGACTAGAGGGATCCTTCGTTATTTCTGTTTCAAAAACAAACTACCATGTGGGAGTTTGTTTTTGAACAATTAAAATAATGACCCACACACCCATGAAAAAAACTGCCTGGGTGCGGAGCACATTAGTCAAATGTTTTTTCAAAATCCCACTTTGGGACTTTATTTTCAAAAAACAAAACATTTGAGGGGGAGCCATCAAAACCGACCACAGCTGTCCATCAAACTTTTGGTACCTTCAGAGGAACCTCTGTGACAGCTGTTCCCTTGAAGGGACAGAGATCACAGCTTGGCCTCTGTGACCTCTAACTATGGTGGTCCCCTGTCCGTCAGAGTAGCAGACATAGGGGCCCATTAGGATGGCGGGCGGATTGCCCCCGCCAGGCTGGCGGGGGAACCGCGGTGGATGGAAAGACCGTCCGCCGCTTTTCCGCCCCGGTCGCCTTGCGGCCGGGGCGGAAAAGGTTTAATATGGTGGCGGTGCCTATGAGACACCGCCAGCCATATTAGCATGGGCTTAGTTAGATGCCACGCCGCCACGGAAAGGCATGCGGAGACACCCTGCGGGGGCCTGTTGCGGGCCCCCAGGGACTCTGGGGGTGTGGGGGTGCACATGGGGCTACCTATTGTACCCCCCAGCATTACAAAGTACAATGCGGCAGGCACCGCACAGGGCCTGTCACGTTGTGCTTTGTAATGCATTGCATGTATCTTCAGCATTGCGGCGGGCGGTGCATTCAGCACCGCCGCCACAATGCTAAAGATCCAGGATGCGCCCGGACTGTGGCGGGCGCATCCTAATGCCCCCAACGGGACCCCCGCCCTAATGGCGGGTGGTCCCTAGACACGACAGGATGACGGGCGGACAAAGTCCGCCCGCCATCCTAATGGGTCCCCAAATGTCCTCCGCCACCCTGACGCACAGAGTAAATACCGCTGTGCTACAAATCAGGCTCTTAAGGAACTGTTGCAAAAACATATTAGAATCATTTAAATGTAAATCAAAGTTACAAGGGCTGTGCCTCATGTAATGGCGGAGGTCACAGCTTGACTGTAATAAGGAAATTAGAGATGGGCTTTTCTACTGGGATTGCAGGCTCACTTGTATTATGTTTAATTATAAAGGGCCAAATCCTTGAGGCCGACAGTGTTCAATAGCAGGCGTTCAGCAGTGGGTTTACCTTTAGAGGCAGCAGTTGACGATGAACCACAATGGTTCAATGCAAACCTTTGGGTCCAACACATAGTGGATACATTCGCGATAAAACCTTTGGAGCTCCAGGCCACGATGACTACAAAAACACCTGAAACTACAAGAGCTAGGGTCAAGGAAAGCAAATCCTCTTCCAGTCCCAGAGCCATATCTAATGGCAAGGCGGGCTTGGACCAATCAATCTGGTCAATTGACGATCAACAAATATGCTCTATAATAAAGAAAGGCAAGCAAGAGAGTGCACCGGGGCCAAATGGCATCCTGCAGGCGATCTATAAAGAGGATCCTGAATTCTGGGCACGCAAATTTAATCTTCTATTCCAGTCCATTAGCAACTCTGGTCGGGTGCCTGAAAGTTGGAGGGGTGCTATCATCAACCTCATCTATAAAGGCGGAGATCGCAAAAATCTATCAAACTACCGCTTAATTGTCCTGATTGATGCAGAGGCAAAATACTATGCATCCCTGGTGCTAGCCGATCTGGTACAGTGGACTGATATGAATAGCAAGGTCCCGTTAAACCAGACAGGGTTTCGTCGCGGAACTGGCACAATGGCTAATGCAATGGCGCTGTGCTTGATTGGCGAAAGCAGTCTACTTAACCATCGGGAACTATATACCTGCTTTGTCGACTTTAAAGCGGCATTCGACCATGTTAATAGGAATTTGCTATGGGCCAAACTGAAAAAGCAGGGCCTGCCGGAGTGAATCCTAACGCCGATCATTGACCTGTATAGCAACACCAGGATGCAGGTAAAAATCAACAATGGGCAAAGGATAACAAGGAAGATACACACCTTTCATGGGTTGAAGCACGGTTGTGTGCTGGCTCCCCACCTCTTCAATTTATTTATGGCCGATTTAACACCAAGGCTCGATTTGGTCAATGCCCACCCGCCACGGCTGGGGACGCTTTGTGTAACTCACCTATCTTTCGCCGATGATGTGGTCCTGTTAAGCCAAACTCGAATAGGCCTGCATCGGCTACTTCATGAGCTGACCCGCTACACAAAACAGAATATGATAGAAATAAACTGCGCGAAAACAAAAACCATGGTCATAACCCGACGCCACAAACCGCCACAAACATTTACTATAGACAATGTCAAACTTGAAGCGGTGGGAAGTTAAAAGTATCTCGGGATACTGCTGGATAAGCCTCTTAACTTCCAGGCACAATTCAACAGCATGGAAAAGAAGGGCACGGCCCTAATGCACGCTTTCACGAGCTTAGCTACCGAACTCAAAGGTCCTTTGGTCTCGCAACTGCTAACAATAATGAAAGCTAAACTTATTCCAACGATAGCTTACGGGAGCATATTGCACCATGGCAAGAGTGCACAACTTTTGGATAAGGTGCAAATGAGAATTTACAAGCGCATCTTTGCGCTACCAAGTAAAGCATCCTCGGCCCAGGTAAGACTGGAACTGGGCCTAAAATCTCAAGTGCTACTGAGGAAGTATGAGACCATAAAATTCTGGTATAATGTCTGGATGCACCAAGAGATCATGCTCTATCGTGCTATGTGGGAAACCATCATCAAATGTCCAAATTCAAACTATGCCAAGGACCTCAAAATCTCATTGGAATCAACAAATCTGGTTGAACTCTGGAAAACCAAGCTCCAAGTACCTTTATTCAAACAGGTGGTCAGGAAGGCAGCCATCAAACACTCATTTTTGGATGACAAAATATCTTTCAGTCTCAGGTCACATGCTTGGATGACTATCCAATCATACAAAAAACTAGTGCCGGCGCACTACCTGGACCTGACCTTTTCGCCTTATATCAAACATAAATATCTTAATATAAGGCTGGGTAGTTTGCCAACCAATGCTGAGCGTCCTAAGTGGAAGTCCCAAGAAAGTGAAGGGTGGGGGCTATGCGGTGCAGCAAGGCAAGACTTTACCCACCTGATTTACATCTGCCCGGCTCTCATACAGGAACGTCGGAATTGGTTGAAAGCCAAGTTCAAGCAGTTTGGAACACGTACCTGTAGGTCTGCGATTATGCAAACATTATGTACCACAGACCCCCAATTCATTTGCAGATCAATCAAATTTATCGAACATTTTGAGAAAAAGCAAAGATCATTGGCAAAATCTTGACCATGGACATTGTTTTACCCCAGAAAGACATTTGTTTTTTACTACCAATTTTAAATTCTATTACTCTCACATCAGTGTGTTTTTAGTATATTATCATATCTGTATTTTTGTAATGGTTTTAATTAACTATACAATAAAGTTTCTTCTTCTTCTGCCTTTTAAGTTCAATGCTAGAAGTTCAACAGCATAGATCCAACAGGAAGAATTCTACAGCAGGGTTCAGAGTAAGGGTTTAGCACAGGAGTTGAACAAAATGGCTCTCAATGGATAAGTGGGCAGCAACGTGGCTACTGTTGGGTGTGAGAACATCTCATTGCGCAGTACTCAGCACAGGTCAGTCCGATCATCAGTCAGATTTCTCCCTTGGTATACGACTCTTCTCAGCTTTAGAGGTGGTATGGGTATGAATTTCCAAGGCCCCTTGCAAATCAGGTCTTTCCATTTTCTACCACCAGCTTTACATATTAATATTTTTTTACTGTGCCGGGCAGCGGAAGAGAGCACAGCTCTCAAAAGAAGGCAAGTGTTTAGATGGTCTATTTGAATGGTGTTCTTGGGGGTGGGGTCACTAGCTGATCTCCATGGCAGATGATAGAATAGGGAGAGGGGTCACCACCTATAAGGGTGGGCCCCCAAGGCCTCCCCACTAGAGGCACTACACTGCACCTCTCTGGCAGGTACTGGTGTTTTAGGAGTTCACTCTGGCCAGACTGTCACACTCTTACAATTGGCTCTTTTGGGGGACACACGAGCTCCGTTTGAGATATTAGAGCAGAAATCACATCCCTCTGCAATGTGGTGGAGCGCTCTACTCCAATAGCCCAAATGCTGATGGTAGTCTATGGCAAGGTTCCGCATCACTTCGCAGTATGAGTGTGGGACCTGCAACACAGCTAATAACCACAGAAGGAGACAACAGAGAAGGATGTGGGGTAGGACTAAGAGTAGGAATAAGTGAAAGAAAAGTAAAAAGGTGCAAAGTTATGTAATGGCATCTGTTGCTGGGTCATTTTACCTCAGAAAACACACTTCTAAAATGCAAAGGGGCCTATTTATGAGAAGTGTTGCATCGCTGCAACACTTCTCAGTGAACCCTCCTTGCGACACCATCGACGCGCCATATTTACTGTATGACGCATCATGTCGTAAGGAATCACAGATACGTCAGTACTACTGACGTGTCTGTCGGCGCAAAACTGACACATTGCTGGAGTTGTGCCCTAAGTGTGACGCAACTCCAGCAATGTTCCTTTCAAATGGGGCAAGTCCCATGTGAAAGTGCCTGCGTTAGTCTTACGACTGCCAAGAGGCAGGCGTAAGGTTTTCACGCAATGGCATCTTAGAAGTGGCGCACTAAAATCTTATAGATTTCAATGTGCCACTTCTGCAATACTTTGTTGCGACGGAATGCCCACCCTGCATACATTATACCTGCTGCAGGTATAGTGTAGCACAGGGGATTACCGAGCGACGCATCTGCCTAGATGTGTCACTTTGTAAATAGGGTGCAACAAGGCTCATATTTTACGCTGCTGCTGCTTCACAAAAAGTGACGCAACGGTGGGGCAAAAGTGACGCAGGGGCTCATAAATAAGCCCCAAGGACCCTCATTTATGAGAAGTGCTGCATCGCTGCATGAAAGCAGCAATGCCACACTTCTCAGTGCACCCTCCTTGCAACATGATGGATGCGTCATATTTACTGTATGATGCATCATGTTGCAAGGAATGATAGATACGTCAGTAATACTGACTTATCTGTTGTTGCAAAAGTGGTGCATTGCTGGGGTGTGTCTGAAAACAGATACAACTTCAGCGAAGTGACATTTCACATGGGGCAAGCCCCATGTGAAAGGGCATGCATCACCCTTACGCCTGCCTTGAGGTAGGTGTAAGGTTTTGACGCATTGACGTCCTAGAAGTGGTGCCGTGAAATCTTATAGATTTCAATGCGCCACTCCTATTACCCTTTCTTGCGGGGGAATGTCCACCCTGCATACATTATACCTGACACAGGTATAATGTAGCACAGGGGTTTGCGAAGTGACGCATCTGCCTAGATATAAGGAGTTCAACAACCGGATCTTAATGGTACAAGTTCAACAGCTTGTGTTCAATAGGAGGCATTTAGAAGTACAGGTTTAAATAGTGTAGACAGGAGTAGTAATCAAAAGGACTTATTTAACCATCATAACTCCAACAATAGAGCATGAATCTTGTGAGTTCAACAGTAGAGGTTACATTTTAGGGGTCCAACAATAGGGTTCAGCGGCAGGTGGGTCTCAGCCGTAGGCATGAAATAGTATGGGTTCAACAGGAGTGTGTGACGATAGCGGCAGCGGCAGAACAAGCAGATGTATTGGATATTGATGGCAGTAAGGGGAAGAAACAAGGCTCCCCTCAAGTTAAAAAAACAGTGCAGCAGGGCTCCAATAAAGGAAACCTGGATAGTGTGGGCACTATTCCAATATCGGATATATTTCAAAAGCTTACCAAGACTAAAGACTTAAAAGAACAAAAGGAAGACAACATACTGGCTGTCCCTGCCACTCCTACTACCCCTGCTCCCCCCGATACCCTTGCTGTTGCTGGTAATGAGGTGGCGTCTCTGGCTACGGCTGCAGTGGAAGAACCCGCTGAGCAACCAAGTACAGTAGTAATGGGGGTAGTTGAAGACCCATTGGAGTTGACAGTGGGAGCTCAGCTGGGGGGTGGTGATTCAAGTCAACCTGGCTTAGAAAAAATTCTGGAGGATAACACTGGGGGGAGTAGCTGCAGCAAAAAAGAGGCATTGAGTGAGGCATTTTTCTCAGTATCTGAAGGTGGGGAATGGTCGGAGGACGGTGAAGAAAGCTCGGGACAGGAAACCAGTGACATAGAGACTGGTAGCGATTTGGAACCCGAGGAAAGCAGTCCTCCCAACACAGCAGTAAAAATGGTGGGGAAAGCTAAAGGTTCTAATCAAAGAAAAGATGTATTACAACTAAATGCCTCAGCAGATAGCCCAGAA